>NW_027397079.1:15841658-15970917 GCF_003265705.2 Callorhinus ursinus | reverse complement strand
GACCAGACGAAATCCAGGTCTCCTACTCCTCCGCCATCTCGCTCCGCCCCTGCAAACCTTTTCTGAAAAGGGCCAGATAGTAAATATGTAGGCTCTTTGGGCCACATGGTCTCTGTTAGGCCTGCCAGCTGAAGGTCTTAGATAATATGTAAATGAACGAGTAAGGCTGTGTTCCATAAGACTGTGTTTACAAAAACAGGTGGCAGGCTTGATTTGGCCACAGCCTAGACATTGCCAGTCCCTGTTCTCGAAGAATAAAATAACGTTTCATATGGCACATGTCTGAAAACAACTGATGGAACTTGAGGTGTCCAGCCTGGTCTTCACTGCAGTCCCTGTGAATGGCAGAGGGTCTGAGAATGAGGCCCTTTGTGCTCTTTCTGTTTTCGTCAGAGCAGTAGAGACAGCCAAAAGTCAGTGTGAAGCAGTGAATCGGTCCAGCCTGGGTCCTCCCCATCCTCAGGACTGACCCGCACACGCGCAAATCCCACTTCTCTTCTCCGGGACAAAACTCCGTGTCCTGGACCCAGCCTCATCAGGGCGGTCGATGGGGCCATGCTCTGCCTTCCTGCCCCCATCCTCCAGGCCCCCAAACCGGATCAGGACACCTTAGCTGACACTCAAACCCAGAGTGGGGAAGCTGCATACGTTACAGTCTCAAAACAGAAATGTAGAGGGGCGCCTGGGTGGCTCAGGCGTTAAGCGTCTGCCTTCGGCTCAGGTCGTGATCCCGGGGTCCTGGGATCGAGCCCCGCTTCGGGCTCCCTGCTCCGCGGGAAGCCTGCTTCTCCCTCTCCCACTCCCCCTGCTTGTGTTCCCTCTCTCGCTGTGTCTCTCTCTGTCAAATAAATAAAATCTTAAAACAAAACAAAACAGAAATGTAGATCCCCTGTTCCAGAGGGGAGATGACAAAAAACACGCTGTAGAAAGAGTGAGGAGGCCCAGCCTACCACAAAGCTGTTGGGTGAGCCTGGGTTTTAGTTAGGCAGCATTCTTGTATGTGGTCAGCTCTGATCATCGGAACATGGCAGCTTTCTCTCTCTCTCTCTCTCTCTCTCTCTCTTTTTTTAGGTGAACGTAGCTTTTCCTTCAACAGCTACAAACTGAGCATGAAGTGAGCTTGGAGTTAATCTGTAGAAGGAATCCCATGATTCCAAATATAAATGACTCGAGTGATATTTATTACTATGCTAGCCCTTAGTGTGAATACTTAATATGGGTCTTCTTGCTTCCTACTTACTCAGTATGTAAGTTAGAGTCAGGGCACATCCTGATATTTCTTTAGTTTTTGCTTTCACAAATATCCACTTATTTTCTCTTGATTTAGCCTCTTTTCCTCATTTTTGTTGCTCTGCAATTAAGGTTTCACCCGTGTAAGCCCATCCCAGGTCGTCAGAATTTGGGCAATTAAGAGTCATCTTTTCCTTCTTATATCCTAAGTTAGAATGCATCACACGTTAGAAATTTTGAGGAATTCTTCTGAAAATCTACACCAGGATTTCTTTACCATGCAGCTACTGACTCCTTTCTAAATCAATAGGGTATGGAAGAATTCACAAACTGAGTGTCCTTAAAAATTGTATTTGCCTCATGTCCTTTTTTTTTTTTAAGATTTTATTTATTTCTTTGAGAGAGAGTGAGTGAGAGAGAGAGCACAAGCAGGGGGAGCAGCAGAGGGAGAGGGAGAAGCAGACCCCCCTCACTGAGCAGGGAGCCTGATGTGGGACTCGATCCCAGGACCCCGGGATCATGACCCGAGCCCAAGGCAGAGGCTTAACCGACTGAGCCACTCGGGCTCCCCTGCCTCATATTCTCTTATTTTTCCTCTTCTTCTGCCCCATTTAAGAAACAAAACAGAAACAAACAAAACATCAGACTAGAACCCAGGGAGAACACATTTCCAGTCTGAACTCCTTATTTCTAATCTGGGGACCAAAGTCTACCTGATATTTTGTAGAATAAAGTGGGATACAAATTAGAATATTTATGCATGTTAAATCCATTTTTTTTTGTTTTTTCCTTTTTTTTCCTTTTTTTAGATAACGGCCCATGTTTAGGCTCTCGGAAGCCAGACCAACCCTACGAATGGCTTTCATACAAACAGGTGAGTTTTCTGGTTCTCTGGGTCCTTATGCATGCCGTGGGGCTGAAATCCATCCATTCTTGGAACCACTGACTGTGAGGGCTGTAAACTTGCTATAGAATCTGTGCGCTGGACTAGCTCAGAGCTCTGGGGTAAACATGTATCATCCAAAGGGAGAAGTTTTACACAAAGATTTGGGAAAGACTGGTTAAGTAACTTAATTGGTGGGTCAAAAGCACTTTCCTGTAGAACTTAAGTGGATGCGTTGTGGGGTAGAATATAATTCTATGATGACATTCTAGAAATGTGCTTGAAGCAGGTGACTCTCTCCCAGAGCCCATGGGGGGATAGAAATTCTCTGCCTTGTGGGGTACTAGAGATACTTAGAAGCTCCAGTATAGAGCAACTCTCTCATTTTATAGATGAGAAAACATCCCCTAGCAAAGGATGGGACTCGCCTAAGGTCACAGCTGGTCAGTGGCAGAAACAGGACTGGAAGTGAGCTCCACATCTTCTGGTCTAGGGCTCTTCAGTGCATCATATGAACCTGACCAGCTTGGGGCTGGTGTGACATTGAACCCCAGGGCAGCCATAGCGAGAGGTACAGAGGTTCAGGGGTGACACCTGCAGTACCGTACAAGCACAAAGGAAGCTGGGATCTGGGTGGATTTATTCTTGTCCCTCTGCAAGCCCAGCTGATCCACAGCTGCAGCTGTTTAAATAGTTTCTGACAGCAGGGAGCAGAGCAGGAAGACATTGCTTTTTATTTTTATCATGATAACAGGATATCTCGAAGCTCCTGCTCCTCCCCCTCCATGGATGTAGGACCCCAGGGGTGTATGGGAGCCACTGGAAGTGTCCGCTCTGCTGCCTTTTGTTTCCAGCACAGCTGTCCAGGAAACGGCTCTGTGCTCTAGGGCAGGTCGTCCTGTGGCATTCGTGAATACAAATGAGCTTCCTCCTTCCCCGTTTGGTGTGAAGGGTGCTTCTAGCAGTTGGCACGCTCTGGAGTGTACGTGACAGGGGATGGTCACGAGGAGCCCCAAGGAGCCACAAGGAACTCCTGAGGCCCTCCCTAGACTGAGACACACACCACACTTTCTTCCCCTGCACTCCTCTGAGGAGGAATGAAATGCAAAGGCTTTGCTTGCGTAGCTCTTGACAGAGAGCAAAGAGGCAAAACAGCTCGGTGTCCCTTCCTTGTGGAAGGAGCGATGAGCTGTGTAGCCCCAGGGGCCAAAGGGAATCCACTCCTTTTATTTTGCATTACCAGAGCCAAAATAAAGTTGCTGCAGAGCCTCCTCATTTTCATACATGGTGTATAAACAGTTGATGTGTGTTGGACACATAAATGTTGCATGGTGGGGCTTCAGGCCTCACAGAATCCCCAAGTGCTGTCTGGTTCCTTCTGTTGTTTGCTGGCTGGAAGGCAGAGAAGGCAAGTCCATGGCAAATTGGATTTTTTGAGGTGGATTGAATATCACTGCATTTTCTGAAGGCGTTAATCTGTGTTTTTGTACATTTCAGCGAGAGGCTATCTAAAACTAGATGATCTAAAACTAGACCCACGGGGCGGGGGCTGGGGGGGGCGGCGCCTGGGTGGCTGTCGGCTAAGGGTCTGCCTTCGGCTCAGGTCATGATCCCAGGGTGCTGGGATAGAGCCCCGCATCGGGCTCCCCGCTCCGCAGGAAGCCGCTTCTCCCTCTCCCTCTCCCCGCTCCCCCTGCTGTGCTCTCTATCAAAGAAATAAAGTCTTTAAAAATAAATAAATAAAACTAGACCCATGGAAGCCAACTCTGGATTTGTACATTCAAATGTTTTCGTTAGCCTAGCGACTCTTGACCTTTGTGGGGCTAGGAGCCCCTTTGAGGTTTTCTCAAGAAAGGTACGGAGCCTCTCTCTAGAGCTAGAAATGCCTGCAGATTATCCCGATACGCTCTGCAAACCACGGCAGCATTTCCTGGGTTCCCATCCCCGACGTGCAAGCAGAGGTTGTGAAACAGGCTGTGGGTAGAAAACCAATAAGCATGTGCATATCATTTTTGCTGTCACCTCACCTGTGTCAGCTCTCCTTCCCATAGGCAGAGTGCAGTGGCGCTATGTGCCAGGACAAATAGAGTTCGGGGCCAGCACAGGTGTGGCTTTATTCCCTACAGGCGTGGGTGCAATTTCAAAGTGTTCTTGAGAAGCCAGCAACTGAGAATCAAGAAAATTATTCCAAATTTGAAGATTAAAAACAAATTTTTTTTTAGTTACTTTGGGACGGGAATGGGGAGAGGACAGAGCCAGGTTTATAGTCCTACCCAATTGTTATGAATCTGCCTGTTTTTACTTTCAATAAGAGCATTTATTTTCTTATTTATTTATTTTACTTAAAATTGTTACACATTTTTTGAAGGTGTCCCCCAAATTTGCTCTTTCTGTATTTATAGCAAATGACAAGTTTTGGCTGCTTTGCTGCTCTTTATAACTACCAATAGTCACAGTAATAATAATAATTATAATTCTGTGTCCTTGTACTACTTCTATAATTTTATAAAACTAAAGTATAAAATAGAAATGTGTAAGAAGGCCTGGCATCCACTGTTCTGTGACCTGCAGCTGTCGGGATCTGATTCGCCCGCTTCACCGGAGGAACCCTGTGATCAGTTTCCTTAATAGTGCATTCCGATGAAACAGGCCTTGCGTTTTACAAAAATGTAGAGCAAAAGGAGTGCCTGTTTGCTCCCGCTCTCCCCCTCGGTGTGGGGCTGCTTGCTGGCCAAGATGTCGGGCTTGGCTGTCACCCGGTGAGCTTTGCTCCTTGCGTTGGGCCTGACGCAGTTCCTGGTGTTTGTCCTCCCTGTTCTAGGTTGCAGAGATATCCGAGTGTGTGGGCTCAGCACTCATCCAGAAGGGCTTCAAGGCTGCCCCGGATCAGTTCATTGGCATCTTCGCTCAGAACAGGCCTGAGGTATTGACCATGAGACAACAATTGTGTGTGGTGTTGAGAGTTCTCAGATGGAAGAGCCAGTTGGGAGGTCACACCTACCTTTGCCTGGGACCTAATTTTGTGCTCTGATCTCTACTCAGAATATATGTCTCTGTGTTATTCCTTAGAAAGTGACACAGTTATCTTATGATCTCGCTGATAGGTGGAATTTAAGAAACAAAACAGAGGATTATAGGGGAAGAGAGGAAAAAATAAAACAAGATGAAATGACAGAAGGAGACAAACCATAAGGGACTCTTAACCATAGGAAACAAACTGAGGGTTGCTGGAGGGGAGGTGGTGGGATGGGGTAACTGGGTGACAGACATTAAGGGGGGCACGTGATGTAGTGAGCACTGGGTGTTATATAAGACTGATGAACACTGACCTCTGTCTCTGAAACCAATAATACATTATATGTTAATTGAATTTAAGTAAAAATAAATAAAATTTTTTAAAAAGTGCCACATATGAAAGCCCAAGCCAAGGCCTCCTTGGCCTTTATGTTGCAGTGGGTAGGGGGAATCACTTTTTGGATTGTTGGCTTTGTTTTTTTAAAACCAGGTCCCAAACAAAAACTAACAAAGAGGTTACTAGAACAAATAACTCACAAAGAATCGTCTTACCTTAAGGCTTCTGTCTGTGATTAGAAAAATAGCATCCGTAAATTGTAGAGAAACTTGGACACATTTTTGTCAGTTGCGGACTCTCCTCTTTGCTCTCTGAAAGGTAGGAGCTTGCCCTCTGATCAGGTTACAAAATTTAAAATACTCTGAGCAGCGGGGAAAGTGCCTTGACCGTGAGTCAGCCTTAATGTGGGTGTGCAGTCTATCTGGCTGTCAAGTCCGCTGCACTGTACTGCAGATCCTTGCATTAAAGGTCAGTTTATGGGGGAAGCCCTTTTGGAGCTGTTGCTTATAGCGCTCATGAACAAATTAGTGGCATAACTTGGCTGGGAAAAATTCAAGCACCTAAGCTTGAAGGAATTGAATTGATTCTTGTGTCCAAAAGACGTGTGGGCTCCATCCCTGTGCTACTGACTGTTTTATAAATGAGGATGGTTTCCTACAGTTTTATGTATTGGCAAGGGAAAAAAGAGCATTTTCCCACAGCTGGACGACCAGGCTCATGAAATTTAGTTTCTTTCATCGCAAGGAAAACTCCTTCAAGGGAACACAACCCAGATTTTTGCACGAGTGGAATTTTATAATGAATCTATCACGAGGACAGGTATTCCTTACTTCACAGAGTAAGCTCCTTCCTGTATTTATCAGCGAGTTTAATAAATGTTTATTGAGCACCTGCTATATGCCAGGCACTGTGAGGCTCCAAAGCACCACAGTGACTTGGATCCTCCTCGTAAGGTACCATGTGAGGGAACACCGGCCCATAAGCTGATGCTTTCTCTGTAGTGTGGTAAGTGTGGACACAGGGAAAAAGGATTATGGGAGCTCAGTCAAGGAGGACTTCCTGGAGGTGGCCTTCCAGGGGCGTGTTGAAGAATATGAGGGTGGGGGAGCCAAGGGAATGTCAGGAACAAGCACATGTTTGCATCAAGCAGCATGGCTGTGTTGGGGAAGGAGGCATTTTCTTATGGTAGAGCTTGGAGGTGCAGGAGAGACAGGACTGCATGTACCACATGACCCTGCTGAGGAGCTTGGACCTGACCTCCATGTTCGCAGCTTCACACTGGTGCCAGGAAAGCAAAGGGGGAAAAATAGTTCTGGGCCGAGGGAATATGAGTGTGTCATGCACCCTTCCCACAGCAGCGACATCTTTATCTGTGCCGCGCGTCGGCATTCTGCAGGGGGTTCCCGGAACTGCAGCTGGAGGTAACGGTGCCGCCAAGCATTTTAAGTGAAAGGCTGATTTCACCATGTTTGCTGTGTAGACTGAGTAGTTGCCACATGGCTGATGAGTTTAGAGGCAAGGGGACCAGTTACTGTATCACGTCTTTCCCTTCGTCACTTTTCTGGGAAGATTTTGCCAGAACATTTTTCCTGTTACGCAAGTGTGTGTCCCTCCCTCCCCAGTCCCCAGGTCCTACTGCACACAGCTGCCAGGTTGATCTTCCTTGGGCCCCAGGGCCTCTGTTGTGCTGAGAAGCCCTCCGCAGCTGTGCATCCCCCGGGGAATGGAGCCAGGCCCCTCCCTCGCTGCGGCCTTGCTCCTGCCCACCATAGCCTTGCCTACTGGAACACCCATTCCGGCCAGGGTGCTCACCCTGCTCTTCCCTGCTCCCCATCATGCAGTCCCCACTACTGAGGTCTCCTTGCCTTTCTCTCTGTCCAAACCGTGCTGCCTTGGCAAAGGGTGAGCTCAGTTACCTTCCCCGCAAAGGTGGCCCACCGTGGGCTCCCTCGTGTCCACGTCGGTCACTCTCTTGTATTGTTAATTAGCTTTTCACATATTTGCCTCAGTTCTTCTGGCAGATTGCTCTTTCCTTCTAAGAAGGGGGCAGGTGTTTTGTTCTCATGATGAGTCTCTCATGGTGCCTGGCACATAGTAGTAGACACACAAATGTGAATTTTGCCACGTCTCGTGTTTCCACTTTGAATCTCTCTAGAGTGTTGTTCTCCTTGGAGTGGTTCCATGATGACATCTCGTTTTCTCCCCCCGACCTTTACTGTTCATTTAGTGGGTGATCATTGAACAGGGATGCTTTGCTTACTCTATGGTGATCGTTCCCCTCTACGATACCCTTGGAACAGAAGCAATCACCTACATAGTCAACAAAGGTATGTCTGTGGTCTCCGGGTGGACGTTGGCCTAGTTATCAGCTAGATTTGGTCACTTTACATTTGGTTATATTTGATTTGACAGGCATTTTATGTTTATTTTTTTAAAGATTTTATTTATTCATTTGAGAGAGAGAGAGGAAGAGAGAGAGAGAGAGTATAAGAACCGGGGGAGGGGTGGAGGGGGAGGGAGAAGCAGACTCTCCCCTGAGCAGGGAGGCCAACATGGGGCTCAGTCCCCAGACCCCGGGATCATGACCTGAGCTGAAGGCAGACACTTCACTGACTGAGCCACCCGGGCGCCCCCGGGATTTTATGTTTAAATGCACATCTATCTTTCTATTCAAAGACTAGTCCTTAAAATAACCTGGTGTCAGATGTCAGATACAGTCAGGCTTTTAATATCTCAAAGCTCATTCTTCCTTGTATCTCTTCCTTCCCAGCTGAACTCTCTCTGGTTTTTGTTGACAAGCCAGAGAAGGCCAACCTTTTATTAGATGGTGTAGAAAATAAGTTAACACCAGGCCTTAAAACCATTGTCCTCATGGACTCCTATGGCATCGATCTGTTGGAACGAGGCAAAAGGTGTGGCGTGGAAATCATCAGTATGAAGGCAATGGAGGTGAGTCATCCTGCCCACTTCTCTGATAGGTGCCCCTGAGGCCATTTTGGCTCAAATGTGGTATCCTTTGCAATCACACAATCCCAGCTCGGCAGCCCATAACAGATGCAGAGTGGAAATTCCTGTCTCCTTACTGGAAAGAAGAATTCTACACGCATGCCCCACTGTGAACTCATCACATAGAAAGTATTCTCATAAAGCAAGTTGCAGTGCTCACATACTTATTCTAGAGTACTGACAAGCCACGCCAATATATGGTAGAAATGTGCATTTCCAATTCAGGCAGAGATTTAAGTTTGTATGTTCTTATACGCTTTCATGCCATTTACTTACTGATTTGTTTCTAAAACAGAGCCAGCTACAGAAATCTGCCTCATTATTCTTTTTCCCAAGTTGTGAATTTCTAGCATAGATGTTGGATTTGGTTTATTTTTATATTAAATTTCTTAAGATTCACATTAATCAAAACTTTAAAGGTAACCATTCTAGGAAAATGAGTGGGGCCTATGTTTAAATTGGTTGTTTGACATCACATCGTGTAAGAAGCTGATTCTCCCAGTAGGATTTGGATTAGAGTTTAATCCCAAGAAGCTGGTAAGAGCTGGATCTTGTCAGGTACCTATCACTGGAATAGGCTAAATACGGTAAGTTGTTCTCCTTCCGAAAATGTTATAAACATTTTCCTGGAACTGTTATAAATAGGGTTTCAAATTTTATTTATAGTTCTCCTTCTACAAGGAATTGGAGGCTACAAACTAGGATCTATGTAATACCTTTACGGAGGAACTTAGCCTTCATAGGGAAACTGTAATTTGTTCTAACAGAGCCTCTGCCACATACCTGTACACACACACACACACACACACACACACACACACACACACACACGTACGTGCGCGCGCGCACACACATGCACGCACACAGAGTAGCAGAGAAGCTGAGTCCTTAAGAACGGGTGTGGTATACCGTTTACTTGGGCTTTTAGCTAGCTTTCTACCTAGTGTTTCTGCACGTTTGTTTTTTCACGTCTGATCGCTGCTCACAATAATGTCATCATTTCCTCCCCTCTTTCCTGCTTCTCCCTAACCCCACCACACAAACATGCACACGCACACACGCGCACACGCATATACACACAGGAATTTTTTGGTATTTTTCGACGGCTCTACGATGAGGTAATTTTAAGATGAAAAAATTTAGGTAAGTTAAGATTGTAATATGAAGTTTATATTAAAAGCTCTATTTTATAAAAGACACTGTTCTACACTTCCCCGTGTACTATGATTCATACTTGCTTTTTAAAAATTTTGTAAGCAAAAGGTTAATTTTCAAGATGTGGGTTTAAAATTGGCTCTGTGGTTGGTCGTATGATCAAGTTTATAGTAATAGATAGTTTTATAGGATCAAAAAGAGAAATATTGGTATTTGGAATTTTTGCTTTTTTTGGTATTTTTTTATGAAAATCCTCAAACAGGCAAGCAAGTTGGGAGAATTGAGCAGTAGACTGCCGTACAAGCCCCAAGCACCCCACAGCTAGCATCTTGATATATTTGCTTCATCATGTACTGGTGCCCCACTCCGTCCCTCCATTCGTTCATGAATCTATTATGTTAATGCATTTTCATTAACTTCTAGTCTTTGTCACCCCTAAATACTGCAGCATGCTAATCATTAACCAGAATTCGGTTTTTCTTCTGGTTAAAGTGTTTTGTTTTTGGCATTTAGAGCCTGAAGATGGGAACCCATTTATTTTTATGGTCGCTGTCCTCTCTTCCACATACTGTCCTTAGGTCTGAGGCCGTGGACTTTCTTGGCTAATAGGGCACTCATTTGGATAATGTTTGATCCTGATAAATTAAAAGCCAAATCGCATGTAACTACTGAGGTTATGTAAGAATTTTGAACAGACGAGTGGAGATTTGGGTCTGATGAAGATTCTTTTGGGAAAAAAAAATGGAATTACCATTGCTTCAGCTCTTGGTTGACTTCTCTTCGGACTTCTCTGTTCCTATTTTGAATCAGTGGTCTGTTTATAGATATAATTTAAAATGTAATTAAGATTAAAAACAGTTTAAAACCATACACCGGGCAGAAACTCCCTGAGCCCTGAGCACATTCATCAGATTTCCATTTAATTCTAGGCATGCTCACTCCATATGCTCATTCAAGCCATTCAGTTTTAATAGGAAAAGAATATAAATGGTTCATTAGCAAAATTAATAGCTAATTAAAGTGGCCACAGAGATGCCTCTGTGCAGTGAACTGAAGAGCATCGAAATGACCCCCTGGTAGTGACGGGGAAGCCAGCTGCTGAGAGATGCGCCCCTCAGAAATGAACCTGCTGTTCTTTATGTCCATTCAAGAGGACTGTTTTATAATTGAGGGTTCCCAAATCTTTTTTTTTTTCATCCACTCCATGTGGGGAGTACAGATATTTGAGCCTCTAGCATTTCATCTGGCAGAGATTGGTTTTTCTCTCCAGACTGAAGAAGATGCCAGTTACCCAGAATTGGGTGATTTTTGGGAGGATGCGGAACATCGTCAGTTCTTGTGTTATGATTATGGTTTGATGTTGGTTAAGAGCCGGGCTTTGCTAAAGGCCATGAAAGGGTGTAGGAATGGGGGCAAGAAATCCATTGTCAAAGACTCTGATTCCTGTCTTTTGAGTAAATCCTGTTCAAAGACTAGTCCTTATACCATTTGTATGGTTTTATGTACGAGAGAAGACAACTGGAAAATGGCGTCTGAGAACAACGCATAAATATTTCGCTTCAGGTTTATTAAAATTGCCAGTTTCTTTCATTTTAAATGTCTGTTGTCTGAGCCAGCGATAAGTGAATCCCACAGTAAAGTCAGCTGGAAGTGACTGGATGTCACCTTCTTCTTTACATTTAGAAAATATTTCCATTTAAGATTTCATTTTTCTCTTCTTATTAAGGACCTGGGAAGAGCCAACAGACAGAGGCCGAAGGTAAGTTCATCATGTCAGCCCCCTGCTTCAGCCCTTCCAATATCTAGTTGTCTCCGAGACTAGTACAGATCTTGGGGGTTAGCAAATGGCTTCTTAACAGTTTTCTTTTCGGTTCTGACTTATACCACCTCGGTTGTGTTTTGTCTTGTTTGTTTTGTTTAATGTGCTGTAGCCTCCAGCACCTGAAGATCTTGCGGTCATTTGTTTCACCAGTGGCACTACGGGTAAGTTTGAAATGTGGTCGCTTCTGAGTGGATCTGGAAGTGTGTACCCCCTGCCCCTTTTCTTGGATGGTGGGTGACGGGGGACTTAGTTGAGCTACAGATGGACCGAAAGCAGAGGACCCAGAGGGGCTCGAGCGCTCTTCCCTTGTTGCGGTATCCGACCTTCTCAGAACCTGAGCGTGCCGTGTACTTCCTCGGACGATTATGGAAGGCAACAGTAGATTCCCCATTTCCTGGGACAAACCAACATTTGATGTCCAGAAATAAAATTCCTGCGTTTTCTCCTTTTACGTGCCCTCTAAAAGTCACCTGTGTTAATAAAGGTTGTTTATGATAAAAAGTTTCATGTAAAGTATGGCAGATTGTTCCGGAATGTAAGGTCATTCAATGTTTGGCTTTCCTGGGTGCACCTAAGGCTAGGGGCATAACCCAATTATACAGGGTCCTTGGCTTCCTTAATTTCACTTTTGGATGGACTTTCTCTAACTTTGCTCTGCTCCTCTGTGTTCCTCAGGCAACCCCAAAGGAGCACTGATCACTCATCGAAATGTAGTGAGCGATTGTTCAGCTTTTGTGAAAGTCACAGAGGTAAACTGTGGGGATTTTGTCATCTTTCTTTGTGTTCTTTGGTTGGCATGAGGCCTCAAGACTGAGAGTGGTGAAGGTAGCCCCGCCATGTTCGGCCCCTGCTGTATTTGAGGTAGAGAGAAGATCTGAGCTTTAATATGATCTGAGGTCACCTGCCCTCAAATTGTTTTCATTGTGGACCTAATCTCCCAACTGCTGCGTGTGACCATAAAGCTGAACTGACAGAAGTTATTATAACTTTTATAGGGTACAACTTTATATGGATACTGCCCTATAAGTGTTTCCAGGACAGGACCAAGAAGGAATGGCTCTCTCGTGCTCTTACCTACCTACTGTTCCAGTGTGGGGAAAATAATTTCTTTAAGTGGACAAATGAAATGTTAAATGGTACACGGAAGGTTTCTGAATTATTATACTTTATCACAGTTGACTTCACTTCCGTTTTATAAGAAAGATTAAAGCCTTAAACTTTCATTGGTTTCCTGGAACCTTAAAGTTTGTCCCCCCAGGTGTCCCAGGCTTCTGGGTGGTCCTAACAAAATCACACAGGCGTAGTGGCTTGAACGGCAGATACTTATTTTCTCACAGTGCGAGAGGCTGGAAGTCCATGATCAAAGTATCAGCAAATTCGGTTGCCGGTGAGGGCGCTCTTCCTGGCCTGTGGGTAGCCCCCCCTCACTGTGCCCCCGCCTGCCCTTTCCTCTGTGTGTGCATGGAGAATGAGCGAGAGGTCGTCCTCTGCTTGCAAGGACACCTGCCCTCCTGGGTCAGGTCCCCCACCCCGTGACCTCATTTCACCTGAATTACCTTCCCCAGGGCTCCATTCCCCAAATCCAGCCACATTGGGGGTCAGGGCTTTAACACGAATTTGGGGAGGAGGGGGATACAATTCGGTCATAGCAGCAAGGGTATATTTCACACTTGAGTTTTAAAAGTACTTCTTGGGGAATATAATGCCTTTCCCTCATACCTTTGCACATTTTATATAATTTGCTTTTGCAGTCTCTGGGAGGGTTCTTCTGTGAGCCCCCATTTTCACGACAGGAGCCCCCACGCCCAGCGGTTTTGGGGACTGCATGTCTTTGGTGGCCACACAAAGGCCCGTGTCACTCCCGCCTACACTCACACTTTCTTAGTCCCAGATACCTTTTTTGGCGTGTATTTCATAAACAGAATTCAACATTTAGTACCTCACCTAGGTGGAACTTTAATTGCCTAATTAGCCTCCGAAGAAAACTTAAAATACACTCGTGGCTCACTGAGGCAAATGATTACAGACTTTGTTTAAAATTAATCATATGATCGGGGCATTCTCAACTTCGTAAAACTTCTAATCTTGCTAATGCACATTTCTTGGGGTACCAAATCAGAAAACTGAAAAGTGTAGAAATTACCGAGTCTGACTTCTCATATAAACCGTTTCCTCCTGAGACGAACTAGTCGGGATGCAGATCACACTTGAACACAATTAATCTAAGATTGTGGCAGGTTCAGGCTACATCACATGCTTCTGGGGTTGCTGGGTTTGCTTGGCCAGAATTCCTTACGTGAACATTCCGCGCAAACCCTCACTCTGCCTGGCTCTGAGTAAAGCCCATTCTTAGCCTTGCAATGGAAACCAGATGTCCAGCTCAGCCTTGATGCAGACCTCTATCACAAACCAGCATTTCATAGGAGATGGTATCAGATCAGAGCTTGCACTAAACAAACCGAGGCATTTTTTCGTGGGGTGTAAAGCAGGCCATTCAGGTAAAGATGTTGATCAAACTAAAATGCTCAAAATGCATTCATACGATCAATTAAAGCAGCCTGGAAATCCATTTCTCTTATCTTCCCTCTTCCTATCCCTTTACAACATAAAATGCTATTTTATGTTGGACTAGATCTTTCATTTCCACAACATAATATGCTATGTTCTGTTGGAATGGACCCTTTATTTCTTACTTAAGGTGGAATTGAGCTTGCTGGACAGTGGGGTCTGGTGACTTTGAAATACTAAATGATTAAAGCACATGATCCCTTAATTAATATCCCAATTTGGACAAAATTTTCCCTATTTGGACTAAAGCCTGGAGTGGGTTTACTTTACCATGAGGAACGACCTCCACTCCGATTGAATAATTAAAAGCATTAAAGTGTTGCTTTTTCATTTCATCCTTTGGTGAGAAGTAACTGCAGATTGTAAGCAAACGGTACTCCTCCTTAGCATTAAGGTATTGTGTGCTCTGAAATAAAATGGGAAATTACTGGGAATCTTAATGCTTCTCTCCTTGCTGGTGTCTTTGCTTACAGAATACAGCCAACCCTTCCCCAGATGATACTTTGATATCTTTCTTGCCTCTCGCCCATATGTTTGAAAGAGTTGTAGAGGTAGGCCTTGTTTTGTTTTGTTTTTTGTGCTTGCTCGTTTGTTGGTGTTCTGCTAAGTTGTTGTGTTTTACAGAGCGTTCTTGCCTTGAATGCCAGTGACACACACATTTCGTTTTTACCACTTGCACACATGTATGAGCAGCTGCTGCAGGTAAGTTTTCATGGGCAGACTGTCATCCCCAGAGAGAATTCTTTGCTCAGCCCCATTTTAGAAATGGTGCCAATTACTTAAGAGAGTATAAATGTTGGGAGTGGAAGTGGGGGTGGTCTGAATACTTGAACTTTAATCATTCATTTTAAAATTAGACGCTCAGACTTCTGAAGGCTATGCACGTGGGCATGATTCCAGAAAGATTAACTGTAAAAAGTAGAATTTTTATGAACGCCATCCTGCAAAGCCTCATGAAGCTTCTGCCTCTGTAAATAGCTTCCGGTTTTCACTAGGCTTGTTCATAATGCACAAGTCGGCCTAAGATTCATTTTTTTCACCAATATTCCAAGTGCCCTTGGAAAAGCAGGATGATCTTTAGCTAACCTTGGCCTGGGTCAAGTGTATACAACTGTGACGAGAACCATCACTTCTCCTTCTTGGGCAATGTTGGATCATATACTTCTAGGAAAAAACAGTGGGCACCATTCATTCATTTAACAAATATTTATTGAGCACCAGTTGTGTGCCAGGCACTGTGCGAGGTGCCAGTGACCGAGACGAATCGAGAGGTGACTCACTGAGAGCGAGCGGCCCTTTGATTGGCTGCTGGCCCGTAGGATGCACTTACCCTAAAGGATCAAGGGTCACGAGATCCCATCTTGCACCTGTTACCTCGGCTCCTGCACACCTCAGGAGATCTTGTGACTTTCCAAAGCGATCTCAAATGAGTTGATAATGGCCCATATACACCTAATGGTGGTTTTGGAAGTGTGCCTGGGAGCACACTCCCTGAGCTTGAGTCTTTAAGCCATGAACCAGGGTGTACGTTTCCAGTGGTTTCTGCTTTCAAGCCTGAGACCATTTGTACGTCCGTGGCATCATCTTTTGAATCTCTCTTTCTCTTTAAAATTTAAGATAGGCTGACTGTGGGTCAAGTGCATATGGCTTGCCTGTGCGATCTGCATCGGGCAGGAACAAATCCGTGCAGTAGATTATAGCTGAACAGTCAAGCCAGTCTGCTGTTTGATGCCCCAGTGTCTGAACTGCAACAGAGTCAGCGGCCTTTCAGACATTTTTTCGTGAGATTCAGATTTTAAAAATGAGACTTTAATAAGCTGGCAAATAGCCAAGTTTGCAAGTAGCTAAGTTTTGGGGGAATAAATTAGGCCTAAAGTTTCCAGGCAAGTACAATATTTGGATTATATGACACCGTGTCATTCATTCACCAGCTATTTATCCTCAAGCTAAAACAGCAGAAGCTCCATGATTATCACTAAAAACAACATAGTCTGGTTTCTTACCAGCTCCTTTATCTTCAGGGGGATCAAGAGAAAAAAACCACACTTTGATGTTGTGCAATGACCAGGGAATGCAAGAGCGTTTTTTTGAAAAGCTGTCGACATGCAGGAACTTAATGGTCTCTGGAAACTGGTCCAAATGCTAAAACAGAAGCCTTGTGTGTCTGTGTGTATGTTGCGTAGTCCCTGCTTTGATGACGACATGTGGATTATTTTTGTTTACTGCCCTAGTGTGTAATGCTGTGTCATGGAGCTAAAATAGGATTTTTCCAAGGAGATATCAGGCTGCTTATGGATGACCTCAAGGCACTTCAACCCACAGTCTTTCCTGTGGTCCCCAGACTGCTGAACCGGATGTTTGACCGAGTAAGTTCCAAGGAGCAGCAGAGTGGGGGACAGAGCACTGGACCCAGAGTCCGAGACTTGGGTTTGAATTGGGCCCTCCGGGTACCTTCTGTACGCGATCTCGAAAAAGTGCGGTTTACCCAGCGGTAAAGCCTGAATGCATTGACCTCACAGAGCCTTTGGTGAAGATGATAAGAGAAAACAGGTGAACATACTTTGTAAACTGGAAGGGCCATACAGGTGGAAGATGGAAGGTCATATTATTTGTACCGTAAACTCTTTAGAGCCTCTATTTTCTCATCTGCATGATGGACTATGGTACCTCCTCCTCCTGCTGTCTAGCTCATAAAGTTGCTCAGTGCATCCCATGATGACTATAACTATGAAATGGTTCTAGAAATTGTAATGCCCATGCACATGTAACATTACTTAGCCACATGGAAAGAAGTGACAAGCCAAGCCAGGGATGGAGAGAATGCCAGCCCCTCTGTGGGGGGTCATTATGGCATGGACCACACATCCCGGGCAAGACCAGGGTTGTGACATGAGCAGCCTTCAAGATAAATTTGGACGGGGCAGTTTTCATGCTCTTTATCATAAGGCAGGGCTTCTGTGATCTATGAGAACCCCTCTCTCTCTCTTTTTTAATGGTCCTTTAAAAAAAAACTTTTAAAAACAGCTTGATTGTGATATATAATTCACATTCCATATAATTCACCCGTTTAAAGTGTAAAATTCAGAGGTTTTTGGCATATTCACAGAGTTCTGCAACCATCACCACAGCCTATTTTTATCACCTCAGAAGGAAACCCTGGCTCTGCCCAGTAGCTGTCCTCTACCCCCTCCGACCGCCAAGCAAAACGAATCTACTTTTTGAATCTGTAGATTTCCTTCTTCCGGACTGTCATGTAAATGGAATCACACAACGTGTGTTCTTTTGTGACTGGCCTCTTTCACGAGGTTCATCCATGTGGGAGCACGTGACAGTACTTCCTCCCTTTTAATGGCCAAGTAATATTCGATGTATGGCTAGAACATATTTTATTTATCCCTTCATGCATCAGTAGGCCTGTGGGTTGTTGTCACTTCTTGGCTGGCATGCAGAATGATGCTACGAGCATTCTATACGAGTGTCTGTGTGGACCCGTGTTTTCATTTCTCTTGGGTACTTTACCAAGGAGCAGAATTGCTGGGTCCCGTGGTACTTCCATGTTTCACTATTTGAGGAACTACCAGTCTGCTTTCCAAAGCAACCGCGCCCTATTACATTCCCCGCCCCCAGCAGCGGACGAGGGCTCCAGTTTCTCCACATCTTCACCAGCTCTTGTTATTATCTGACTTTTCGATTCTCACCATCCTTGTCATTTTGTAACTGTCTTTTCCTTCTTCACCCGTCAGATTTTTGGGCAGGCAAACACCACGCTGAAGCGATGGCTGTTGGACTTCGCCTCCAAGAGGAAAGAAGCAGAGCTTCGCAGTGGCATCATTAGAAACAATAGCCTGTGGGACAGACTCATCTTCCACAAGATACAGGTGCCACATTCTCAACTCTTGTTTGCTAGGGAGACTGCCTTGGGCTTCGGAGTGTCTATGAGGGCTCCTTCTTAAAGCGAGGTGCGGTGGTGAGGGAGGAGGGCACGTTGTTAGTAATCCGGGTACATTTCTAAAAATTAAGGACAAAGCCGGTACGTAAATCTCAGTGTCCCATGCAAACCCGAACAACATGGTAACATGGAAAGGCAGAAAAGACCTCAGGGTAGTAGAGCCTCTGTAATTTATTTTTTATTTATTTATTTTTTTTAATTTAAATTCAATTAGCCAACATAGTTTCAGATGTAGTAGTTCAGTGATTCATCAGTCTGCTTTTTGTTTTTAAGATTTATTTATTGAGAGAAAGAGAGGGAGCACGGGAGGCGGGGAGAGAGAATCTCAAGCAGACTCTGCGGTGAGCACAGAGCCCGACGTGGGGCTCCATCTCATGACCCCAAGATCATGACCTGAGCCGAAATCAAGAGTCAGACGCTTAACTGACTGAGCCACCCAGGCACCCTGGGCCTTTCTAATTTTTTGTTTTGCTTTCCTTTTCTGAAACAAGTATGTTACTCATTTCTTAGGCACCAGTGGTAAAGAATGTGGAATAATAATACTCTGTCCCCCAAAATGCCACACGTGGCGGTTGCCTCCCAACCCACCACAGTCTTGTTCTAATTCCTTCAAAATACCTGCAGGTAGAGGTATTGGCTTGTTTTTCATACCCGTTGAGAGAGAAGGGTGTAGCATCAGGAGGAAACCAGCTCCAGCCAGGCCTTCCTCTTTTGAATGCCCGTGAGTTCTCCGCGTGTTGGTGAGCTCCGTGCGGCCTGCAGAGAAGGAGCTAGTGGATCCGGGCCCCGGGTTCCCAGAAGGTGTCTTTGAGGAGCCCGCCCCTGTGCAGCCATCGGCCCCTCAATATCTCCCCTCTCCTTGCCTTGTAAGTCGAGCCTGGGAGGAAAAGTCAGGCTGATGATCACAGGAGCTGCGCCCGTGTCCGCCACCGTGCTGACGTTTCTGAGAGCAGCGCTCGGCTGTCAGGTGAGGTGGGCGTCATGTGGCTGGTTGTCTTGGGCTTTTTCAAGCCCAGGACTCTCCTTTCCAAAAAGTCATAAGTGTGTATCTCATTTTGGCTTGGAAGATCATGTTATTCCCAGGTTGCTTAGAGACAGGAGTGTGTCTGTCTTTGCCCCAAGGCAGGAGATGATGCGTCTCTGGCCACCACAGACGGGTAAAGCACCAGCCAAGAAACTTGCCTTTAATCCGGCCTGAGGGCATGGGGATGGGTTGCAGGTAATAAGCCGACCTGCAAGCCCTGGAGAGAACCTGCCTTAAAGGGGGTGGAGGAGGCAGCTGAGACCGGGCAACCAATAGGACCGGTGTGAGGCACAGCCGTGAGCGCCCAGAGCCCCGAGTGCATTCCTGGGTGGGTCGTGTGCAGTGTGACCTGTCAGGCCGTGTCGACGGCCCCCTGGCCTATCTATAGGAGGGCGAGTAGAAGATGACTGTGGACAGCGGCCGGGGTGTCGAGTTGGGGGTGAAGATGTTTGGGTGCTATCATAGTAGTTCTGAACAGACTTTAAAAAGAGACTCGTCCCCACAGTTAGCCATCACTCAGGAGTGAGAAGAACGTCCTGATCTGTGCCCTTGCAGCACAGGTGTGACTGTTCTCTTTAATCACGTTTTGTCTCTTGGTGGCCCAGTTTTATGAAGGCTACGGACAGACCGAGTGCACTGCCGGTTGCTGCCTGACCGTACCTGGGGACTGGACAGCAGGTAGGAGCTGTGGGACACTCCTTATGGGATCTCGTTATTCCGGTGGGCATTCTTGGAATTGGGTTCATCCTCAGTTCGTTGACCAATGGAAGTTCTGTGTCTTGACTGATTAGGCCTTGGGGCAGTCTTGTAAATCAGGGATCCTCGTGGAAAAGGGCTGCTATGGCAGAGCACCTGTGCTTGGAGGACCAGCTGGAAGGCGGGTGGTGTTAAGAGATTCACCTAGAATCTGAAGCTGACAGCTGAGGGATGAAAGCCCTTTCCCCCAGGTTCACAGCGTTTGGCCCCACAGAGCTTTCCGGGAATGGATTGGGGTCGAATTATTTGCTGGTAAATTTGACTTGAGTCTACACTGGGTGCTGGGCCGGGTGTTGAAACCATAGAGAGAAAGAGACAAGTCATTTCTCCCAAAAGGCGCAAGGAGAGGCAGATACGAAAATAATCGGCGGAGCAGCTGTCCTTAAGCACGTGGGTGCGTTTCATCCCCGCACCAACCCCGTGGCCTAAGTCCTGTTACCTCTGAGAGGAAACGAGTGTTGGTGAAAAAGCACATAAACAGTGTACAAGAATTTACCCAGCATTATGCTTCAGAGCCAGGATTCCAACCCAGCTCTGACCGATGGGACATTCTGGGCTCTGATATGCGAGCGCCACTAATTTATTTGGTATATTATAAATATGAGCACCATCTAGGAACATGGATTCTCATGTCCAGGCTCTAGTAGCACAGTTCTGCTGGGACTCGTACTAACAGTCTCTGAACCTTTTTCCTGGTTTAATTTTTAACCCCTGGTTCCTTACCAGCCTAGAGAATTTGGAACAGTGATCTCTTTGCACAAACATCATTAAAACATAGGAGGAATTATTTGTGATGCTTTTTTTTTTTAAGATGTTATTTATTTATTTGAGAGAGAGCGAGAAAGAGATCACAGGCAGGGGTGGGGCAGGCAGAGGGAGAGGGAGAAGCGGGCTCTCCGCGGAGCAGGGAGCCCAGTGCAGGGCTCGATCCCAGGATCCCTGGGTCATGACCTGAGCTGAAGGCAGATGCTTAACCAACTGAGCCACCCAGGCGCCCCTGCACCATCCTATCTTAATAAATTTAAATCTAAAATGTGTTCACTCATACTTAAGGAAGTAAGGACCATCTTGGTCAGAACCGGATGACATTGAGAGAATAATCCAATTTGGCAAAGTTGTGTCTTTTCTCTTCTTAGAGAAAGTAGGGATGTTGAGAAGAAGTCTGTGTGATTGAGAGGTGGCAAATGACGAGCAGGGGCCATCAGACCGTAGGAGCCTGGTAGAAGTTTTAGAAAGCTTGCTTCCAGGTGTTTGTAGAAACCCTTACAATCGACAGCCAAATTATTCATACTTTGAAAAAATAATTTGGGGCATCAAACTGGGGAAAGATCCTAAGAGACTTGTGAATGTTTGTCTCTATTCTAGAAATACACTTTGTGTGCTCATTTACTGGGGGAGCTGGGCTGTCATCGCTGCAAACAGACGTTTATGTCAGCTGTTCCCATCATGAGCAGGCCTGTTGGCCATAAACATCCTTTGGCTTAAGGATAGTAGGAGTCCTCCTGGGAATGATCATTCTTTTATTTACCATGCAGGCCATGTTGGTGCCCCAATGCCTTGCAACCTTATAAAACTTGTGGACGTGGAAGAAATGAACTACTTGGCTTCCAAGGGCGAGGGTGAGGTGAGTGAACCACCAAGTCGCTCACCCATATTGCCTTTCCCCCTGGTAGCTCGGCCGCTTCTCGGCAGTGTCCCATAAAGCCTCTGAGCTTGATGTTATTGGTGATCCTGGATCAAACAGGCTTCTCTTTGAAGGTGCCTTTATGGGCGAGGGGGACCACAAATGTCTCTTCCGCCAGACACCGCAGAGACCTGGGCTCGAGAGCATGCAAAGTCTCCATGGCCTGAAGACCTGAAGCACAGCTCCTGTCAGCTCATGGCCCTGGAAACCTATTAGTGAGCCACTGGCTAGTGGAAGGAAAGCCTAATGACTTCAAAGTGATTTCCTCCCCTTTGGGGCTTTGAGCCAGAACCCGGGCAAGCATTAGCCCTACAACTTGACTGCAGCTGACGTCGTGAGGACAAGGGAACGGGGGCATTGAACATACCTCCAGGGTCCCAGTGTGGCTCCGCTGGTTCACTCTGGATCATGGAATTCAGGGCTTCTCGCTAAAGGTTGAGATACGCACACACACATACCCGTTCTCTCTGGAGAACCCCCGGCAAATGCTGTTACAGATCACCTTTGTCCCCCGCAGTTCTATCGAGATGTCATTGACATACACGCTGTATGCGTTTAAAGGAAACGGCATAATGAGTTGACGTCCATCTATGGTGGATGATTCCCCACAATAAGTCTCGTTAATATTCCATCATCTCACACAGATACAAGAAAAACAGAAAAAAAAAGATTTTTTTTCCTCACGATGAGGACTCTGAGGATCTCGTCTCTTAACTGTTAAATATAATCACGTGTTCGTGTGAGTTGTGGTCGCCGGGCTGTACGTTCGGTCCCCGGTGCTTACCGGTCTCCTAACCAGAACTTTCGACCCCCTCCCTCCACTTCCCCCTAACCACCCCCCCTTCCCAAACGGTCTCTCTTCAGGTGTGTGTGAAAGGACCAAATGTATTTAAAGGCTACTTGAAGGACCCAGCGAAAACAGCAGAAGTTCTGGACAAAGACGGCTGGTTACACACGGGGGACATTGGAAAGTGGCTTCCAGTAAGTGCTCACCTCCCTCGTTGGTTTACAGATACTTTCCTTCTGCCGTTTGCTGTTGTGCGACCTCACTTTTTCCCTTTCCCTGCTGTGGGGGGCAGGGGGGAGCCTCTTCCATTTCCTGCAGGGAACAGTTCTATACTCTTAGCGTGCCTGGGTAGGGTTGTCACTTGAACTGTAGCGAATGTTTGGTTTTGATGCATGACATCAATTCCGGTTGCTGCTTCCTGTTCGAAATCCAGAGAGACAATGTATGGCTTTTTCTATATCAGTTCTGGGCCTCGACGTGAAGGCCTTATTAGTTGAGCGAGGTAGGCGGGGCATGGTGGTCGACGGCCAGGAAGGTGTGGTGGGCAAGAAGTTGCAAGTATATGTGTTTCTTAGGCTGGTCATCTCATTAAAAATAGGATAAGCGTCCCACGGTTAGGCCAACGCCTTCGAACGTAGTCTCAGAATTGTTACTGTAGACAGAGGCCAGGGTCCATCAGAGGAGGGAAAAGAACCTACAAGAAGCTCCACCCATGGGTTTGACCAGTTTGGCTTGCTGCTGCTTTTTCTAAGTTGTCAGTGTGTTGAATTGCTATTACTAAAATGGCTAAGGCAAGTTTTATTATTGCATGTCATTCGATTCTTATGGATTCGATGTATGCGACACTCCCGGAAATTTTTATTGATTTGAAAAATGCTCCTCCTCCCCACCCAGTTAATTCAGACTTCAGAATACCGAAGTTATTCAGAAATAAATTAAGTCCCTCTTTTCAAGTTCAAGAGGGATTAGGCGTCAGTTCCAGTTCTGGCTCGGGCTCTAGTGAACACATTTCACCATCTCGTTGGACCTCAGGCTGCTCCTTGGGGAAGTGGCACAGAACCAACGTGCAGCGAGAGAGCCGGAGAAACTTGCCTACAGCTGACCTTTGGAAACACAGGAAGGACCCCGGGGTGGGATGGGTGGACAGTCAGCTGGGGGTTTTGGTGACCAGAGGTGGACGCGATGGCATTTGGCCCTTCCAGGGCAGTGGTTGTATCCTTCCCACGGTCCCCACGTGGGCCACTGATGGGCCCTGCCCCAGGGGCCCAGGAGCGAGCCCCTCCCACCCCCACCCCTGGCTCCGCCTTGAAACAATGACGAAGGTGGCATTTGGCCTTTCTGTAGGAGCTTTTACTGAGCCCTTGCTCTGTGCAGAGCGCTCTGGGTGTGTCTGTACCCTTAAGGAGCATGACGGACCCTTGGGGAGGCAGATGCACGGCGCACAGAGCGCGGCTAGTGGGCTACAGGGATGAAGTGAAGGGCGTGGACTCTGGAGTCCCTTTCTCTGTACTTGGCTCACTGGCGTTGGGCGGGTTACTTAGTCTCCCCAAGCCTTAGTTTCCCTCTCTCTAAAATGGGCTGATAACTGGCCCCTGGGCAGTGTTACCAGGATTAGAGGAAAGCATGTGAGAAGTGCCCTGGACTGTGTGTGATTGATACGGGGCTGAGAGGGGGGCGTCCCCCAGCCACAGACCCACTCACAGTGCCCCCCTCCCCTCCCCTCCCCTCTAATAAACAGAATGGTACCTTGAAGATTATCGACAGGAAAAAGCACATATTTAAACTGGCACAGGGAGAATACATAGCACCCGAGAAGATTGAGAATATCTACCTGCGAAGTGAACCTGTCGCTCAGGTGTTTGTCCACGGAGAGAGCTTGCAGGTACGTGTGTTCTGGGGTGTGAGCCGTGTTGCACAGGTGTGCCTGGTGCCTCGAACTCCGGACGTTTGCAGTGCAGTGGAAAGTCTGCGATGAGTATTGAACTGCCTTTCACGTGTGACATGCTGGAATATTATTGGGGTTTGCTGCTTGGCATTTCTCATCCAGAAAAGTTTTTCTCTTTAAATTCCATATTTTTATTTTACCTAACTAGAGTGGTCTGGCATACCAAGGGGAGTTGAATAAAGATATTAGGGACTGGGTAAAATAGGCTCCTAATTTAAACTACGAAAGGAAATATTGATAGATTGATTATAAGAAAGCTTAGAATTTTCAACATATTAAACCCAACGTATTTATGCTGTGTCTCCTAAATCATGTCTGAGCAGTGGGGGTTGTGAGCCGGTATATACGTGAAGTTGAAAACCAAGGTCAGTATTGTAGTGTAACGTCTCTTTGCCAAAATATTGGGCAGATGGTGGCAAGGGAGAGAAAGTGATCTGGTTTCCTGAAAGCTAATCTTTTTACGAATCTTAAGACTTTTAGATACTTGTAGAAGAATGTTTTATTATCTTATAAGGAATGCACCGATTTTTCTTTGAGAGTATACCTGTTTTTCTTTGACCTAGAATCTTTCTTTTTTTAAGATTTTATTTATTTGACAGACAGAGAGAGAGAGAGAGAGAGCACAGGCCAGGGGGCAGCAAAGGGAGAGGGAGAAGCAAGCTCCCAACTGAGCAAGGAGCCTGATGCAGGACTTGATTCCAGGACCCTGGGATCGAGACCTGAGCTGAAGGCAGACGCTTAACTGACTGAGCCACCCAGGCACCTCTCTTCGACCTAGAATCTTAACATGCCTTCGATTTTTATTTAGTTTTATTGTTACTAAATTGTAAAAAATGTGGCATTGGAGATCTAAAAACAGCTGTATAAATTTTTTTCTCTCCTTTTAAAAGCAGTTACTTGATATCCATTATCTTGTCTGCTTATGTAACTGTTTTATTAAAATATATATATATAAATATTTATGCAAAAGTAAATAAAAATTAGGGTTTTGTTAGGTTTTGATTCCTAGTGGTCCTTTTAAAACACTTAATTGCAAAATTCCTGATGCTTGTCTGTATTTTAGAGCCAGGAGCTCTTAACCTGGGCTCAGTAGACTCCCGGGGCTGGTAATATGTTCCAAAAAGAGGGTCTGTAACATCTCTCAGATTCTCCTGTGGTCCATCATGCAGAATGATAAAGAATCTCTATTTCAGAACATCTGAATCAAGCCACGTAATAACTCACTTGTCTGTGCTAAAGGCATTTCTCATAGCAATCGTGGTACCAGATGTTGAGACATTATGTTTCTGGGCCCGAAAGAAAGGATTTGAAGGCTCCTTTGAGGAACTGTGCAGGAACAAGGTAAGGCTCGGGGAGTGTGTGGTCTGCCTCCTGCACCTTGGCTTGGCATCGAGCATGCCTTCAGAGATCTCCAGCACAGCAAGCGTGTTGTTTTCTCACCTCCCTAGGACGTCAAAAAAGCCATCCTGGAAGACATGGTGAGGCTTGGGAAGGAATCCGGCCTGAAACCATTTGAACAGGTGAGATTTGCATCACCCGTGCACGCACCCCTACAAAACAGGTTTCTGACCTGAGGATTCCGTCTGAATAGGTATGCCACACGAGGGGACCTAAAGAAACCCATGAGGAATGAGTAAGGGCGAGCTTTGGCCAGCGGGGAGGATTTCTGTAACCAAGGGCAGGCACTCTCTTCCCCTGGAGGTCGGGGTCCAAGCCCAGATCTTGTCCTGGGGGCAGCCCCTGCCTTGTGTTGAGCGAGCCCGCTGACCCGAGTCCAAGGAGGGACTGGACCGGCCATGGGGTCTCCAATCCCTTCCGACCCACGTGCTTTTTTAGGCCCAGGTTGATTCTGCCCTCGGTTTTTGTTTTAATGGCCTCGTTTATTTGCAGGTCAAAGGCATTAGCCTCCACCCTGAATTATTTTCTATCGACAATGGCCTCCTGACCCCAACGATGAAGGCAAAACGGCCCGAGCTTCGGAATTATTTCAGGGCACAGATAGACGAACTTTATTCCACCATCAAAGTTTAATGCCAGGAAGAAACCACACCCCTCCGCAGTCTCCTGCTGATGGCCTTCACGTTGGTAATTTTGACTAGAGCGCGCATAGGAAAGGGAGCGTCCACGTTTGACTTGTGCATTCGGGGTTCTCGTCATAAGAATTTTAGAGGACACGGAACACTGCCTTACGGTCACCTCCTGTTGCAGACCATGTATATGGTGATACACAATTTCCAAAATGAGCCTTAAAATCATAAAGGGGAAACGATCCACGTGCTAAGTTATTTGAGACTTCCTCCGTTTAAAAAAAAAAAAAAAAAAAGGCGGGTGAAAACTTCTGTCTCCCAGTTTTCTAACCAAGGGATTAGGACTTTGCTATTTCTGAGATGTCTGCTACTTACTGCAAATTCTGCTGCTCTGCAAGGTACAGTGCACTGGAAGAAAGCTGCCCCTTCAAAGCAAGGACTGTCCCAGCTGGAGAACGTGGCAAGCGGGCCAGAGATTTTTTTTTTAAACCCCTGTCTCCTCCCTTTGCCCACTTCACACGCGCTCCTACGAGCCTTCTGCTGTCGGGTCCCGGAGCGGCGCGTGCTTGTCGGCAGTCCCTGATGTCCTGTCGGAGCAGAAGGCTCCCGGGGACAGAACAGATCCGATTCAGAACAGCACAGGCGTCAGTCTCCGATGAATGGGCGCTCACCTGAGCGGGCGGCTTCCGGCGCCCTCGGAGCAGAATGACCTCAGACCCTCTTCTCCAGACCCGATTCCTGTCCCCCACTCCCCCCACCCCCTCCCAGGGGTTATTAAAAAGTCTGCCTTAGACTCTGCAGTGAAGACAAGCATTTCAAGAAGGAAGTAATTACCTGGATCGCCCATGCTCAACTGTGACGCCTAATGAACTGGCCCTTTTATCTCTGCTGAACCAGTCATTCTTTGTGATGGCCAACGGATTTTTAATGTGGTTTTCATATCAAAAGATTGTGTTGTGATTAAGTGGCTTTTTCCACCCCCGAATAAATTCTCAGGCAGGGCATGTCTTTAAACCTATTAAGGGAATAGATATACTTGGGTACTTATTGAAATGGACAGTAATAAGCAAATGCTCTTATAATGCTACCTGATTTTTATGAAATGTGTTTGACAAGCCAAAATTCTAGGAGGTAGAAATCTGGAAAACTCATTTTCTGGGATTAACATCTCAAGGGATTTTTTTTTTTTTCTTTTAAAGAAAAAGTTCATTTGGGAATTTAGCTGCATTTCACTTGAGTGCAAGTCTTTGCTACGTGTGACTGAATTAGGTTGTCATTTATACATTGAAAGCAGCTGGTTTGGGGTTTGTGAGAGTTCCGTGTATTATATACAGGCACGACAGGGTTGACACCGAAGAACTGTCATCATAGTAACAGTATCTGGTAGCCTAACTTCATATGTGTGTTCTTCCTTGCACAAAAAAGTCAATAGTTTGTCACCTTGGGGTTTTGAATGTTTGCTTTAAGTGTTGGCTATTTCTATGTTTTATAAACCAAAACAGAATTTCCAAAAACAATGAAGGAAACCAAAATAAATATTTCTGCATTTCAAGCAAGTGAAAGCCTCTCTTTTCATGACTGGGGTAGTGTTCGGGCCAGCCTTGGACCTGCGTGGGTACAGCCTTGGACCCCGCTTCCCTCGGCGGCAGCCCCGCCCTCCTGCCACTTCCCTGACCCCCACATAGGGTGACCTGGGGCCTCCGGCCGTGTTCTCTGGCAACAGCCCTGCTATGTTGTGCAGAAGAAACCATGGTGTGAATAATACGGATATTCCTGGAAATGCAAATTCTTTGCTGGGATTCTCTGTCTCTGGAGACCTTGGCTGTAGGTGGCGGTTCCGTGGTGGATTTAATTCCGTGTATTTTAGTAATTCTCTTACTAAGCACTGTTTTAGAAGGTGCCTCATGTGTAGCAGCCAACTTTCTCTCTTTCCTTTCCCTCTGGTTTCCAGGCTACACTGTCATTGTAAAGATTTTCCTCTCCTGTATGTGTTCAGCCCCCAGTGCCTTCTCTAGTCTGTGGGGTTGAAATCCACCTCCCTCCCTTAAATCTTGTGTGTGGTGTGGAGGTGGCTGGTTTTTTCCTCTAAAGCCCAAGCCCTGTTCACATATCTCTGGTGAGGCTCCTGATCCATTGTGCCTTTGGCTTTGAGCTAATAAATTCCTTGTCTTGCCTGCCCTCGTTGCCTTCCCTTCTCCTCCTCTACCCCTGAGTCGAGCGAGTGTGAGCATCTTCACACTGGGCATGACCTTTCTTTTCCCTCCCTGAGCGCCCAACCCGGCCTGCAAACCAGTAGGTGTTCATTAAATCTCATGTGAACAAATACTTGCGATTTTGAACAAAGCTTCTCTTGCCATGAGGTTGATCTTCACGCTGGGTTTTATCCTTTTTAAAAAAAAAAAAAAAAGTGGTAAAACCACGTAAAGTGTATCGTCTTAATTATTTTTGTTTAAAGATTTTATTTATTGATTTGAGAGAGCATGAGTGAGGGGCAGGGGCAGAGGCAGAGGGAGAAGCAGGCTTCCCGCGGAGCAGGGAGCCCGATGCGGGGCTCGATCCCAGGACCCCGGGACCCTGACCTGAGCTGAAGGCAGACACTTAACTGACTGAGCCACCCAGGCGCCCCTCATCTTAATTATTTTTAAGCACACCGTTCAGAGGCTTTAAGTGCATGCCACATTGTTGTGCAACCATCAGCACCATCTGTCCACAGAACTCTTCATCCTGTAAAACCGAAACTCTGCTCATCCATTCCCTCTCCCCAGCCCCCGGCAACCACCTTTGTCCTCGCTGTCTCTGTGAATTCCACTGCGGGCAAATCCTACGGCATGTCTGTCTTTGGGATTGGTGATCTCACTTATCATAATATCCTCCGGGTTCATCCATGTTGTAGCGCGGGTCAGGATTTCCTTCCTTTTTATTTTATTTTTATTTATTTTTTGGTTACAATAGCAAATTTTATTTAGTGCCAGGCCAGTTTATTGTGCCGAGATTATATGTCCTTCATGACCAATTCAGAGTAATAACCTCTGGCCTTTTTGAAGGAGAATGGATACTCTTTGTTACACTCTCATTAATTCCCTTTGATCTTTTCTTTTTTTATTATTATGTTCAGTTAGCCAACATATAGTACATCATTAGTTTTTGATGTAGTGTTCAACGATTCTTTAGTTGCGGGTTACACCCAGTGCTCATCACAACACGTGCCCTCCTTAATGCCCATCACCCGATTTCCTTCCTTTTTAAGGCTGAATAATAGTCCATTGTAGGCACAGACCACATTTTCTTTATCCTTTCATTTGTTGTTGGACGTTTGAGTTGTTCGGACCTTTTAGCTATTGAGAATAATAACTGCTGTGAACACGGGTGTACAAATATCTGTTTTAGTCCCTGCTTTCAATTCTTTTGGGTACGTACCTACAAGTGGAATTGCTGGATCATATATATACAGTAATTCTATGCTTAATTTGTTGAGGAATTGCCATCCTGTTCGCCCCAGTGGCTGCACCCCTTGACCTTCTCACGAGCAATGCACAAGGGCTCCAATTTCTCCACATCCTGCCTGTAAACGTCCTCTCTGGTTGGTTTCTGTCTTTGTGATAACACACATCCTAATGGGCGTGAAGTGGTATCTCGTGGTGGTTTTGCTTTGCATTTCTGTAATGATTAGTAAGGGTCAGCCTCCTTTCCTGGGCTTACTGGTCATTTGTCTGTCTTCTTTGGAGAAGTGTCTCTTCAAGCCCTTTGCCTCTTTTTACAAATAGGGTTATTTGTGCATTTTGTTGAGCTTTAGGCGTTCTTTATATATTCTGGATGTTAATCCCGAAACACTGTCTCAGGTCTTAACTTCTGCAGTGCACTGTCTGGGGTCTGAGCCTGCACAACAGCAGTAAATATTTAGTGGCACTCTTCCCACAAATCAGACCACACCTCCGGAGCCCAGTGCTCGGTGTCTCAAACCCAGCTGGAACAGAAGAGGATGGCTGACTGGGAGTGAAGCAGTCTTTTCTTCTGTCCAGACCCCCTGTGTGTTAAGCTTCTCTCAGGAACAGCCAGAGAGCAGGCGTCTCCCCGCAGGCAGACGAGGAGCGAGGATGCATGAGGAGTGAGGAGGCGTGAGCTAAAACCACAGTCGTCTCTCTGCGCTCAGAGCTCGTCCTGCCCCTCCCTGCAGGGCCCCCCCCCCCCCCCCCCGGCCCCCCCCCCCCCGCCCCGTGACACACCCACATTCTAGATCCAAACTCAGAAAGGCAGTTGGTTTTCAAGGATATTTGGCATTTGGCAAATAGGTTTGCCTCCCACTTTTTCGATTACTTGGAAGAAGAAGAAGAACTGAAAGGCATCCGATGTTGCCACACGCCAGGCGCTATTCTTAGCATTTTACCCAGATGACCCACTTTACGTTACAACTCTTAGAGCCAAATGCTACCGCTGTCCCCATTTTACAACGAGGAAATTAAAGCACACATGTGATGGGATCAATGCCACACACCGGACAGAACGGAAGCTGGAACTGAGCTTCCAACCTCGTGCTATGGATGTTTCTTCTTGTCCACCCTTGGCCGTGAACTTCTGACCAAACAGGTCGGTGGATTGTTTCTCGGCCCTACCTGTTCTGCCTCTTAAGCATCAGTACAAATGGTTCTGATTCCTATCCTACGATTGCTCTTTGTCCTAGCAGGGCCTGATACCACTTCCCAGAGTTTTGTGCTGGTTTTATGGCTTATCCAAAATTAAATATAATTGCTCTCTGTGATGTTGGTAACCCCAGATCCATCAAGGACTAAAAGTTTGGTAGAACGAGCCACTTTGTCTTAGAGGAGAGTGTGTGTGAGGCCATGTCGCAGGCATACAGCTGGTTCATGAGATCCCTCAGAAGCTGTTCTAGAAATCCTCAGGGATGGGGGTCCCTGAGGGATGGCAGCTGTGGGATTATACTAGGGAGTACACTCCTGTGCTATGCTGTGTTTGCTCCTTACTTATGTCCCCATTCAGTCCCAATAGAGACCCATTAGGGGGTGAATCCACAATTTTGTGTTTACCATCAACAAACAAATGAGTTCAGATTGTGATGGCTGCTTTGAAAAAAACAACTGAGAAAGTATTGGAGGGGGTTGGAGGTGGCACCAGGGAAAGGGAGGGATCAGGGTGTGCACACAGCTGGGGAGATGAGCACCTGCCCTCGCTGAGCTGGGAAGACTTGCATGGTCTTTGGGGGAGGGAATCAGGAGGTTGAATCTGGACACAGTTTCTACTGGAGGTGCCTGCTAGACAAGCCCGTGAAGATACGAGTCTGTGGCACAGGAGACCATCAGGCGGGAGATAACACATGGGCAAGTCAGCAGTGTACAGGAGGTCAAAGAGACTTCGCCAGGTAACCCGGGGAACCAGAAAATCTGGCTGGGAAGTAGAGGAGGTCCCAAGACAGAACCAGCCTTGCACATTTGAAAGGGAATTAAGGAGCCAGCAATGGGGACTGAGAATCACCTGCCATGAAGGAAGGTGGGCAGCCAAGCAGGTGGTGTCCCGGAAGCCAAGAGAGAAAAGTTTCGGGGAGAGAGGGGATCAGTTACGTCACATGCTATTGAAAGGTGGAATACAGTGGGGACAGAGGAACTTCCAGTGGATTCCGCCATGGTGACAACTCTGGACATAAGTGTTCCATCGGAGTAGCGAGGACAGAAGCCCGTTGGGAGCGAGTGGGGGCGTGGGCTCCCGCAAAGTCAGGAAGATCAGCTAACGAGTCCGGAATTTTCCCACTGCCCCACTTCTCGTGCCCGGGTCACCTTTTTTGGCTGTGCCTTCCCCTCCATGGTGTGATGCCCATCACCGTGTCGGACACATTTCCTTCATTAGCTGGCCCCCAGGGGCCCCCAATCTCGCCATTGTAAATGCACCTGTTCGCAGCTTACGCCATGTCACAAGGTGGAGGTGGGTAAATGCCATGGCCTCTGGAATTTTCTTCCACATTTGTGGCAGTGGTTTCTTTTCACGGCAGCATAAGCAGAAGAGAAGCCGGCTGGCCTGCCCTAGATGCCAGGCAGGGCAGGTGGACAGAGGGCAGAAGGCCCTGGCGGCACGTTGGGAGGCGAGGACCGCGGGGCTGTTGGACTGAGCGTCCCTTCCATTCCTCCGCCTCCAGCCCCCTCCGTATTTTTCCTGGAGAGCGGCCGTGGCCACAGTCGGCCTGGACAGAGGCTGTTCCTCCATCCTTCCCGCTGGAGCGGCCTCAGCGCCCGGAGCTGAGGAAGGCAGTTGCAGGTTAGCATGAGCCTCCTACTTGGCATAAAAAGAAACCCACATTTTTCCTTTTTGACTTTTAACTCCTTCACACCGTGGACTTGCAAACATGCTCGAAGTCTTGCTGGATGACTTCTGCTCCTCAGTAGCATTCCTAAAGCTACAGAGATGGACTGTTCTTGGCCAGAAGCAGGGGTTTTTCACCAATACATGTTAAATGTAAGTTCTTAGCCACTCGCTTGTGTTGCGATTTTTAATGGGGGAATGGGGAATGGTCTTGCCTGTCAAATTTCCCTTACAGAAATTGTCCTTGCTCAATGCTAAGGCTACTGGTTCACCCCACCCCCGCCCCCCACCCCCCACCCCCCGGGAACTCTGGGCAGTCTTTCCTGCTTTGCATGTGGCCAGTTAAAATCGGAGGGTGAGTCATGGGAGTGACAACCGGCGGGGGGGGGGGGGGGGGGGGCCCTGCCACAGGGGGTTACCCAAGCACCAGGCCCGAATGGGACACGTGTGAAGCATGCGTGAAACCGGTTTGCTCACATTCTACTTTAAGCAACGTGTGCAGACATAGAGGGACTCTCCCTTAAGAGTCCTGCGCTTTCCCACACCCACTGATACTGCCTTCCCCGCCCTGCTGAGCTCCCGCCAGCTCCCTGGCCCCACCCGGGTGGGTGGGCCGTGGGCCCTGCACCTGAGAGGAATTCCGCCCACCGCCACCACCTTGCGGATGCGCTCTCCCGTTGCCTATTATTGGCTGTGTCCACTCCCCCCCTGCCATCCCTACTGCCCAGGCAGGATGGCAGCCGACTCTCGCTGGGACAACTGCACCAGCCTCTTAACTGGCCTCCGTATCTCTCTGTGGGTCTCTACTCACTCACCCTCTCTTCCTCCACTTTGCACCAAGGATGAATTTTCTAAATCACAAGTCTTATCATGTGATTCCCCTGTGTTATCATTCAGAAAGTTCCGGTTGCTCCCAAGTCTGAACTGCTTAATATACTTAGAGGGGGGCTTTTCGGACTTTGTTGTGCATCAGATCCCCTGGGGATCTTAAAATGTAGATTTGGATTCAGTAAATTTGGAATTGGGCCTGAAATTGTACATTTTGAATAGGCTCCTCAGGGGATGCCAGTGCTGCTGGTCTGGGTATGACACTTTGAGGAGCAAGGAGCTGGGGAACCCCTGCTTGTGTCTCTAGCCTCATCTTTTGCCACCACCCCAACTCTGTTCCAGCCACACTGAACGTATTCGAACTCCCAGAATGCAACCCACTCTTGCTCACTACTGGGCCTTTGCATATGCCCTCTCCCCAGAGCCCTCTCCTACCCTGGCCTAGCTGGCTGCTATCCCTTTATTCCAACTCGATTGTCGATGCCACTTCCTCTAGAAAGTCTTCTCCTATTCTCCAAGCCCAGGAAATAAAAAGTCAGGCATGTTTGTGTCCTGGCAGTGGTGTCAGGTGAAGGGGTAGGGTAGCCGGTAATGATTTTCTTTATGCCAAGTGACAAGGTTAAAGAGGTGGCTTGTGAGACACAGGGCGGCAGCCAGAGGGTGGTGGGTGGGATGAGGGGAGTTGTTTACTCCTACAGAAGGTTCCAGAAAGAAGGTTTTTGTGTCACCTGGGGGTTTGAGAGGGCAGCCCGTCTGACCTGAGGTTGGCTGGCTGATGGCACCTTGACTCTTTTACTGTTTCTTTCTTGGCTGAGCAGAAAAAGATCCCTGAGGTAAGGGAACTAGCTGCCTTGAGCTCTGGGAACAAAGTCAGCTGCGCACCTGTGTGCTGTCAGACCACCCAAAAGTCATGTCAGAGTGAGCAAGGTCATTACAAGGATGAAAACTGTTTTCAGAAACTTTTTTTTTTTTTTTTGACCACAGCTTGAGAGCGAATCATGGAGACAGATTTCTACTGCAGAAATTTTATGTCTCTTATTTTCTTACGAAAATCTCTTCCTGTGGGGTGTTCTTTTCGTTTCTCTTTCTCCACTTACGCGCTCCCGTGTCCCTTTTACAAATTTGAGTTATAAAACGAATTCCCCTGCAGGTCGGAGTCAGCGATTGCTCGGCCGGAGAAACCCTGGATTTTGCTAGAATGCTCCTGCCAGGGCTCCTGCACCAGACCCAGCCCTGTAGGGAGCCGGGAATGGAATCCGAAACATGTGACATGGCAGGTCCTGATGCAGTGGTCAGACCTATTAGCCATGTGATCTCAGCTTGGCTAGGAGCGGTGCCAGTTAGGTCTGGAAAAAGTAGGATCCTGGTGGCAGAGCAAATAAGTCCAGCAGTGGAGGACCAGGGCCAGGGAAATGCCAGCGAGCTTGGGACGCACACGGAGGGATCTGAGGTCATTGCAGTTTGCCACAACGGAAAAACCTTTCTCGGCCTTCCGACTTTAAAGTACACCGAATAAAACTTCCTTTCTGGGTTTCTTTAATTTCCTCTTTTTCTGAAAGGGAACATCCAAGCGGAGGTCTCGAGACCTCCTCCCTCGCCCCAGCCTTACCCTCCTGGGACGTTTTCGGTTAATTTCCCAGCATCATGGTCACAGATGTGGAGCAGTTGGTCTGTTTAAAACAGATAACGACTTGAGTTTCTTCCCAAAGAGAATGGCCAGGTTTCATGGGTTATTCCTGTGCACCCAGGAATTAGTAGGTGCTGCAGGAAGTTTAAAAACACAGAAGGAAAATTTGAAATTATTTTCTGTATTTTCTTTTCCATAATAGAAAAATCACGCCCTTTGCCTTCAGGGAAACTTGCAGGAATGAGGTTGACAGATGACAGCAGGGCCAGGAAAAATGAGTTGAGCAACAGGTAGTTAAGCTACATAGTCTTGGGGCACCTGGGTGGCTCAGTCGGTTGAGCATCTGCCTTCGGCTCAGGTCATGATGCTGGGGTCCCGGGATCGATTCCCTCTCCCCCTCCCCCACTCTCATTTTTGCCCCCGTTCTCTCACACTCTCTCCAAAAAAAAAAAAAAAAAAAAAAAAAAAAGTGTTACTGATCTTGAACAGGCTTCTTTTTGTTTCTAATTTTTAAAAAATTTTTTATTTAAATTCAATGTAGTTAACATATAGTGTATTATTAGTTTCAGGGGTAGAATTTAGTGATTCATCAGTTGCATATAACAGCCAGTGCTCATTCCGTCACGTGCCCTCCTTAATGCCCATCAGCCAGTTACCCCATCCCTCCCACCCACCTCCCCTCTGCAACCCTGTTTGTTTCCTAGAGTTAAGAGTCTCTTATGGTTTGTCTCCCTCTCTGTTTTTATCTTATTTTATTTTCCCTTCCCTTCCCCTGTGTTCATCTGTTTTTTTTTTCTTATCAACATCTGAAAATGCAAGCTCTCCAATTACATTTTCAAACCTCCAGGACCAGTCTTTGTCTGCCCTCTGGTGGCTGCGGCTCTGTACAGAAAGTTCTACAGAAAAGTTCACTTGAAAAAAAAGCAGAGGCCCAATAAATGATAAGTTGTTGTGGGGTTTTTTGTTTGTTTTTGTTGTTGTTGCTGTTTATGCCAGAAGTGAGATATCCATTTGTAATTTATTTTGTAAGAATGCAGATTTTTGCCAGGAGTTTTAGGAATTGTTCCAAGATTGCTCTGGATTTTTTTTTTTAATTTAAATTCAAGTTAATTAACATGTAGTACATTATTAGGTTCCAGGTAGAGTTCAGTGATTTATCAGTTGCATATAACATCCAGTGCCCTCCTTAATGCTCATCAGCCAGTTACCCCGTTCCTCCACCCCTCCCTCCAACAACCCTCAGTTTGTTCCCTTGAGTTAAGAGTCTCTTATGGTTTGCTTCCCTCTCTGTTTTTATCTTATTTTATGTTTTCTTCCCTTCCCCTGTGTTCATCTGTTTTGTTTCTTAAATTCCACATATGAGTGAAATCATATGGTATTTTTCTTTCTCTGACTTATCTCGCTTAGTATAATACCTTCTAGTTCCATCCACCCACGTCATTGCAAATGGCAAGATTTCATTCCTTTTGATGGCCGCGTAATATTCCATTGTATATATATACCACATCATCTTTATCCGTTCATCTGCGAATGGGCATCTGAGCTTTTTGCATATTTTGGCTACTGTGGACATTGCTGCTATAAACATTGGGATGCATGTGCCCCTTTGAATCGGTATTTTTGTATCCTTTGGATAAATACCTAGTAGTGCAATTGCTATATGTTAACTAACTTGAATTTAAATTAAAAAACAAAAACAAAAACAAAAAACCAAAGCAATTCCTAAAACTCCCGGCAAAAATTTGTATTCTTACAAAATAAATTACAAATGGATATTTTATAGGTATATGTATATATATGTGCAATTTATGTATGTAGATGCCATATTCTTTACCTGTTATTTTCATGATAAACCTGTAAGATACATAATAATATTCTCATTTATATTCTTATTTAAAAATCAAACTAAGAATTCTAAAACCTAAAACTAATATGTATATCAACCCAATCCACATGGAAGATGTATTTCCACAGGGGAGTGTTCATGTCCAGCCACTCCATTCATCCCAGCGTCCAGGGTGCTTTGTGGTTCTTTATTTTCTGCATGTGTGTTGTAAAAGCAATAATTGTGGGGGTTTTGTGTTTTTTTTTTTCATTTTCCAAACATGAAAGTATGTTCTATTACCCAGGGCCCCCGCCCACCTACCCACCCACCTATGAAGATGTCCTCCAGCTTTTCTGCCATCACCTTTCCTCTTCTGGTTGCTCACATTGTCCCAGGCTGCCTGCAGGGGTCGGGACCCTGCTCCCTCCACTCCTGCGTGTTCAGCCCCCTTGCAACACCCATGCTTCACCCCGTCCTGGCCCCTGGCCCTAATCCTTCACAACTTCCCTATGTACACCGAGACAAGGTTGTTGAGTTTAACAAACATGCACAAAAGGTTAACGGTGATGGAGAGAGTGCACACAACACAGGGACCCTCTGAAAATAGAAATATGGGCCATGGCTTCCTTAAAGAGTTTCCCAGAGACCGGATCTGCCCTTGACTGCAGCTTTGCTGATCTGCTGGGCTTCTCCTCTTCGCTTGACCGACCCTTCTCCCCTCTCCAGCTGCTAACTCCCAGCCCCCAGCCCCCACGTTTCTCTCACTGTCTTATGATGAGCCTTGGTGTTCGCCTTCTCCCACCCAGACTGGGCTCTACACTTGGCTTTCCACGTTCAGACGCTCATGAAAGTTCTGGTCTTCACCCCAGAAGTACAAATAAACCACAGAAGCTTGGAAATTGCCATTCGACACTAAATTCTTAGGCAAGGCTCCCACCCACCCTTTTTTTTTTTTTTAAAGATTTTACTTATTTGTGAGAGAGAGAGAGCTCATAAGCAGAGGGAGCTGCAGGCAAAGGGAGAAGCAGGCTCCCCGCTGAGCAAGGAGCCCAACTTGGGGCTCGATCCCAGGACCCCAGGATCATGACCTGAGCCGAAGGCAGACGCCCAACCGACTGAGCCACCCAGGTGCCCCTCCCACCCACCCTCTGACCAGAGCAACTGAGAGTCTTCTCTGTGTCACGGTAGTACTGTTTTATCATACTCCGCACGCCCCAGAGATCCTGGAATGTGCCCCCTTTCCTCTCCCCTTCCCTCACCCAATTTGAGAATCTCTGCTCTAAGCTAACAGTTTAACTGAGAAGGCAGCATGAGAGGAAAAAATGTGAGCTTGGTGTTAGAACACCTAGGTTGGAATCCTGCCTTCCCTATGACTAGCTCTATGGGCTTGGGCAAGTTTCTGCAGAGGACTTCGGTTGCCTGTATCTACAGCATCCATTTCCCACTTTCTCACTTTCCAACCCCCATCCACCACTGCCATTCTAGTAGGAATCCATGGGCTTCCTGGATGCTATTCCAGTTCTTTGGCCACAGGAATTGGTTCAGGGGTCAGGTGTTTGGCCAAACACCAGTCTAGATGTTGCTGTGAAGGTATTTTTTAGATGTGATTAATCTTTCTTTTTTTTTAAGATTTTATTTATTTATTTGACAGAGAGAGAGAGAGAGAGAGAGACAGCGAGAGAGGGAACACAAGCAGGGGGAGCAGGAGAGGGAGAAGCAGGCTTCCCGCTGAGCAGGGAGCCCGATGCGGGGCTCGATCCCAGGACCCTGAGCTCATGACCCGAGCCGAAGGCAGATGCTTAACGACTGAGCCACCCAGGCACCCCTAGATGTGATTAATCTTTAAATTAGCAGACTTTGAGTACAGCAGATTATTCTCCATGCTGTGGGTGGGCCTCACCCAACCAGTTGAAGGCCTTAAGAGCAAAGACTGGGGTTTTGCCCATGATAAAAAAATATTCTGCTTCAAGACTACAGCCTAAAAATTCTCCCTGAGTTTCCAGCCTGCTGCCTTGCAGAACTCAGACTTAAGGCTGCAATATCAACTCTTACCTGAATTTCTAGGCTGCTGGCCTGCCCTCTCATTTCAGACTCGCCAGCCTCTATAATTGATTGTGTGAGATAATTGGTTCTGTTTCCCTGGAGAACCCTGACTCACCCAGGTAGGTATGTCACCAAAGCTGGACCAGTTTGAGTAAAGCTTAGGGCTTTTTCTAGGAATGCTGGACATGGCTATGCCCTTTTTTTGAACGGTGGAGTTCAGATGTGAGACTTGGAACAGCTACCAGGTGCCAGCTCTGGGCCTGAATCCTAAGATCTAATGCAGGCACCACCACTTACCACCTATGGGGCTGTTCTTCTGTTTCCTCATCTGTAAAGTGGGATTAGAGTATTTACCACATAGGGTTATTGAGAGGTTTAAATGGTTTAATAAGTACTAAACACTTAGAACAATGCCTGGATCATAGTAAATGCTCAATAAGTCCAAGCAATGATGATGATGATGAAGATGATGATGATGATGGTGATGATGATGATGATGATGATGGCGATGATGATGGCCATGATGATGGCGGTGATGATGGCGGTGATGATGGCGATGATGATGGTGATGATGTTGATTGATGGCGATGATGATGGCGATGATGATGGTGATGATGGCGATGATGACGGCGATGATGATGGTGATGATGAGGATGATGATGGTGATGATGAGGGTGATGATCGTGGTGGTGATGATGGTGATGATGATGATGATGGTGATGATGACGGTGATGATAGTACCCAGCCTGAGGAAAAGGCTGATGTACAAGGAGGGCAAGAAAATGGATTCAGAGTCCTGATGGCTTGTCAAACCTCTAGGTCAAACTGTGCTTGAAAGCCATTCTACCTCTGGACATAAGCTCATAAATTCCTTTTATTTTTTAAACCCTACTTGGGTTGAGTTTTTATTTCATCCAGAGTGCTGAACCTCTTCCTGTCTTGACAGTTGGGCAGTTTTGTTTTGTTTTTTGTTTTGTTTTGTTTTGTTTTCAGACCCACAAGCACAAGACCTACAACCCTTTTCCCAGAAAATGGAACTACCTACCCACTCTCTTAAGGGTGGATAGGAAATCCACAGATTTCTGTGGCTCCAGGGACCCTATTTCTACCCATCAGCCGGGAGGTACTTTCAATTCCTCAAAGGTATTTTACTCTTCATTGGTAATTGCCCAAGTAATTCCTGGGTGGGGTTATTTCACTAAGGAGGAATCAGGAAGGACCTATAAACAATGAAAAGGTGATGGACTTAAGGAAAATGCAAATTAAATACATAATAGGATAGCATTTCAGCTCACTAGTTAGGTAAAAATGTAAAACTCTTGAAAGCTCTAAGTGTTGAAAAGTATACAGAGCCAAGGGGACTTTTATATACTGCTGATGGGGGGTTTAAATTGTAGTCTACCAAACAGGGTATAAAAATTGACATTACCATGGAGAGCTGAAAATGTCATTGTCCTATGAAATGATAATATTACTACTGAGTCTCAGACATATGTCATGTGAGACACAAGAATGTTTAGCACTGCATTGTTGGTAAGAGCAAAAAGACTGAAGACAACTGATGTAGCCATACACAGGGGAATGGAGAAATAAAATGTGGAATATTTACTTAAAGCATTCCAAAGACAATGAAAAAAAATGATCTACAGGTACATGTACTGATGTGGCTAAATCTAAAAATCATAGCTTTGATTAAGAGCACTTGCAGAATACACACCAAATATCATTTATATAAAGTTTAGAACAATACAGTAATTCATACATTATTTAGGGATTTATCAAGGTAGCTCCATTTTCTGGGAAAAGTTTTCTAAGTCTTGTGTTTGTGGGTCTGACCACAAGTCAGAAGAGTGGTTATTGCTTGGGGGGGGGGATAATGGTTTATTTTCTAATCCAGTGGTGAGTACATGGGTGCTTTTTTTTTTTTTTTTTTTGAGAGGGAGTGGGGAGGGAGGGCATAGAGAGAAGTAGATGCCCCGCAGAGCAGGGAGCCCAACGCGGGACTCAATCCCAAGATCCTGGGATCAGGACCCCAGCCGAATGCAGAGCCCAACCGACTGAGCCACCCAGGCACCCGGTAGAGAGAGAATCTTAAGCGGACCCCATGCCCAGCACAGAGCCCACGTTAGTGGGGGGTGGGGAGGATTGGATCTCATGACCCTGAGATCATGACCTGAGCCTTAAATCACCAGCCCGATGCTTAACTGACTAAACCACCCAGGCGCCCCATGGGTGTTCCTTTTTATCCGTACATTATATATATTCTATTCTTTTGTGTGCATGAAATACGTTGTAACTTTTTATTGTGATAAAATATACATTACATGAAATGTAGCATTTTAATCAGTTTTAACTCGACACTTGAGCGGCACTACTTCAGTACATTCAGGTTAGGCAACCAACCACTCTACCCATCTGCAGAACTTTTTCATCATCCCGAACTGTGCTTTTGGCCTCATATCCAAGAAATCATCGCCAAATTCAATGTCATGAACTTTTTGCCTGTTTTCGTCTAGGAGTTGTATAGTTTTCAAGGTTAGGTCTTTGATCCATTTTAAGTACATTTTTATTTACGGTGTGGTTAGGGCCCAACGTTGATTTGCAGGACAATACATTTTTAAGCAAAGAAAAGAATAGGAGAATATTAGCTCCAGAAGGGGCCCTCCCCATTTGCAATGAGCACACTGGAATATAGGTAAAATAACACGCGCAGCTCACACAGCTGGTCGAGGGCAGCAGCGGAGTCAAAACCTGCCCTTTTGCGATGCATCGTTCTAAGCCGAAGCCCTAAGGAGCTTTGGATCGGGTCCACAGAGCGACCGCACCACCTCTTTTCAGCTCCGGCTCCTCCCTTTCCCCGCCCCGTGGGCGGGCCCACGCGGCTGAGGAACTGCGGAGCTTTGGCAAACTGGCGCGGCGCGCGGGTGGGAGGAAAAGCCCGGCAAACTGCTGCCGTCTCAGAGACCATCAGCAATTGGTTGTAAGGCGTGGACTCCAGCTTTCCCAGAACTCCAGGCCGGGTTTTCTCTCGCGCTCCAGGACGGGGAGGAGCCCCGGGCCCGCTGGCGCTCAAGGTCCGGGGAGGGGCTTGGGGGGCAGGCGAGCGTGCTCGGCCCTGATTGGCTGCACGGAGCGGCGCGGGGTTTGGCGGGAGCTTTCCGGGCTCAGACTGCGGGGAGAGCGGTAGGTTCGGATGGCCCCGCCGCGGCGGGTGCGGTGCCCGGGTCGGGGCGGGTAAGTTGTGCAGCCCGGGGGTACGCGGGCTGGGGACAGGCTTTATCTCCTTCCTCTAGTGCAGTGTTTGTGCCTCTCGGAGCTGTTCGTGCTGCGCAGCGACGCTCCCTGGCTCTGCCACTGTGGAATTCGCTCAGGCCCGCGGTTTCCGCCTGCAAAATGGGAATAATTGTCCCGACTACATAGGGTTGCCGCAAGATTTAAAGGAGTTAGCAGCTGAACCCTGTGCCTGGAGGGTGGAAAAGAACGTTTGCTAATGCTAGCTTTGCGTGGGCGGGTGTAGTCTAAAGTAGACTCAAAATATTTTGAAACAAAATATCCAGCAAATAACGCATCGAGTGCCTCCTGCTTGCCACACATTACGTTCTAGAAACGTTTGCACTCCGGCTGGTCGTCAGTATTCTTATTTTCAAGACCCTGGTGGTTTTGTAACACAGACCAGATCTCCAGCCGGGAGACCAAGCTGCCGCTTGTTATTTTTTAAAAGGGGCGCTCCGGGATGGGTCAAGCACTTGGTTTTTGTTTGTTTATCAAAAAGGGCGTGCATTTAAATATAGGCTGCCAAACCTCTCGCCAAAATGTTATTTTTAATGGATTCGTGGACGTCTGGCCCACTGGCGGTGTCTTGAGCGCTAAAGGGGTCGCGGCTTGCCACAGTGGGTACACAAGGTCATACAAAACCAGGAGTTCTCCAGGGCGGTGGGAAGACTGCCTGGAGGAGGTGGCATTTTAGATGCGAGCTGACTGTGGAAGGTGAGCCAAGCAGAGCATAGGGCGGGGAAAGGCTAGAGCAGGCGGGTGGAATAAACAGACTAGACTCCTGTGGCTGGTGGGGAAGAACGGAAGCCTCTGCCGATGGAGGGGAGGATCAGGAAAGAATGTGGGCCGGAACATCACCTGACAAAAGAGTTAAGCTTATTCTGATAGGCCAGGTAGCTTTTGTTTCTCTCCCCCCACTTCCCCTTCCCCATTTTTTCACCCTCTCTCTCCATATGTGTGTGTGGGGGGGGGTGGGTGTATACATGTAACATTCTTGCCTTTGAGACTCCTGAAATCTGTTCACCCCTCCCCCTGAAGCGCACTGGGGCACATATACCAAAAATCTTACATATGGTATCACAGAGGTTTCTGTCTTTCAGAAACCTCACCTTGCTCCTACCCTAAGGTAAGGAGGAAACCTGACTTTTTCTTAAGCACAGAGGAGGCAGGAGCCAGTGGGTTTTAGTCCTGTTTCTGTTCCTTGGCTGTATGACCATTGATAAGTCACTTTTCTGAAACCCTGGAATCGTAAATGCCGTAAAATGAAGACCTGTTCTCTCTTCTTCTTGGGAGCTGAGAATCCAGTAGAGCAGAGGTTCTTAAGGTGTGGTTCCTTGCATTTGTTAGAAATGCAAAATCTCAGATCCCATCCTGGGCTTACTGAATCAGAAACTCTAGGGGTGGGGCCAAGCCATCCGGGTTTGAAGCCCTCCAGAGGTGATCCTGATGCCAGAAGTTTCAAAACCGCTGCTCTGAGGAGTTCACCTTTTTTGTTTGTGATTCACAATAATGATATTTTTACATCTCTGTACATAAATGTGCACTACACACATGTAGAACCAGAAAGTTTATGAAGATACAATGTCCAGTGCAATCTTATATTTTATATTCTTTTGTATTTCCTTTTTGAAAACGCAGAAAAACATTTTTAAAGGACATGATGGGGCAACGGATGAAATCTGGATATAGACTGTAGATTATATAATCATATCAGTGTTAATTTTCTTATGGAAATTGTACCGTGAAGATGCGATATAATGCTCTCTTCCTTAGGAGAGACACACTGAATTATTTAGGGGTAAAAGTGCACGGTGTCTCTAGTTTACGTATATACACAGAAAGCATATGAGAAAATGTAAACAGTTGGTGACCCTGGCTGAAGGATATGCAGAATGTTCTTACACTTGTGATTTTTCTGTAAGTTTGAAATTATATCAAATACAACATTACTCAAATATGGATTCAGACACACTAAGCTGATTTTGCTACCTACAAACGGGGGTCTGCGTCGCATGTTGTAAAGTCAGGGACTGGGGCGCCTGGGTGGCTCGGTCGGTTAAGCCGCTGCCTTCCTCTCGGGTCATGGTCCTGGGCTCGGGCCCTGCATCGGGCTCCCTGCTCAGCGGAGAATCTGCTTCTCCCTCCCCCTCTGCCTGCTGCTCTGCCTACTTGTGCTCTCTCTCTCTCTGTGAAATAAATAAATAAAAATCCTAAAAAACTAAATAAATAAAGTCAGGGGCTGAGTATGGAAATTTCCCAGAGCATTCCCAGTGCCCTAGTACAATGCCTGGTGCACAAAGGATACTCGATACACCTTCGCTGGCGCTAATATTTCCTGCCACTCTTATTTCCAGCTTGTATTTTAGTCCCTGTTTTTACATCTTGTTTACTTGAAGCTCGAAGATGTACAGCTTTATCCTTCTATCCTAATGCCCAGTGGAGGGGCATGAAGGGTCGGAAGGAAGGAAGCTGGATTTGAACTGGTGCACGTTTTAACGCAGGCTTCTCCTTGGCTGTGTGCTGGGCTTCGGGTGGATCGACGTCCGCAACATGGGCTTCACTTCTGCTTTATGGGACTGTGAGAGCCAAATGAGAAAATGTATGTGCAAGAACCAGGCACGGGGTGCAACAGGTGTCAGGTGCTTTGTAAATGCCAGTGCACCTCCCTTTTGCTCAGTTCTGCAGAAAGGGTTGGTCGCTGCTGTTGACTTGTCCTCAGGGCCGAGGATAACAGCAGGATGAAGAGTGTCTGTGTCTCTGAGGGAGAGAGGGATGCGACTTTATACACCGGTGATATGATCTGACCTGCAAAAAATATGTGTGAGATACAGGTTCTGTTTTCTGAAATGATTTGGCCAGAACCTGACTTGCACTGGGTGCACACTATTCGTGCAACTCACAAGGAATATAATTTGGGGAGAAAAAATGCTCAGAGAGGGTTGCAAGTTAGGGTGCTTCCCCGGTTATTTTAAATATTTCCTCCTGTTTGTGTTTTTGCTGTTTAATAGCGTGAGATCTTCAAAGAACACTGTAGGAAGAACGCATTCCACAAAAGATGTAAGTTATCTTCATATTTTAATGTGATTCTCTCATAATTGACGGTAAGAAATAACACGTTTCGTGGGAACCTTCAAATCTCATAGATTTCACTGGGTAAACTCAGTGTTTTATTGTGACGACAAGCATATTCCTTTTCCTCCCACGTTTGCCAGTATATTGGAAGAAATAACCACTGTTAACATTTTGAATCTTTTTTTCTGGGCCTCCATTTTGTTTTTTTCCCAGTTGGATAATTGATATCCTATAAAAATGTGTACACCTCTCTGTATTTTGCTTTTTTCACTTAAGCACTTCTCCATTTGTTTCCCACAATTGTTTATGATTTCATGCTATTGATTTAGTCCGTATTATAGTTTCTCTTCAGGGTCTTAAAATAAATGTACGTTAAAGGTGGGTATATTTCTTCAGCACTCTCCATGGCTCATTTCATATTATTTTCCAATGGCTCATCCACTTGGCAGTGGAAACCCACCTTAACGACGTCTGAGAGTGGTTGCTTTCAGGGTGGAGGGAGTCGGGGGTTTTGTCTGCTCTCTGCCCTGCCCTCCTGTCTTGTGAGCTCTGCTCTCTCTCCACCTGCTGCCCTAACCCCCTCCTTGTCCTGCAGGAAGGCCTGGGACACCTCTGCAAAGGTTGCGCTCAGCCCTGGGCTCCCACCCCTGCCCTAGCTTGCTTGTTCTATGGATGGATTTCTCTCAGCTCTCTGCCCTTGGTGGCTAACATCCAGCGTACCTGGCATGGGTTTCTCCAGGTTCTTCAGCCCCGCTCCCAGCCTGCCTTAGCCGGAAGTCCGGAGTGCCCGAGGAGGATTTCTCAGCTCTCCCGACCTCTTCCCTTGAAGGCAGCTGTATGCCGGAGGCCAGTTTGCCTCAGGGGAGATGGAAGGTCTATAAATGGGAAAGTTTTGTTTTTTGTTGTTCAGTTTATTCCATCTTCTTTATATCTTCTGGAATTTTCTCATACTTTCTCATCTGTTAATGGCACCCTTCCACATTTTCCAGAGTTATGATGGAAGCTTTTCTCATTTTCTGTATGTTTTGGTCTATTCATGAGGATTTGGGGCAGGAGACTTCATGGGGCTTGTTAGTATATGGAACCATAAACCTTTGTCTCTCTCCTTTGGTTGGGAGTCCCCCCGCCACCCCGTATCCTTATGAACTTTCAGATATATGGGCGTATTTCTGGAGAGAGGGCCCAGAGCTCGCCCGAGATCAGGAGTCGGCAAACTATGACCCATAGGCCAAATCTTGCCTGCCCCCTGTTTTTTGGACTAAGAATGATATTTACATTTTTAAAAGGTTGAAGTAAAATCAAAAGAAGAACATCTCATGACAGGGGAAAATGATCTGAAATGCAAATTTCCGTATTCGTAAATAGTGTGTTATTGCAACACAGCCATGTTTATTCTTTCTGCATCGTTGCTCTCTGCTTTCAGTCAATAGCAGCTGAGTGCTGCAACAGATGCAGAGCTTAATATATTTGCTCTCTGGTCCCTTATAGAAAAATTTTCCAGTCCCTGCCTTAGTTTGTCAAAGTAGTCTGTGTCTCTCCCCGCAGCACGTGTTAAGGATCATTTCATTAGGCGGCACTAATAGCAGAATTGTCCTTGCTAAATAAATCAGCTACAAAGCTGATTCCTGTTCCTGTTTGGTAGAGCCAATTCAATGACTTTGACTTTGTCTACTTTTAGAAAGCCGGCCCAAAGCAGAAGCCTACTGATGTATTTGATTTTCCTGATAATTCTGTTATCTCCAGCATCGGCAGACTGGGTGAAAATGGGAAAGATGAAGAACCTTACGAAATCTTTGGTTAGTATTTTAAATCTTTATCCTAAAAATTTTAAAGTAGTTTATCCTAAAAACTTTAGGCTAGTTACTGATAAAAATATGGAAATATCTTCAAGTATAAAAACCCGATGTCTGCATACGACTATAGCGTTTGGGGGAGTACTTGATAATTTGAGTTAATTTTCCTCACTTCTGGATACGTTGGAACTAAAAACTCTGTTAAACATTTATCAGGGTGGAACTCTTCTAGTAGCATTTGTCAACAAGCCAGTCCTGTCAGGATTACCCGTTACAGTACTCTGTAACAAGAAGAATATGAACTGTGTTTCTCACTCCACACCACCAATAGAGTCATTCAGTAAGGGGCTTTAATTTAGGGAGGAGAAGAGGGGTAATTTTCCCTTTTCCTTAATACACTGAGTCAGAGGTTCCTTCAGGAGAGCCGGCGGGGAGAGCTTCACCTGTGTTCCTTGGAATGTGAGGAAAACAGGGCTGGTACCCAGTTGACCAGGAGTATGTGAGTTGTCCATCTGGGCCTGCTTCTGGCTGTGTCCTCACTGGCCACTCCACAGGCCAAAACTGAACAGAAAGTGCCAGGTGCTTTGAGATCAGCATTGAGATCAGCAGTGATCAGACATTGTTGCTGGAATAAGTTTAAAGGCCATTTTGAAAACCTGTACCCTCTGACATATTTTTAATTTGGTCTCCAATATCTTCTAGTCTCGTCTTTTGTTAATAAAAGAATATTGTACGTTTTATAAGATAAGCATTACCAGAATACATCTTTTGTTATGGCTTTATTAAAATGTTTTAATTACTTATTTAAAGGAAATTTAAATGTAAAAGATCTGAATCCAAAAGAAACCCCATAATTTTTTTTTTAATTTTTATTATTTTTTAGAGGAGGGGGGGCAGAGGGAGAGGGCGAGAGAGAATCTTAAGCAGGCTCCACACCCAGCACAGAGCTCGATCTCAAGACCCTGAGATCATGACCTGAGCCGAAATCACAAGTCGGACACTTAACCGACTGAGCCTGGGTTGTTTCCCCTGTGGGCCCAGTATGAGTTTATCCTGCCGTGAACATTCATATACAAGTTTTTGTACGGACCTGTGCCTTCCTTTCTCTTGGGTCTGTACCTGAGGGGGAAACTGCTAAGTCGCATGGTCATGCCCCGTCACCGTTTTGAGGAACTGCCCCCACCCAGCAATGCACGAGGCCCCAGTCTCCCTGCAGCTTGGTCGGCCCTTGCTATCACTGACTGATTCTGGCCAGGAGCGTGAAGCGCTATCTCATTGTGTTTGTGTGGTAACCTCTACAGACCGTGAAACTGACCGTTTTCACCATTTTTAAGAGTACAGTTCTGTGACATCAGCACGTTCACGCCATTGTGCAGCTCTCCTCACTGTCCACCTCCAGAACCTTCCCATTTGCCCCTACCTGGAAGTCAGCCCGCTAGACAACAGCTCCTCATTGCCCACGCCTCCCAGCCCAACTTGTTGGTTCTAGAAATTTGACTACTCTAGATACTTCATATGAGAGGATTCCTACAGTATTTTTCCTTTCGTGCCTTTTTTTTTTCTGCTTAGCAGTATGTCTTCAGAGTCCGACCGTGTTGTAGCACGTGTCTGAATTTCCTTTTGAAAACTGAATCATATTCCATCCTCTGTGTATATCCATTCATCTGTCCATGGACACTGGGGTTGCTTCTACGTTTTGATGACTGTGAATAATGCTGCCGTAAACATGGACGCACGATCATCTGTTTGAGTCCCCGCTTTCATTTCAGGGTACAGATGCAGACGTAGGGTTGCTGGATCCTGTGTTCACGTTTTTGAGGCCTTGTTATGCCATTTTCCACTGAGGCTGCAACATTCACGTTACATTTCCAACTAGCAGTCCGTGAGGGTTCTAGTTTCTCCACATTCTCACTTGGGTGTTTTCTGATGATAGCCATCCCAGTGGATGGAAAATGGTACCTCATTGTGGTTTTGAATTGTATTTCCCCAGTGGCTAATGATCTTGAACATCCTTTTATGTGCTTATTAGCCACTTGTGTATCTTTTTAAGAGCTGTCTATTCAGATCATATATCCATTTTTAAATCGGATTATTTATCTTTTTAAAATTGGGTTATCTCTCTGTGTGAGAGTCCAGTTTGGATGACTGGTTACCTATGGAGGTTTGGGATTGGTTTATTTCTTTTATTCTTTGTTATTTGCAGTTGTAAATAAATCCCTTTCCTTGGTTGAGGGCAACACAGAATATACTACTAACTTTAAAATCATGCATTGATAATGTTCATCACTTAAGCAGCTGTTTATTTGAACAGCTGTCTTTTAAATCTATACCGCCGTGCTAAAATTTGAGCATGAAGCAATGGTTGCTTGGCTTTTACCAGGCACCCTGCAGCAATCCCTGGCCGCCACCCACCCCCAAGCTCCCCCTGTCAGCCAGCAGCTTGGCCTGGCGTGCTGAGGCCAATTGACCTGAGCAGGTAGGAATGCCCCCCTTTACTCTGAGTCCTTTCTGGGCCTTTCCCAGCAGTGGTCTCTCACGTAGAGCCGTGACGCTTCATCGGGTGAGAACAGAGAATGCCACGCTTCCTATTTAGATTTCTTTTAGCTCATTAAAAAATTCCCACATAGTATGTAAATACAGTAATACAGGTTATAACTGATAAATGTCCACGTATGTACTAGTGAAACGGTTTAAATTTCTTAGTGTTGAGGTGTGAGCTCAAAAGCATTTGGGGAGTAAGTCACCTGTGTGGTGGTGAGTCGTTCAGACTGAGCTTGCCCTGGTAAAGGGCGTAGACACTGCCCAAGCTGCCAGACTTCTAAAGTGGCATTTTTTTTTTTTAATAATCTTTTCTAGACCCTCCTTTACATAGCACTGCTATATATGCTGATGAAGAGGAATTCTCCAAACACTGCGGGTCGTCCATCCCCTCAACTCCTCCAGGAAAAGAAGTGGAGAAAAGGTACGGTTACATTTCAGGCAGTTGTTTATTCATGGTCAATGGAATTTCTGAGAAGCTGTCTAAGATAGAAGCTTATAAAACTAAAGCTTTCTAAAGAGCCTCAGAGCCAACTTCGGTTTTTCCTCAAGAGAACTGGTACATGAAAACCTGATCTCAGAAAATAACATTACTTACAGTAACTAATTATAGTTACATATTTCCAGTCCTAGAAAACAGTCCTGGGGATGTATTACGGCAGGGTGACTGTAGCTAACACTGTGTTGCTAAGAGGGTAGATTTTTTTTTTTAATTTTTTATTGTTATGTTAATCACCATACATTACATCATTAGTCTTTGATGTAGTGTTCCATGATTCATTGTTTGTGCATAACACCCATAAGAGGGTAGATCTTAACAGTTCTTGTCACAAGAAAAATTTTGTAGCTCTGTATGGTGACAGATGTTAACTGGACTTATTGGGGAGATCATTTTGCAGTGTGTACAAGTAGCAAATGATCACGTTGTACACCTGAAACTAATATATGTCAATTCTACCTCAGTTATAAAAGTCCAATTTAATCTAAAAAGCCCCAAAGTAATTATAATTGACAACAGACTATTCTAGAAAACATGCTTGTGAAGGGGGTTTTAGCTTTGAGGTAAAACAAGGAGGGAGGGAGAAGCTTTTTTTTTTTTTTTAATTTCGAGCAGCACATATACTAAAGTTTTTATTTTAATTCAAATCGCCAGGTTCTCATCACAGGTGCACTGCTTAATCCCATCACCTATTTCACCCAACCCCCACCCTCCTCCCTTCTGGGAACCACCGGTTTGTTCTCTGTAATTAAGAGTTGGTTTAGCTCCCGCTCTTTTTTTTTTTTCCCCCTTTGCTCCTTTGTTTTGTTTCTTAAATATCATATGAGTGAAATCATATGGTATTCGTTTTTCTCTGACTGACTTCACTTAGCGTAATACTCTCTAGCTCCATCCGTGTCACTGCAAATGGCAAGATTTCATTTTTTTTTTTGTTGGCTGAATAACATCCTGTTGTATATATATACATACCACTTTATCCATTCATCAGTCGCTGGACACTTGGGCTGTTTCCACAATTTGGCTATTGTAACTAATGCTGCTATAAACATCGGGATGTATATATTCCTTTGAATTAGTGTTTTTGTATTCTTTGGGTAAATACCCAGTAGTGCAATTTGCTGTTTAACTTTTTGAGGAAGCTCCATACTGTTTTCCACAGTGGCTGCCCCAGTTTGCGTTCCCACCAACAGTGCATTAGGATTCCCCTTTCTCCACATCCTCACCAACATCTGTTGTTTCTTGTGTCATTGATTTTAGTCATTCTGACAGGTGTAAGGTGATATCTCATTGTAGTTTTGGTTTGCATTTCCCTGATGGTAAGTGGTGGTGAGCATCTTTTCATGTGTCTCTTAGCCATTTGGATGTCTTCTTTGGAGAAATGTCTGTTCAGGTCTTCTGCCCGTTTTTTATTTGGATTATGTGCCTTTTGGGTGTTGAGTTTTGTAAGTTTCTTTTTTTAAGAAATGAAAGTTTTTAAAGATTTTATTTATTTGAGAGCGAGAGAGAGCAAGTGAGCAGGAGGGTTGGGGGGGCAGAGGGAGAGGGAGGAGAGGCTCCCCGCAGAGCAGGGAGCCCGATGTGGGGCTCAATCCCAGGACCCCGGGATCATGACCTGAGCCGAAGGCAGACCCTTAACCGACTGAGCCACCCAAGCGCCCCTTGCAAGTTCCTTTTATATATTTAGGATACTAACCCTTTATCAGATATGTCATTTGCAAATGTCTTCTCCCACTCAGTAGGTTGCCTTTTAGTTTTGTTGGTTGTTTCCTTCGCTGTGCAGAAGCTTTTTGTCTTGATGAAGGCCCTTGCTTTTGTTTCCCTTGCCTCAGGAGAGATACCTAGTAAGAAGTTGCTACGGCCAATGTCAAAGAGGTTACTGCCTGTGTTCTCTAGGATTTTGATGGTTTCAGGTCTCCCATTTAGGTCTTGGATCCATTTATACGGACACGAAGGGGAGTCGGGGCAGCAGGGACGAGAGAGAGCAATTTCCCAGGACTCACGGAGGCATCAGCCTCTAGGCCCAGATCCTCACCAGGGATGTTAGGGTCTTTGTTCCTTGATCTCCTTCCCCTCTCCCCTATTTATGTGCACAGGTGATGCTGCTCTCGGCTCTCTCCTCCCCCCCCCCCCCCCCCCCCCGTGTTACTCTCATGGTGTTAGCTACCCAGATGCCACTGCGCCCCGAGTCTGTCTGTCTGTCCTGCCCAGCCTTTCTCCGGGGCCCTCCATGTCCTGCAGATTGGCCATATGTCCCTAGACGCCCACAGGCACCTTGGATTCAACAAAGGCAAAACCAAGCTCAGTCCTTTCCTCTCTCACCCAGTGACAGCAAGCTGCTTTGAGAGTCTCTAGATTAATTGCCCTGCTGTCCCGTGGGAGTCACTCCCGGTAGCTTCTCTGCTCTGGCCGTTCCCGTTTGTCTTCTCCATGCCCCTGCCACGGTCTGGCCACCTGTCCCTCTCGCCGCGTTCCTGCAGCAGGGGGGGCCTGCTGTCCCTCGTTTCCAGAACTGCTCTCTCCCCTCTGGCCCGCCCACCCCACACCTTCCAGTGCCATCTTTCTGAACTGCCGGTCTTCTCTCCCTGGTATGCTGCCACCTTCAGGGGGCCCCCTGCGTTCTGAATGCATGGCGTACAAGTTGGCGTTAAATGAATGTTGAATTGAGTGGAAAAGTGAACTCTCATCTCTCATCGGAAATTTAGGGTTGGTTTTTTTTTTTTTCCTTTTCAAAGGGAAAAAGAAGGGCTTCCCTTTTATATCCCCTAATGATGGGGCTGGTGTCTGCGGATAAGCTTTTATTTCAAATGATGGGCCATGTATGTGCCCGGGAGTGGTAACGTGGGGGAAAGTGCAGTTCTGGGGCATGACCACAAGGTGGTGCAGTATTTGGGCGCCTACTTGCCCGCCAAGAATAAACTGATGTGGCCTGGGCATGGGAAGATGTGGGAGATGACCCATAACTCTGGGAAGGTGGCAAGCCCGCCCAGGACAAGTGGGAAATCTCCTCATGAAAGTGAGCTTGTTTTAATATTGGATGAGTGACTTACACAAGACGTGAAAAAAAAATAGGTGCAAGATACTGACGGTTTGTTCTTCGGTACAGGTCAGACACTTACGAAATTGAAGCAGGTGAAAACATGTCTGTAGAGATGAGTGCAAGAAAGGTACGTAGGAGGGTTCTCTCTTCTATCTTGCAACAGATTTCCTTTCCTATTTCGATTGGATGCAAATAGAGAAAATGTGCCGTAACCACGTTTTACATAGAGAAAAAATGTTACATTTCAGAAGATACTTTTATTGTAAAAAGGGAAATAGGTTTTCATATTTTAGGTGCTTTTATTTATAGAGACCTCAAATCTCTGTGTCCCTAGTCGGTTTTCAGAGCGTTCATGTCATCTGTTTAGATCGGGATCTATAAAGGCAGAGTGAACTGTGGGGAGTGTTTATTGGGAGCTCGAGTCTGGGTTTCCCCACCTACCTGCTAATCTCGTTGCCATCTTCCTGTTATGTTCAAGCTGGAAGGTGGGAAATGAGAAAGAGGGGCTTAACTAGGGCTATCCGCTATTACAGTAAGGATGATAAAGCATTTGTATTTTCTAAACCAGTAATGCTCCTTTCTTGCCATAGCCAGGAAGAAAAGTCAAGCCCATTAGCGATGAATCTGAAAGCACCGAAGAAGGTGATATAAGAAGAAAAGTTCAATCTGCAGAGAAAATAAGGATACAAGCACACGAACCTATTTCAGATACACCATGTACATCTTTGGAGCTTCCAGAGAAACTGGCTGAGTCGGTCACTCCTAAAAAAATCAGACCCCTTAGTGCCAAGTCAGTTGTTGAAAAAGAGACCGTGACAGAACCACATCAGTCGGTAAGAGAGGTAAGAGAGTGCCTGCCATCCCCCTGGAGGGGGAAAAAAAAAAAAAGAGTTGAGGAAAATAAAGCATTTCCTCTCTTTCCTTTGTTTCTTTAAAAAGATAAGTTACATATTTTTGTTATAAAAATGTTTGAGAACATTCAGAAGGTCTGGAAAGGAAAATAAAATCACCTACAATCAATCCCATCTCCCGAAAAGAGCCACTCTGCTCCTTGGTCTAGGCTCCTCAGCGCCTTTCCTGCACTTTGCTCACCCCGAGTGGGACCAGCCTGGGCACTTGTGTTCTAGGCTACCATCTTAATGAGTGCACGCCATTTCGTTAATGAGTGTGCTGCAGTGTAGTTAATCTCTAACGAATGGTTGCGATTCAAAAACATTTTTAAGTTCTCTCATGAATTTTTCTCTAGCTAAATCTTGGTATACACCCTCGATCATTTCCTTAGGAAAAAAGTGGCTAAGATTTCTGGGTCATAAGCACTCTGTTTTAAATTCTTGACATTTATTATCTTTTGGTCACGCTCTTAATATATCATTCTATTCATTTGGTTTAATGCTTTGAATAATTCATTCCTCATGTCCAAAAAAAGTTTTAATATGTTCCTGCTGCATCATGTTCCACTTTCCATCTTCCTCACCCAGTAAATACACACCCAGGTGACATTCTAAGTAGGTTCTTATGTGTTCTTCCAGTTTTCTTCTGCCTGTGTAAACAAATATGGGCCTCTTTTCTTCTTTTAGTTTCCCCTTTCTACACAAATAGAAGCACATTATACATGTTGTTTTGCCTCTTATTGGTCTGTCTTGGGGAACATCCCATGGGAACTTGAATTTGCAGTTGTTTGAGGTATTGGTGGGAATGTGCTCTCAGGTCAAGGTGACTGACATATGTTCTGATATTATGTCTCCTTACGGTCTTTTTATGGTGGGGGGAATAGTCTACTTGATTACAAAGTGGAGTTTTTGGATGTTTTGTTTTGTTTTTAAAGATCTTATTTATTTTTTGAGAGACAGTAAGAGAGAGAGGGGCGGAGAGAGAGGGAGAAGCAGACTCCCCACTGAGCACCCTGGGAGCGTGACCTGAGCCGAAAGCAGACGCTTAACTGACTGAGCCACCCAGGCGCCTCAGGTGGTTTTGAATATCCCAATTTTGTGGATTCTCTTTAGTTCTCCGGAGTTTTGCATCATGAATTTTGTAGCTTTGTTCTTTGTTTTCTTAATTTTACACTTAAAAGTTACAAAAATAGTTCAGGAAGTTCCCACATGTTTTTTACCCAGCTTCATCTAATTCTTAGTTTTTACATTACCAAAGCGCAGTGATTAAAACCAGGACATTAGGGGCACCGGGATGGCCCAGTCAGTTAAGCGTATTCTGTCTTCTGTTTCTTCCAGTTGTGGTGGCTCTGGCATTCCTCAGCTGATGTCACATCACTTCCGTATCTGTCTTCCATCTTCACATCATCATCTCCTTTGTGTGTGTCTCCCCCCCTCTGCCTCTCTCATAAAGGATACTTCTGATGACACTCATGGGCGTGGACATATCTTAAGGGGCACCGTTCACTACATACGGGCCTCACTAAATGACCTTCCTTCCTCCCTTCCTCTTTCTCTCCCTCCCTCTCCCTCTTTCTTTACGGTGGGGGTGGGGGAGGGGACGGTGCACAGGGAGAGAGAGAGAGAGAGAGAGAGAGAATCCCAAGCACACTCCACACCCAGCACGGAGCCTGACATGGGGCTCCATCTCACAACCCCGAGATCATGACCTGAGCCCAAATCAAGAGTTGAACACTTAACCGACGGAGTCACCCAGGCATCCCCCGTCGCTGCAGATTCTACCTGCCAGTTTAGTCCGTGGAACTGAAAACAAAGCAATAAAAGTTTATCCAATTTGCAAATCAGAGAGAAAAAATGTGAGGGGTGCCTGGGTGGCTCAGTCGGTGAAGTGTCTGCCTTTGGCTCAGCCATGATCCCGGGGTCCTGGGATCAAGCCCCACATCGGGCTCCCTGCTCGGCGGGGGGCCTGCTTCTCCCTCTCCCTCTCCCTGCCGCTCCCCTTGCTTGTGTGCTCTCTCTCTTTCAAATAAATAAATAAAATCTTAAAAAAAAAAAAAAGTTCTGAAAGAAGAGTCAGAATGGGGGTAGAAAAAATTAAAATTCAAGAAATAAAATGACTGGAATTTTCCAGTTTACAGATCCAAGAAGTTCAGTAAACCCTAAAGCAAGATGAAACCATACTTAAGCATATCATAGTTAAAATGCCAAAAAACAAAGAAAAGCAGAAAATCTTGACAGCAGCCAGAGAAAAGAGACAGAGTAAATATACATGGGAACAATGACAAATCTCAGAGCTGTCTCACAGAAACAGTGGAGACCAGAAAACAATAGAAAAACATACTTAAAGAGCTGAGGAAAAAAGAAATGTAAACCCAGAATTCTACGTCCAGTGAATACATCCTTTCAAAAAGGGTGAACTTTCTGAAAGTTCAGAAAGAAAATTTGAGAGAATTTGTTGCCAGCCGACCTGCATTAAAAGGATGCTGCAGGGGCGCCTGGGTGGCTCAGTTGGTTAAGCGACTGCCTTCGGCTCAGGTCATGATCCTGGAGTCCCAGGATCGAGTCCCGCATCGGGCTCCCCGCTCAGCGAGGAACCTGCTTCTCCCTCTGGCCCTCCCTCCTCTCATGTGCTCTCTCTCTCTCTCTCTCTCTCTCTCTCTCTCTCTCTCTCTCTCAAAATAAATAATAAATCTTTAAAAAAAAAAAAGATGCTGCAGAATGTTCTTTAGGCTGAAGAGAAAAGGTATCAGAAGGAAACTCAAATCTATAGGAAAGAGAAAAGACAACTGGAAAAGAAAAATCAATTAAAAAAAGGAGGGGGGCACCTGGCTGGCTCAGTTGGCAGAGCATGAAACTCTTGACCTCAGGGTCATGAGTTTGAGCCCACATTGGGCATGGAGCCTACTTCAAGAGAATAAATAAATTTTAAAAAATGAGTGGGTGACAAAAACTACATCATATTTTTTTTTCTTCTCATAATTTCCTTAAGAAACACCTGTTTCAAGCAAAAATGACAACACCTTAAGGTTGGGTTTACAACGTCTATAGAAGCAAAACCTGTGTCCAAAGCAGCACAGAGGATGATGGATAAAGAAAATAACGTGGTTATGTAATGAGATTTATGCGGTGGGAAGTAGTTAACTCTCAGGAAGTAGGATGTGAGGTGGTAATGTACTGATTCTAAATAGACTTTGCTAACTGAAGGATGCATATTTTTAACCCAGGAGCAACCACTCTTAAAAAATTCAGAGGCATCTAGAAGCCAATCGAGGAAAGAAAATGGAATACTGAAATATATTCAGTTAACCCAAAATTAGCAACAGAGAGGGGAAAAAAAATGAAAGGCTAGTGGAAAACAGTAAGGAGGATGGTAGACTTGAACCTAATTATACTTAAAATTACATCAAAAGCAAATGGGCTTTTGGAGAGGCAATAGCAGGACGAAGTAGATGAATGGAAAACAAAAGAGCAGTATGGCTGACTTACACCTAATAACCACACCAACAATTACATCAAAAGTAAGTCAACTAAACATTCCAACTGCAATGCAGAGACTGTGGATAACTGTATGCTACTCTGCAAGAGATACACTTTAAAGACAAAAACAAGAGCATCATGGCTGAGTAAGACGTCCTTTGTGTACCCCCCGCAGCAACAACGGTTGGGCATCCATCCACAGATAAGTCTGTAATGGGAGCTGTGGGATCCAGCACCACATGCCCAGGGACCTAAGTGTCTTGCCAACACTTTTATTTTGGCCCATTGGAACTGATTTCAGACTTCCCCCCAGAACTGTTGGAGAATAAATTTCTGTTTTAAGCCGTCAAGTTGTGGTAATGTATTATAGCAGCCACAGGAAACTGAAGCATGACCCAGTGACTTCTTAGTTATATGCTCTTTGGTTCTAGAATTTCCATTTAGGTTTGTTTTTTGTTTGTTTGTTTGTTTTTTAATATAGTTTCTCTTTCTCTGTTAAGGTACCCTGGTTTTTTTTAGTCATTAAGGCCACCATTTCCTTTTACTTCTTTGGGAAGTAGCTGCTTTAACAAAGTCTTTGTTCGGGGCTAAGTTGGGGTTAGTTTCTCTTGAATATTTTTTTCTGTTTTGACTATGGGTCACATTTTTTATATAACATTTTTAACTTAATACTTTTGGATTGTGTGTTGGATATTGTTGACAGGTTGTTGAGACTCTGAATTCTGTTATCTGCTTACGAATGTTGACTTTTTGTTCTAATTGGTAGCTTGTTTATTGGCTGATCATCTTTAACTTCTGTAAGCTTGGTTTTATCTTTTGTTAGGGTCAACTTGTGGAAAGCCTGACGTATTTTCCAAGCAGCTCGAACTCACTGAGACTCAACCTCTGTTATAATTGTTGCATGTTTGTTACCACAAACTTTGTGACTTAAAACAGCACACATTTATAGCTCACAATTTCTCGCGGTCAGAAGTCCCTCTTAGCCAAATTCTCTACTCACGGTCCCATAGGGCTGAAATCAAGATGCTAGCCAGGACGGAAATCTCATCCGAGGCTCATGCTCCTCATCTAAGATCATTCAGATTGTTGGTAGAATTTGGTTCCTGTTTCCTCTCTGGTTGAAGCTGGGGATCACCATTAGGTCTCAGTCATGCCGCCCTCTCACAGTATGGCAGCTAACATCTTCAAAGCCAGAGAATCTCTCGAGTCAGCTACAGTGGAGTCTTCCGCTAAGGTAACCTGAGAGAGGGAACAAGTAGCCCATCCTATTCACAGGTCCCACCCACACTCAAGGGAGGGAGTTCTGCACATCACTGGGGATCATCTTTGAATTCTACTTACAACCTCCAGTCTCTGTCTTTCTAGCGAATCTGGTCTGAGATGAGTTTTAGGTTTTCTTAGGGTGGGGGTTGAGTAGGCCTTACTCAAGGGTAGTGCTTCTCAATCCTTTTGAATTACAGTCCTGCCTAAAAAGTCTTTTTATTTATTTATTTTTTTAAGACTTTTAAAATTTATTTGAGAGAGAGAGAGCACAAGCAGGAGGCAGAGGGGGCGGGGGAGAGGGAGAAGCAGACTCCCCCGCTGAGTGGGGAGCCCGATGCGGGGCTCTGCCCCAGGACCCTGGGATCACGACCCCGAGGCCAAGGCAGCCCCTTCACCGACTGAGCCACCCAGGCGCCCCGACTTGCTACATTCTTAATCCTGTGCTACCCGCTTTCCAGGAAGCTTGACGTAGTCTCATTCTGCACATGCGGAGGACTCAGGACCTTCAGGGCACCCCCACCTGGACTCCCGGTGCTCTTTTCTGAGCAGCCTGCTCCCGGCGCCTCTGCTGGTGCAGTCTGGTCGCCGCCGCCTCAGCGGAATAGGAGTCAGGAGTCCCGCACTGCTGGCGGAGTCGTCCCCCGGTGTGGGTGCGGAGGGGAGCGGGCATTCCTAGGGCGCCCCTTCTGAGCTTCCCTGCCGCGGGTCCCTGGGGTCCTACACCTAAGTAAAGGAGCCTCCTCCCCAACCCCATCTGATGGTGTGGTGTGGCCCCAGAGCTCGTTTAGAAGCTTTTCCTTCATCCTAGCTTGGAGCAGAGAGCAGCCTGACTCCACAGGTTATTAAGTAATAAAAGTTGAACTTCCTCCAAGGCAACCACTGTTGGTTTTTTGTTTTTTTTTTTTTAATTTTCAAAGATTTTATTTATTTGAGAGAGAGTGCAAAGCAAGCGAGAGAGCGAGTGCATGAGCCAGGGAGCGGGGCAGAGGGAGAGGGAGAAGCAGGTTCCCTACTAAGCAGGGAAGCCCCGTGCAGGGCTGGCTCCCGGGACCCCAGGATCACAGCCTGAGCCAAAGGAGATGCCTAACTGACTGAGCCACCCAGGCGCCCCCAAGGCAACCACTGTTCAAAGCCAACTAAAAGTTTTATTTACTTTTTGAGACCATTTAATTTTTCTTTTTTTTTTTTTTTTTTAAGATTTATTTATTTGACAGAGAGACAGCGAGAGAGGGAACACAAGCAGGGGGAGCGGGAGAGGGAGAAGCAGGCTTCCCGCGGAGCAGGGAGCCCGATGCGGGACTCGATCCCAGGATCCTGGGATCATGACCCGAGCCAAAGGCAGACGCTTAAGACTGAGCCACCCAGGCGCCCCAAGAGACCATTTAATTTTTCAATGTCTCTTTATATTAATTTAGGTAGTATACATAATAATTTAGAACTAAATGAGAGTAACAGCCAGAATTGAGAGTGTTTGAAATACCATGATCAGATAACTTATATAAGAGAAGGAAAACTTTTCCTAAATAAACATCTTTGCTTTTGTTTTTTTGTTTTGTTTTGTTTTGTTTTGTAGAAAACTCAGAAAAAGATGTTTGGTGGCAAAAGGAAGAAATCAAGAAGTGAAGCCATAGACTCAGGTACAAAATAGTGTTTTATACTTTGTCAAGCATTCAAGAATTTTATTTTGAAAACTTTGTTGTTAAAGCAGTAAATTGTAAGTACATAAAGTTGCTACTTTAAAAAGCTAAAAATTTGTGATTTTGTAGTAACTAATTTTTATAACATATGTCATGAAAATTTTCAAACTACAACAAAGGTGAATCTTAAAATATATATTTATACTCCCAGATTTTACTCTTATACCTGCTTTATCACCTTAATTTTTCCTCACACAGTGTTGAAACACAGTGTTGAACACATCACATAGTTTTACCTTGAATAAGGCTTTTTTTTTTTCTCTCGGCATAACTTTTTTGAGATTCATCCACATTGTTCTGCATTTTTATTGATACAAATAAAAGGATATTGAAAAATGGGAGGAAAATAAAGCATTTTCTCTCTTTCCTTCCTCTTTCATTTCCTTTTAAGGACTATATCTTTATAGATATATAATAGATATATCTTATATAAAAGCTATATAGATTTTAAGATAATCTTTTAATCTTTTAAAAGCTAAAAGACATATATGTTTAGAAAAATTTGGAAAGTATAGAAAGGAAGATAAAATCACCTACTAATCCTGTCACCCAAAAAAGAGCCACCCTGCTTTTTGATATATACTCTTCAATCCTTTTACTGACACTGCTCACCCCAAATGGGATCCTATCCTTATCATTAGGCATTCTACAACCCCCTCTTACTGAGTGCTAGACCTTTCATCCACATTACTGAGACTAAATCAGCACAGTGGGGAATCTCTATGTGGCCTATTAGGTAGATTAAAATTAAGAAACTACAAGTAACAAAGAGCTCTGTGACCAGTAAGTAGTGTTGGGTAGGAGCAGACTACTAAGTAAAGGTAGAGCTGGTAGTTGTGAGTCAGTGGTACTTCAGGCTGTGTTGGCAGAAACGGGAGAACCAAGGAGACGGCAGTTAGTGAGTGTAGAGGCAGTTAGTGAGCGTATAGACGGGGATTTGTGAGATTGGCCTGGCCTGGGGAGAAGTGAGTCCTGTCTCCTCCCATGTGCCTCGTCAACCATAGCTATTTTTGGCAATTTGGTGGGGCAGTTTTTGTTGTAGATTTTCAGAACCCTGGGCCTAGAGCCAAAATATAATCAGTATATTAAATGGACTTCTCTTAATATTCTAGATATTTCTGACTCTGTACATATTTGGTGTCTGAAAGGAAAGAAAGCCAGTGACATCGTGGACTTAGATGTCGTTTTGTCTGCATTTGAGAAAACCATCCTAGAGTATAAGTAAGTCTTCTGACGTGATATATGCACCCAATGAATCTTCCTTGAAGCACCACTTTGGCTCATCCCATGGCTCTTGGTGTATTTTCATCATCTAGTTTACCTATTTTTACATTTCCATTATAATTTTTTCTTTAATCCTGTGAATTATTTAGTATGTTTTGGTATGTCCAAATATGTGACTTTTTAATTTATATTTTTGTATTAACCTTGTGTCTTACATATGTCCTAATCAAATTTGATAGACTCGTGATATTTTTTGTAATTTCTTTATGGCCTAGCACATCATCTGTAGGGAATCTAATTATTGGATCTCTGTAGAATCAGTATTATTTTTCCTGATTCTTTTATCAGTTTATGCTGTATATATTTAGAGACTATTCTGTTAGGACATCATGTTTAAAATTGCCCTGTCGGGGCTCCTGGGTGGCTCAGTCGTTAAGTGTCTGCCTTCGGCTCAGGTCATGGTCCCAGGGTCCTGGGATCCAGCCCCGCGTCGGGCTCCCTGCTCCGCGGGAAGCCTGCTTCTCCCTCTCCCACTCCCCCTGCTTGTGTTCCCTCTCTCGCTGTGTCTCTCTCTGTCAAATAAAATCTTTAAAAAAAAGAAAAAGAAAAAGAAAATTGCTCTGTCTTATAGACTGCACATTTTATCCTTCTGTAGTACCCTCTCCATTCCTAAAAACGCTTCTTTTGGTCTTAAAATCTGTTTCATCTGGTGCTAGTATTGTGTCACTAGATTTCTTTTGCTAGCATTTGCTAGAACTTACATTCTTTTTACTTCCTTTTATTTCCAGCCTTTGACCTTAAAAATTTTTTTATAAGTAATGGTAAAGTTTAGGGGCGCCTGGGTGGCTCAGTTGGTTGAGTGTCTGCCTTCGGCTCAGGTCATGATCCCCAGGGCCTGGGATCAAGCCCTGCATTGGGCTCTCTACTCAGCGGGGCGTCTGCTTCTCCCTCTGCCCCTCGTGCTCTCACTCTCTCTCTTTCTCTCTCTCAAATAAATAAATGAAATCTTAAAAGAATTAGTAAAATTTAAATCCAATATGTCCATCTTTGTTGACTTCAGTCCATTTACATTTATTATAATTACCAATGTATTTGGAAGAACGTGTTGATATATTATTTTTACTTCTTTAGATCTTTTTTTGTTCTACTTTGATGCTTTTAATTATAACTTTGTTAAAAAATAGAATTTGTAACTCTCCATTAATAAGCTCTCTTAACTCTTGGTCCCCTCTCCCTTTCCCCCTACCCCAGAGATTTTTAATTCTGGGGTAAAATAAATTTTTTCTCTCTTTTTTAGACAGCAACAACACTTATTAATGTATTTATCTGATCACCTTTATTTCATACATTTCTTACAGCAACCTCGGGTAATGTACCTTTTCTTTCTTGTTTCATCCCAACACTGTTGAGTGTGACTCTTTGTGTTGTAAAATTTCAAAATCCTTTGGATTATTTTGGTCATGACATTGAATTTGAGTAACAGTTTAGCTGGATATAGTATTCTAGGTTCTAAATCATTTCCTTAAATACTTAGGAATCACTGTTCCTTTGTCTTCTTTTGCATCTAGTGTTGATTTGGAAAATTTGGTGTCTGTCGAAGTCTTATTTATATGTGATCTGCTCTTTCTCTCTAGGCTTTTAGAATATTTTGTCTGTGATATCCTTTAATTTCACTATATTGGGTCTGACTTTTCCAGTCTAAGGCGGTTCTTTTTTAATTCCAAAATTAAAACTATTTTTGTTCTAATGTTATATCCTTGTCCTCTGCTTTGTTTTTCTATAGATTTCCTCAGTCTAGAAACTAGAAGTTTGCTAACTTATTTCTCTGATACATCCGTTATGCCATTTACCCCATCTCCTGCGTTCTGTATGTAGCCATATGACCTTTTGTCTAACATTTCTGTTCGGTTCCTTTTACGTCATGTTTTCTGTTGCTACTGTCCTCTTTAGAATATTTATTAGGCTACTTTCAAAATACTGGGTCATCTTTATGAAATACCTGCTTCTCTTAGAATTTCTGATCTAATAGTTTGTTTTCTCTTTGATATAGTTGTGTTCCTCCAGTGTGTTGTTACTCCAACCTATGAGCTCGTTTACCCCAGTCTGTCAGCTTCTTTGTGTATACCGGGGAAAACCAAGCCTTGATTCCCATCCATTCGCAGGAGTACAAGGGATGGGGGTGGATAAGGCCTAAGATGGGAAGCCTCAGTCACTTACCCCACAAAGTAACCTGTCAGGTCAAGACTTAACCTTAACCCTCCAGAGATAAGTAGCGTTAAGAGCCGCTACACTCCTTAGTAAGATTATCGTTCTCCAGCCCTGGGGGTTTGGCAGGGGAAGGTGGAGGAGACAGCTCGCAAAGGTAGTCTCCGTGTTTCTCTCCAGACCCTCAAGCACAGACCAGGTTTTACTCTTAAAGTCTCAGGGACAGAGGTCTAAGTGGCTGCAGCTGGGAGGGAGGCACAGCGGGGAGAAACAGCCTGGGGAAGAAGCAGAGGCCAGCCTTGACCTGTCCTTTCCCGCCCTGGGCCACAGCCCCTGGCCCTTCTCACCTGTCATGCTAACTCATCATTATCTTTGTGGGAATTGTCTGTCCTTCTGTACTGTATGTTTTTGTTTGTTTGGTTGGGTTTTTTGTTTTGTTTTTTTTTTTGGTACTGTATGTTCTAAAGCCAGTTTGCTGTTAAAATTGGTACACAAGGTCTCTTCCTATAGACCATCTCCCGTTCATAAATCTCTTCAAAAGGAAGAAAAGACTTAGATTTCTGATGTTTACGAAAAATGGCAGTATCTTGCCTTTTAGCATAGTGTTCTTGATAATAAGAAATGATTTAGAAGAGGTATATAGTATTTTTGTTAGCCTTTTTTTTTTTTTTTTAAATAGGCTCCATGCCCAGTGTGGGACTTGAACTCACGACCCTGAGATCAAGAGTTGCATGCACTAGTGACTGAGCCAGCCAGGCACTCCATAGACTTTTAAAATTATACCCTTGTGTTTTTGTCATACCCCATGATTCTGGAAGAATCTCTGGTCTTGTGTTATTTTCTTAAAGTATTCTCAACCACATGAAAAGTTTTGTTCTTTCAAAATCAAATTAACTATCTGAGGGTGTGCTATTATTACTACCCTATATCTGGAACTCACCACCTGAATAATTTGTTAAACTTAACAGATTGTAAGCAGTTTACCAATGTATATATAAGTAGGGAAGTATGCCGTGAAATGGAAACATTACAAACATAGGCTATTTTATAACTGATTCAATTAGTTATTTGTAGGGAAGTGACCAAATTTTTAAGATACTAGAATTTGAAAAAGTTGTGTCTGGCTATTGTATGTAGACCACCACTGTTTTGGTTGGTACAGTCTACCAGTTTATCATCAGTGTAAGCCATATGCAGAAAGACCTAATCAGTTTTCCTAATTTTTTATGTATTTTTAACATCTTAAAATCATGATTTCATATTTATATTAGAAATACCTTTATTAGATAGAGCTGGTATATTTTTAATTGTGAATTTTTATTTTTTATCTTTAAAATTTATTTAAAATTTTATTTTTTATTTTTATTTTTATTTATCTTATTTTTATTTTTAAATGTGCATTTGTATACCATAAAATTTACCATTTAACCATTTTTAAGTATACATTTCAGTAGCGTTAAGTACTTGGTTTGCTTTCTCAGGATTGTTTTGGCTATTTGGTGTCCTTTGATATTCCATATGAAGTTTAGGATTTTTTTTTTTTTCTATTTCTGCAAAAAATGCTATTGGGAGTTTGGTAGTTATTGCATTGTATCTATAGACTGCTTTAGGTAGTATGGACATTTTAATAGTATTAAGGCTTCTAGTCCATGAACATGGGATGTTTTTCCTTTTATTTGTATCTCCAGTTTCTTTCAACAATGTTTTTACAGTTTTCAATGTATATTTTACCTCCTTGGTTAAGTTTATTCCTAAGTATTTTATTTTATTTATTTTTTTGATGCTATTGTAAATGGGATTGTTTTCTTAATTACTTTTTTGGATTGTTCATTGTTAGTATACAGAAATGCAACTGTTCTCTGTGTGTTTTTTGTATCCTGCAGTCTTGCCGAATTTGTTTATTCTCACAGTTTTTGTGTGTGTGTGTGGAATCTTCAGGATTTTCTACATATAAAATCATGTCCTCTGTGACAGAGATAACTTCTTCCTTTCCAATTTGGATACCATTTAGTTCTTTTTCTTACCTAATTGCTTTGGCTAGTATTCCCAGTACTGTGTTGAATAGAAATGGCAAGTGAGGCATCCCCACTTTGTTCCTGATCTGACAGCAATAGCTTTTAACTTTTCACCGTTGATTATGATGTTACCTGTAGGCTTTTCATGTATGGCCTTTATATTGATGTAATTTCCTTCTATTCATAATTTGTTGAGAGTTTTTACCATGAAAGGGTGTTGGATTTTGTCAAATGCTTTTTCTGTATCAGTTGAGATGATCATGTGGCTTTTGTCCTTCATTCTGTTATTGTGTGTTACACTGATTGTAGTTCGTATGCTGAACTATCCTTGCATTCCAGAAATCCACTTTCCTGTGCTATATAATCATTTAAATGTGTTGTTGAATTTCCTTTTTGAGTATTTTGTTGGGGAGTTTTGCATCAATAAGGATATTGGTCTGTCGTTTTCTTTTCTTGTAGTATCTTTGTCTGATTTTGATCAGGGTAATACCAGCCTCATAAAATAAGTTTGGAAATGTTTCCCCACCACCCTACTCCCCCACTCTTAAATTTCTTGGAAGAGTTTGAGAGGGATTGTTTATTCTTCTTGAAATATTTGGTAGAATTCTCCAGTGAAACCACCCAGTTTGGGGGTCTTAAATGGGAGGTTTTTGATTAGTGATTCAGTCTACTTTTATGAACTGTAGGTTTGAACATATTTTTTATTTCTTCCTGATTCAATCTTGGCAGGTTTTATGTTCTTAGAATTTCTGCATTTCGTAAAGGTTACCCAATTTGTGGGCTTGTAATTGTGCACAGCAGTCTCTTAAGAGCCTTTTTACCTCTGTGGCATCAGTTGTAATGCCTGTTCTTTCATTTTTTGAGTCTTCTCTCTTTTTTTCTTAGTCTGTTTAAGGATTGGTCAGTTTTGTTACCTTTTCAAAAAACTCTTAGGTTCATTAATTTTTTCCTGTTTTTCATTTCATTTATTTCTGCTCTAATCTTTACTGTTCCTTCATTATGCTATCGTTGAGTTTGATCTTTTTCTAGTTCCTTGAGATGTGAAGTTAGGTTGTTGATTTGAAGTATTTTTTTTTTTAATGTAGGTATTTACTGCTATCAAATTCTCTCCTAGTACTGCTTTTGCTGCATCCCATAAGTGTTGGTACATTTTGTTTTTGTTTGTTCCAGGATATTTTCTAATTTCCCTTGTTATTTCTTGTTTGAACGATTGGTAGTTCAAGAGTATGTTGTTTAATTTCCACATATTTGTGAGTTTTCTGGGTTTCCTTTTGCTGTTGATTTCTAGTTTTGTTCCACTGTGGTCTGAAAAGATACTCAGTATGATTTCAGTCATGTTAAGTTGGTTAGGACTTACTTTGTCACCTAACATGGGATCTATCTTGGAGAATGTTCCGTGTGCATGTCAGAAGAATGTGGATTCTGTTATTGGGTGGAATGTTCTGTGTAGGTTTATTAGATCCAGTTGGTTTATAGTTTTGTTCAAATCCTGTTTCCTTACTGAGCTTTTGTCTGGTTGATGTATTACTGAAAGTGAGGTAATTGAAATCACCTACTATTACTGTGTTACTGCCCGTTTTCCCCTTCAATCCTGTTAATTCAGAATTGTTGAATTGCTCCAGTGTTGGGTGCACGTGTAACTTTTATTTCTTCCTGGTGAATTGACCCTTTTATCATTACATAATAGCCTTCTTTTGTGACTGTTTTTGACTTAGTCTGTTTTGTCTGATATAAGTATGGTCACCATTGCTCTCTTTTGGTTACCATTTGCTGGAGTATCTTTTTCACATTCAGCCTCTGTATTTCCTTATACCTAACTAAAATGAGTCTCTTGTAGACAGCATGTAGTTGGATCTTTTTAAATCCAATCAGCCACTCTGATATCTTTTGATTGGGGAATTCCTGATAGTGACAGACTTACTACTGAAGTCTAGTTTTCTCTAAGTCTTACAGTTATTTTGTCCTTCTTCTCATCTCTTGTCACCTTCCTCTGTGTTTCGTTGATTTTTTTTTTTTTTTTGTGGTGGCATGTCTTGATTCTGTATTCTTTTGTGTTTCTATAGATTTTATGTGCGCTTACGATGGGGATGACATAAATCATCTTATAGCAGTCTGCTTTAAAATGGTAACTTGACCTCAATCACCTACAAAGGCTCCACTCCTTTATGTCTTCCTCCCCCACTGTATGGGGATAACACTTTGTTATTGATGTCACAGATTTCACCTTGGTATATTTTTACCACTGACACAGTTTCATAGTTATTTTTTATGCTTTTATCTTTTAAATTCTGTATCCGTATGAAAAGTGATTTATGCATCACTATCACAGTATTATGGGGTTCTGTATTCATCTGTATATTTGCCTTTACCAGAGACCTTTATATTTTCATATGTCTTTGTGTTATTGTCTAGTGTCCTTTTGTTTCAACTTGAAGGACTCCCTTTAGTAATTCTTATAAGGCAGGTCTGGTGATGATGAACCCAGCCTTTGTTTATCTGGGAAAGTCTCTATTTCTCCTTGATTTTGGAAGGATAATTCTGCCAGGTATAGTATTCTTGGATGGCACTTTTTTTTCTTTCAGTGCTTTGTATCGATCATCCCACCCTTCTGTCCTGTAACGTCTTTGCTGAGAATGACGATGACTGACAATGTTATGGGAGTTCCCTTGTATATGACAAGTCGCTTTTCTCTTGCTACCTTCTACTTGTGCCTTTGAATTTTGATTTTGAATATAATGTGTGTCAGTGTTGGGCCTCTCTGGGTTCCTCTTAGCTGAGAGCTTTCTGAATTTGGGTGTCCATTTCCATCCTCAGGTCTGGGAAGTTTGGGGCCACTATTTCTTCAAATAAGTTCTCTGCTCCTTCTCTCCCTCCTCTCTGGGGATACCCGTAACACACATAATGGTGTATTGAATGGTTCCCATAAGTCCCATACACTGTTCTCCACTTCATTCTTTCACTTTTCCAATTTGATAATTTCAAATAACTCATTCTTGAGTTTGCCGTTTCTTTTCTCTGCTTGATCAAATCTGTTGTGAACCCATCTAGTGAATTTTTCAATTGTCATTGTACTATTCAGCTCCAGATTTTGATTCTTTTTATAAGTTCTCTTTGTTGATATCCTCATTTTGTTCATGCATCATTTTCCTGATGTAGTTTTAGTTATTCATCTGTGTTTTCTTGTAACACAGCTTAAGATGATTACTTTTGAGTTCTTTGTTAGCCAATTCACAGGTCTCCATTTCTTTATTTAGGGTCTATTTCTGGGGATTTTTCCCCCACTTGATTATGTTTTCTTGTTTCTTCTAGTGCCTTGTTCTTTTTTGCTGTGTTTTGTACATTTAAAAAGCAGCCACCTCTCTCCATCTTTACACTGGATTTGTACAGGGGAAGACCTTTGCCAATCAGCCTGGGTGGTCCCTCAATCCGTTGCTGGAGATGTATCTTCTTTGGGCTTGTGCATGTGATTCCCCAAATAGAGAGGTTTGCTTCTTTCTTTTTTAGGGATTTGTAATCTCTAAAGACTAGAGCTCCCTCTGGTGTCTCTCTGTGGTACTGCGGGTTCTCTCATGCTGCCACAAGCTGCTGAACTCAAAGGCATCCAAACTATTTCATTTTTCGTCTCTCTGACCAAAGGCATCCAAACTATTTCAGTTCCCACCATTGCTGTACTTCGGGTGACACAGAAACCATTCCAAACGTTGGATTACCTTCTAGTCCTCTCTTTCCCTCCCAAGGGAGAAGGTGCGAGCTGGGCCATTTGTCCCGATCCCCTGTGCGTAGCATTGCTGCTTCTGTTACTACAGCAGTCGCTGAACTCTCTTCTCCATGGCAACCAGGCATCCCACATATGCCACTTCCATTAGCATTCCAGATCAGGCGCTGTGGAAAGGAGTTCCTCGGGCAGCCCCCTGAAAAGCCAGAACCTTGGACACACGTTCCACTCTTTCTTTCCCAAGGGAGAAACCATACACGGAGCTCCTCGATTGAACCAAGCTGTGCTGGCTTGGGAGATGGGCTGTCCAGGTTGATATGAAACCGCTTTTCTTATCAGTAGGACTGTTCCTGACTTTGAACTTGCCTACAACTTCTTAATTGGTTTCTGGGATTTGGACAAGGCCTTTTGGGATGTAATATAGTGGTTAAGTTGGTTTCCCTGTGCAGGGAATCTGGCCTGGGGCTTCCTATTCCACTCTCTTGCTGATGTCACTAGAAATACCTTTTAACACTTTTTTGATGAGACCTTTTACAAAGATCTATTCGAAAGTACAGGCCTTCTCTTGTGTTATGCTTAGCTCAGTCCCCTTCTCCTGAGTGACTTTTCTTGCTCATGGATTTCCCCCCAAGAAAGAAACCGTTTTCTAATTACCTGTCACTTTTACAAAATATTTATTACTTTCGATTAAAAGGTATCCTAGGGCGCTGAGGCCGAGTAGGGGGTTAGCTGCTGTCCTGGAAGATGGCGGCTGCTGCTGCACACCAGGGGTCTGCCAGGCGGCCCCGATTGTGCCAGACTGGGAGCGTTGGGCCTTCTTCTGATGATGGGGACCGGAACCAGTTTGTTAGGGTCAGCTTTGCAAGATTTTGAAGAACTGGACTTTTGGCTGCTTCAGTCCAGCTTGCTTTTCCCTACTTGTTGGTTAGTCCAGATGTGTTACCCAAGTATTCCTCCAGCTGTTGGCAGGCAGGAGGGGCTGAAGTCTGCTGCTTGGATCCGGTGGCAGGAAAGGATGGGGACTGGCTGTACACCTTTCTACATTACTTGCCTTCACCTGTGGACAGAGCCAGTGGCAAGGAGTGAAGCTAACCACATACCTGAAGGTTTAGGGGAAAATATTTCCCGTTCCTTCTCTTTTGTTGAGGCTGTTTCCAGAATTTTTTTTTTAAAGATTTTTTTTTTATTTATTTATTAGAGAGCGAGAAACAGCATGAGCGGGGATAGGGTCAGAGGGAGAAGCAGGCTCCCTGCTAAGCAGGGAGCCTGATGTGGGACTCGATCCCAGGACTCCGGGATCATGACCTGAGCCGAAGGCAGCCGCTCAACCAACTGAGCCACCCAGGCGCCCTCCAGTATTTTATTTTTTTTAAGATTTATTTATTTGAGAGAGAGCGAGCAAGCGTGAGCCCAGGTAGGGGACAGAGGGAGAGAAAGAAGTAGTCTCCCCACTGAGCAGGGAGCCTGATGACAGGACTCGATCCCAGGACCCCAGGAGATCAGGACCGAGCAGAAGGCAGCCGCTTAACCAACTGAGCCACCTAGACGCCCCTCCAGTATATTTTTTAAGCCTGAAAAATGTCTCTAGCCCTGCCATCTTAGATATTCAAAATGGTGGATGCCAAATCATGGTTTGTTGATGTGCTAAGCAGATGAAACATACCTTTCAAAATCCTTTATATGATACCTAGTTTGATCTTTTCTTTCTTGCTATAGACAAAAAGTAGAATCTAAAATTTGTAAGGAAGCCATCAAAAAATTTCATTCTAATATGAAAGAAGAGCTCATCAAAATGGTAAGTTCCTTGACATAAATTTGTTGGGTCTAAATTTGTTTTGCTCATCCTGAGGCAGTGTACGGTTATCTTAGAAAAGATTGCCTTTGCTGGCAACGTGGTAGAGAGCTCATTAGAACTGTTCATGTTTCACAGGTTGTTTTTAAACTAAATGCAATATATTGAGTTAATAAACATTTTAATTTTGGAAAATGCCCACAAATATTTATTTTTTCTTTTGTGCAGCTTAAAGAAGTCCAGATGTCAAAAACTCTGAAAAGGAAGAACACAAAGGTAAATGACGTGCGTTATTAGAAGCATACAGTCCCACAGAACCCTGACCCGTGCAGAGCTAAGTAACACCCTGACTCTGGGTTTCAGGACCTTCGCTTTGTCGAAGTTGTTTTTTCTTAGGCTTTTATTTGGTAGGTCTTGTGGTTGTGTACTATTAATGCATGCTAAGGGATAGGGATCCCAACCAGCCTAAAAAGGCTATCAAGCCCCAAATAACCACTTCCATGCTATTAAGTAACTAATAACTGTATAAGTAATATATACTTATTGTTTTTGTGGCTGTCAAAGAGTAAAACTTTTTAGAATAAAGAACTGTCCCAAGTCTCAAGGGGCAGCCCAGGAAGAATACTGCATTAAGGGCAAGGCGACCTCATTTCTTGTCCTGGTTCTGCTACTTTGACGTTGTCCCACCTTCTTGGAAACTCTGTACCACTGGGATGTGTGAGGAGAAACGAGCCAGTGAATGCCGGGCCTTACTTCCCCATCAGTGTGTGGGTGGACCACATGACCTCTGAGCTCCACACTCGCAGGAACCCAGGAATGGAAGAGCAGTTCCCCCTCCACATTTATAATAGAAATGGAGTTGAAAGGCATATATTTTCGTTTCAGTGATTACAGGCCGCCTTTGCTGGTTTTTTTTCCTTCAGTTTTATTGTCCTACTGGTCAAGCCTTCATTGCTTACAGGGGAACGGTCTGAATGTCCAGCCATGGAATAGTCTGGTGGTGCCTAAAAGTGATGGCTAAGATCATTTGTTACGTGGAAATACTCTTTTAAAATACGGATTGGATCAGGGCACTCTCCTTCAGTATTTTCCTAGTGTACCTACATAAAATCCCAACTCCTTACTTGATGGCTCACAGGGTTGTAAAGATCTGGCCCCTGCTTCCTCTTCAGAGTTGTCCTGGAGTAAATGCCCCTGCTGTTCCCATTCTTCAGCGTCCCCTTAGCAGCACGCCTCACGAGCTGTACTTATGTCAGGTCTGTGTGCGGCGTCGGTCTTCCCTTCAGACCGCAGTTCCCTGAGGGGAACAATGGAGTCTCTTTCCCACTTCCCATTTCTAACACCTGGTACAGGGTAGCTAGCAGTGCTCGGACATTTAAGGCGTTATTTTAACAAATTATTGTGTTACTTTAGATTATTTCAGATATTGAAAAGAAAAGGCAACGTTTGCTTGAACTCCAGGATGAACTGCTTTGGTAAGATGATGTCAGACTCCTCTGAGAACCTACCTGGAAGGATTTAATTACAGCACATCGCGTGGGGCTGCTAACCTCTGCTGTATGACACTGCAATCCCAGGTTTTCTTTGTGCCTGGAAGCTCAGTGAAGGTGGTCGTCCTGCCCAGTTGGAGCTTTTGGCAAAGGAGAAGTCAGCACCATCAGATCTCTCAACTCCGGCCTATGAGGCAGCCCAGTCAGAGCCTCCGTGCACAGACTCTGGGACTAGATGCCCGGGTTTGAACCCAGGGCCGGCCATTTATCGGCCGTGCACCCTCGGGCAGGCTACTTACCCCGCCCAGGGCCTCGGTTCCTCATTTGTAAATGAGCACAAGACCCACCCTTCCCAGGGTGCTGGGAGGATTAAATGCGTGAACAGACACAAAGCGCTGCGCGGTAGCTGGCGTTCAGTCAGTGCTGTGTGCTACCGGTTCTTGTGGACGGGATCGTTGGCGTGGCGCTCGGGTGAACGCGCTCCCGTGTGCGGGGCCGGGAGAGCGGCCGAGGCTGCCCCCGCGGTGGGGTTCGGGAGCCGGTGCGAGCTGAGCAGTAGGGAAGCAGTCAGGTCCACTCTGTGCTCCAGGGTGTTGCAAAACGGCGGGACTAGTGGAATTAACAGAAAAGACCGCCTGTAAGTACAGTGGCGAGTTTTAAAGAGGCGGCCAGAGAGGTTCGGAAGAGGGCGAGCTTGGGCGTCCGGCGTGTTGGCTCCCCGTGTGGGCTGTGGCGCGGCACCGGCCCAGGGCAGAGCTCCCCCGGGCTCCGGCCTAAGGGAAACGGCGTTCGAACGCGCTTCCCGGGCGTGCTGCGCACCGGCCTGCTCGCTTTACATATGCGCGCGTTGTCCTGCTTCATCAGAATCCGACATTTTAAAGACCAGCCTCTTGGCTCCTTTTCTAGATACAGTTCTAGGCGTTGTAAAGTACACCTTGAAAGGGCCCAGAAAGAAAACTGCGGTATGCCGTTATTCTGACTTGACATGTGTAAGACCTCAGGCCCGGGGCAGAGGTACTTACCCACAGTCCCACGCCGGAAGTGGGGGCCAGAATCTCAGGTCTGCAGACTGATGGCTCATCCTGCGCCCCTGACCACAACCCTTGTCAGCTTTTCCACAATTGCTGCATTTGTCCCCCAGATGCAACTGTTGAAAGGCCTTTTCTAAAACGGCATTAGAGGACAGTTACCTTTTACCTTTAAGAGAATAAAGAATTGGCAGCCCCTCCCCTTCCTGGTCCATAAAATTCCACGTGTCCCTTTCTATCTTACAGGTGAGAACCGAAGCCCCTGAGAGAGAAAGTAGCCTACCCGTGCGGTTTCCATCCGGGCACTCTGATCAAGTTTTCCACTGGTTTTATTGGACCTTGGAAAATGGGCAGAGGGAAGGCCTTTGGTCCACGTTTCGTTGTTGCCCGGCTGGGAGAAGTTAACCGCAGTTCCCTCAAAATGCCTGGATGGCTTGTGGGCTGTTCAAGGCATCGTCTTCTGTGGGTTTCATTTCTGATTCCTCATCATGTATTGTATCTCAGAGTTTTGTCTATATTTTAAATTGGAATTTAGAACCTGTCACACATCCACAGTTTCAGAACTGAAGGTTCTTTAAAGACCTAGCCCCTCTGCCCTGCGTGGTCCTGCCTCAGTGGACCTGTGCACTCAGCCTCCTGCCCCCTAGGCTGTTACACTTGACTGTAGGCATTCATTTGGGGGAAACTTGTTGTTGTTGCAGGTTAGAACCGCAGCTGAAACAACTACAAATAAAACATGACGAACTTAAGGAGAGAAAATCTTCCCTGAGGAATGCAGTGTGTTTCTTATCGAACCTAAAAAAGCTTCATCAAGATTATTCAGATATTCGAGAGAAAGAACCTCATGTGAAGGAAACGGTAACTTCAGTTTTTATTTTTCACTGTGATTCAGAAGATGAGGGCATCTACACAGTGGAGAACTTCTGGAGAAGCCTGGGGGAGAGAGAAGTTGGGGTGCAACATCAGTCTACCCAAACAGCGTCGCTGTGAATCCATGAAAATGTGTTCTCCCATCACCTCTTTAGCTACTTCAGGCGAGAGGAATAGAGAACAATGTAGAAACGCTGATTTTATTAAAGAGAACTGACTTAACAAGAGAGCACTTGAACTACTGTGCTTTGCTTCATGAGAATCGTCACTGTCAGGCCACACGGACCTGTTCTTTGTTCTGCCCATGTTCACAGTAGCTTTTTTATCTGAAAACAAGCCATTATCCCCTACGCGTGGTAGGTCTAATTGGGAAACATGAAAGGGACATAGAGTAGGGAAAGGCATGGTATATTTTTGTTTTAATAAAACTTGTTGCTTCCGGATTTTTGCTGCAGACACTGCTGCTGTTACGATAACCAGCTCAGATCAATAGAAATTTAAGTTACAGGAAAAAAATATATATAATTTTATATAAAATGTAAATACATATATCTTATGATCATACTTGTATTCTTCACTTCTAAGTTTTTTACACTGACTTAAAAGCCTTCAGTTTGTTTGTATATTAGATCTGAAAATAGAATGCTTTTAGATTAATGACTCGACTTTGCCCGGAATACACTACTCTTACTAACGTGTCCTTCGCATGCCCGTAGGCCTTCTGTGCTCTGCTGTAGTGTCTGTCTTCCTTTGTGGAAAGTAGACATTTGGGGATCGGTCTTCTTTCCTAAACCAGAACTCTAACCCCAAATGTTAGTCCTACCACTCACGCCTCCCTGAGAGCGAGTGTCCCATGGCAGCTTGAATACAGTAGGCTCCCAAATATCTGTTTGACTGAAGTCCACAGTAATAGGGTAGGGTATAGAAAGAATTGATTATGTGGGTGGTAGTAATAGTTGCATAGCTTTTCTACACAAAGCTGCTCTTTTCCTTACTAAGGAAGACACCTTAAAAAAATGAAATTAAACGGTTGTCCTAAGTATGAGCAAATTCTGTAAGGGGAATATAGTCCCTCATCCTTAGATAGAGTATACAACATGAAGCTTGGCTTAGTTATTTCAAAATCATGAGTTGGGTTTTGATTTCTATTTTATGTTGGGTTTGTATTCTAATTTTGTCTTTCGTCTTCCCCATAAATTTTTCTAGATGACTTTTTTTTTTCCTCGCGAACTTTTATGGGCCTGGTATTCTCCTTCCATTAGTTCTTCCAGTAAAAGTTAATCTGCCTTACAGTTTTCTGGGTTTAAAATAGGTATGAGATCAGCAGACTTGCCCAAACGTAGCCTCGATCCATACCAGGAATAATTTTGTTTTAAATAATTTAGATGCCACTGTTCTTGGAACCAGCTGGTCTTCTGGGAGGAGGTCAGCCTAAGCTTTCTAGAGCAGTTCCCTTGTAACCTTATTAATTAATTATGCCTTAAGGAAAAGGATTAAACCAGTTTTTTAAAAAATCCTAATTTAAAAGATGAAAGTGAAACGCTCTTAGCATTGAGCTGTATAACAGATAGGGCTATAAAAGTTCTTTTATGCATGTTAATCTAAATATAATTTTCCTTCAACAGTATGATTCATCCAGCCTTCCAGCTCTGTTACTCAAAGCGAGAACCCTTCTGGGAGCTGAAAACCACCTACAAAATATCAACCATCAATTAGAGAAGCTCCTTGACCAGAAAGACCAGTCTACTGAAATGTGACTATATAAAGACTAGTCCCCCTGCTCTTGCCTGTTGCCTTCTGATACTATACTTTTGTAAATAAAAATTCTTTGAGAAGTTAAACTTGTCTGCTTGTTCAGGCTGGCTTGTCACCAAAATTTACTGTTACTTGGTTCATAGTCATTTGGTTCAAATGACCATGTTAAGTGGCAAGCTGGGAGTGTGTAAGTGGTTTTAGAGGCCAGATCCAGACACTAGCCAATCAGACACTGACCGCTAAGAGTTCTAACCTGAGGTGGCCGAGGGAGGACCCTGCCACACATCCGGAGTTCAGAGATGGGGCAGAAGGACCCTGAACCCACCAAATCTCCAGCTACCCATGGAGCAGTTCCTCCTGAACCACACCTGAGGCCTGATGGAGCCGCTGCTGTGCCGACGCCGGGGGGGCCCCATGGAGAGAGAAGGGTAAGAGATGGGCACAGGGTGACGGTGGGAACCCCAGCCCTGACGCAGTGGCCCGTGGGAGGAGGACTAGCACGGGGTGGGGGGGCAGAGCAAAAAAAACCCCAAAAACAAAACATCAGTTTGAAGGACAGAGAGACTTGTAAGTGAAGGAAACCCATTTACTAACCTCAGAACATCCGCCAGGCTGTTGGGAAACTGCTGGACCTGTGTGGGGCTGAGGGGCACCATTACTTACTCTCCCCCTCTGCCTGGGAGCCTGACTGGAGCAGGCTCCGGGCCCTCGGACCGCTCCTCTGGGGCTGGCGGCTGCAGGGCTGTGTGCACCGGGACCCGCCCGCCAGCCGGCTCCAGCCAACCCCCCCAGGACACCCCCAGCCGGGTGTGCCGGGACCCCCCAACCTGTGTACAGCCCAGCTGCAGCCAGTCCCAGGGCAGTGCTAGTGCAGAGGACACCAGGACCCTCTGGCCTGTGCCCACTGCAGCATCTGTGCCCCCCTCCCCCGGCACAGAGGGCCCAGGCAGCCCCAGCTATCCCACCAAGGACTAGAGGTGACTGTCATTTTAAAACAGACTGTTCTATACAGGTCAACATATATGAACCTCATGATAACCAAAACCCTAAAAGAGACAAAAGAACATGAAAGGAACCCAAACACTAAAGAAAACCATCAAACCGCAGGGAAGGGGCCAAGAGAAAAAAGGGACAGAGAACAACAAAAGCAACCAGAAAATGGTTAACAAAATGGCATGTTGATATGCTCCAAGCAGAAGACAAAGTGTAGCTAAATGGGTTTAAAAACTGACCCATCTATAGGCTGCCTACAAGAAACACGCTGCAGACGTAAACACAGACTGAGAGTGAAGGAATGGAAAAAGATATTCCATGCAAATGGAATGGGAAAAAAAGCCAGTGTAGCAATACTTAGACAAAATAGACTTTAAAACAAAGACTGTAACAAAGGACAGAGAAGGACATTACATTATGATCAGGGGTCAATACAAGAAGAGGACAGAACATTAGTAAACATCTATGTACCCAACACAGGAGCACCTAAACACAAAGCAGGTAATAACAGACAAAAAGGGAGAAATTAACAACACAATAATAATAATACGGGACTTTAATATTAAACTCCCACTAAATCAATGTCATCCAGACAGAAAATCAATAAGGAAACCCTGGCCCTAAATGACACATTAAACCAGAGGGACTTAACATATACAGAACATTCCATCCCAAAACTACAGAATTCACGTTCATTTAAAGGGCACATGGTACTCTCCAAGAAAGATCGCCTGTCTCAAATTCAGGCCAACTGGAAAAAATACAAACGAGAAGAAGCAACCTGCTACTGAACAACCAGTGGATCAATGAAGAAATCGAAAAGGAAACTGAAAAATACTGTGGGACAAAGAAAATGGAAACAACCTTCCAGAATCTAGGGGACACAGCAATAGCAGTTCTCAGAGGGAAGTTCATAGTGCTACAGGCTTACCTCAAGAAGCAAGAAAAGTCCCAAATAAATCTTTATACCTAAAGGAGCTAGAAAAAGAAGACCAAACAAAGTCCAAAGTTAGCAGAAGGAAGGAAATAATACACATCAGAGGGGAAATAAATGGAGAGTAAAAAAAAGAATAGAAAAGATCAGTGAAACTAAAAGCCGGTTCTTTGAAAAGATAAAATTGATAAAACTCTAGCCAGACTCGTTAAGAAAGAGAGAGAAGAGCACCAATAAAGTCAGAAATGGCTGACACCATAGAAATTCAAATAATTGTGAGATTACTAAGAACAATTATACACAAAATGGACAACCTAGAAGAAATGCATAAATTCCTAACAATACACAACCTTCTAAGACTCACTAAGAAATAGAAAATCTGAATAGACCAATTACAAGTAATGAAACAGAATCAGTCATTTAACAACTCCCAAAAAACAAAAGCCCAAGACCAGGCGATTTCACAGGTAAATTCTACCAAACATTTAAAGAAGAGGTAGTACCTATTCTTCTCAAATTATTCCAAAAAATTGAAGAGGAAGGAATGCTTCCATATTCATTTTACAAGGTCAGCATTAACTGATAACCAAAACCAGACAAAGACATCACAAAGAAAATTACAGGGCTGTGAGAGCGAGCCCCATGTTGGCGCCGTGCTGGGCGGCGGGCCTGCTTACGATTCTCTCTCTCCCTCTCCCTCTGCCCTTACACCCCCTCCTTCTCTATATATACGTGTTGTTGTTTTTTCCAGAGGACCAGTCTCTCTACCAAGGGCAATAAAAGCTGAAATAAACAAATGGGATTATATCAAACTCAAAAGCTTGCATAGCAAAGGGAACAACAAAATGAAAAGGCAACCTACAGAAAGGGAAAAGATTCACAGATGTAAATCACACATTCTGTAAAAGGTTAATATAAAAAACATAAAGAACTTACATAATATAAAAAAAATTTTTAAATGGGCAGAGACCTTGAACAGACATTTTTCCAAAAAAGATAAACACATAGACAACAGACGTGTGAAAGATGGCTCAATACCATAAATCAAAACCATAATGAAGGGGCGCCTGGGTGGCTCAGTCAGTTAAGCGTCTGCCTTCAGCTTAGGTCATGATCCCAGGGTCCTGGGATCGAGCCCCATGTCAGGCTCCCTGCTCTGCGGGGAACCTGCTTCTCCCTCTCCCTCTGCCCCTCCACCCAGCTCATGTGCGTGCTCTCTCTTTTCTCTCTCTCAAATAAATAAAATTAAAAAAAAAAAGTATCACACCTCACACCCATCAGATTGCTATTATCAAAAAGGTAAGAAATAATAAGTGCTGGCGAGGCTACAGAGAAAAGGGAACCCTTGTGCACTGTTGGTGGGAATGTAAGTTGGTGCAGCCACTGGGGAAAACAGTACTGAGGTTCCTCAAAAACTTAGAAATACCATACAATCCAGTAATCCCACTTCTTCCGGGTAGAAAATGAAAACAGTAGTTCAAAGGAATGTATCATACTTATATTTGTTGAAGCATTATTGTTTCTTGAAGGAGCAAAGATTCGGAAGCAACCTAAGTCTCCACTGATAGATGAATAAAGAAAATGAGAAGTATATACAAACACGTAGGAATATTGCTCAGCCATAAAAAAGAATAAAAACCTGCCATTTGTAACCACATGGACTGAACTAGAGTATATTATGCTGAGTGAAATAAGTCAAAGACAAATTCCATATGACTACCTTTATATGTGGAATCTATAAAACCAAACAGAAACAGACTCCTGGATACAAGAAATTGTTGGTTGTCAGAGGGAGGAGGAATTGGGGGGTGAAAAAGGTGAAGATGATTAAGAGGTACAAACTTCCAGTTATAAGTCATGAGGATGTAATATACAGTATAGGGAATATACAGTAATACGTAATAACTTTGTGTGATGACAGACGGTAACTAGACCTATCATGGGGATCATTTTGTAACATATAAAGATAGCAACTCAGCAGGATATACACCTGAATAGGATACTGTATGTCAATTATACTTTAATTAATTTTTTTAATAAGATTAAGAGTTTTAACCTATCAATAGACATGCAGAATTAAGCTGATATGAACATAGACCAATTCTGGTCAATCAATAAGATTTCTAAGCAAATTTTCAATAAAACTGGCTTACTTCAGTAAAAAACAGGAATTGAGAAGCAAAGTGATCAAACTTGGTTTTTTTTTTTTTAAGATTTTATTTATTTACTTGAGAGAGAGAGAATGGGAGATAGAGAGCAGGAGAGGGAAGAGGGTCAGAGGGAGAAGCAGACTCCCTGCTGAGCAGGGAGCCCGATGTGGGACTCGATCCTGGGACTCCAGGACCATGACCTGAGCCGAAGGCAGTCGCTCAACCAACTGAGCCACCCAGGCGCCCCCAAACTTGGTTTTTATAAACAGGTTTAATAAGAAGTTACTATAACTTAATATCCTCAGGTTATTAAACTGTCTTCAGGCCAAATCACAGCCAGTTACGTAAGAGCTACTCTTGTAATACCTGCACGATTAGCTCGTCGGGAATTTCACCCTCTCCGCTGCAGTAACCGAGGAGACCGTGCTCTGCAGCTGCGGCTAGTTCAGCATCTTCAGCAGCTTCCACAAAGTCAGTCTCATCAAGGCCATTGTCCCAGTCGGCGTCGGAAACGGCACCTTCTGACAACAGACCCGACGGTGGCTTATGAGGACTCTTGGTGTCACTGTTCATTGTTTCAGCTGCTGTGAACTCTTCTTCCTTTGGTTTGAAAGGGGGAATGTAGGGGGGAGTGGGAAAGGGAGAGAATACAGGTCAGTCAAGGAGAGTACGTGATGCTCTCACTCTACAGTCAGTCTAGGTTAAACTAAGGTATTGGATATAAGACCAGTTCTTGAGCAGACACTAAAATAAGTATTCTGGATGATACTCTCTCCAATACAGTCGCCATGGGAATGAGTTCATTAATTCAAATGTCACTACCACTGTAGCTCAGACACTCGAAACTCTAAATTTGGAAGTCCGTTCCCCGCCCACCCCCATCCTGTTCCTCTGGTACATTCTTTTCAATATACACAGATGGGGCTAGAGAGATGGTAGACTGAATTTTTTAAAAAGCAAATAGTCCAGCTGAAGGCAAACTGGAAAACCTATCTGCTATCTTAAAAGACGGATTTTCCTATTTATACAGTATTTTAAGAATTAACATGAATTTAAAAAACTGTTAAAAACAGTTGAGACAATTGTCAAGATAGGAGTATGAGTATGGATTTGTATATTAGATAACAGTATTGTATCAACATTAAATTTCCTGAATCTAAAAATTCTACCATACTTAAGAATATCCTTAACCTAAATCTCTCTAGCTACATGGTTAAATATGAACAGATGTAGGATTCTGATGGCTGCAAATTCCTCTCAAAAGATTAGTTATGGACCGAAGGTGTTACCCCAAATTCCTAAGTTGAAATCCTAACCCGCAATGTCATGGTATTAGGAGGGAGGCCTTTGGGGGGTGAGTAGGTCTTGAGGGTGCAGCCCTCATGACCGGGATTTAGTAACCTTATAAAAGGGCCCCCAGAGAGCTCCTTCATCCCATGGAGGGCCCGGCGAGGAGATAGCTATGACCCACAGAGCCGACCAGACACCAAATCGGCCAGTGCCCCGAGCTCAGACTTCCAGCCTCCAGAACTATGAAGAAAGAACCTTCTGTGGTGTATACGCCATCCAGTCTATAGTATTGTGTTATAGCAGCCTGAATGGACTAAGACAAAAAATCATCCAAAATAACAGTGTGTGCCCGAACAGCAGAGGGAGAAAACAAATGTGGCCAAGTAACATGTTAACGATGGCAAATCTAGGTGAAGGGAGAGCCCACTGTCCTTGGGCAACACTGCTACAGGGAAGAAAAAAAAAACAGAAATGTTTAAAAAACAAAGATGATTAATGCAACAGAAAGCCAGGTAACTAACACTGATTGGTAATTCATTTTAAAATACTAAAAGCAAAAAAGCCAGAGGAAGCAGAAATGACAAAATATACACTGTTAAAACGATGTGACAGGTACATGGGTATTCATGAAGCTGTTCCATCTTTTATTAATTTTCTATTTTAAATAATAAAAAAAAGTTCTGTCCAAGCAGTGGTAATACTATGTACCAAGACTACTTTCAACTTGGCATTTTTGAGGTATTACTGGATAAGCAGGAAACGTAATTTTTAAAAATCCAATGAAACCACAAACATGCTTCAAAATAAGACTCCAAACATACAAGGATGACGTACACCTCCTCCTCTTAGAGGCAAAGTTTATTTTTACAAATTTAATTTTCTCTTGGTTATTTCAAGAACACTTTTTAACCTAATAGTTTACCAGGGAATCTGGCTATCAGCTATGTTGGTCCAGTTCCTACCATGTCTATCTTAGATGTATGAATTTTTTCCAGAGACATTTTTTAGTCAAATCGAATAGGCAGCAGACCATTATCTAGAATATAAACTGAGCACTTAATCAGCCTGTAGCAGGTAACTTTTATTCTAACCAGAACACTAGAAAGGGAAAGGCTGATAGATGTGGGAAAAAAGAACACTAAAATGTTCAGTCTAGAAAATAACACGATCAAAGAGTTAATAAAAAGTTCTCATAAATTATCAATAAGACCTCAGAGAAATTGGATAGAGGACAGTTACCGGCACTGATAATAGAAATACAAACAGGAAATCTGAAAGAAGTTCCATTTCCTCAATACATTAGGAAATGTAAACTAAAACGGCTAAAATACCATTGGCCAAATACTTTTGGCCAAATAGGGTGGTAAAGTCTAAAAGGTAAAAATAAACAATGTTGGCAAAAATGTAGGGTAAACCGGTATTTTTTTTTTTTAAGATTTTATTTATTTAACAGAGAGAGACACAGCGAGAGAGGGAACACAAGCAGGGGGAGCGGGAGAGGGAGAAGCCGGCTTCCCACCGAGCAGGGAGCCCGATGCGGGGCTGGATCCCAGGACCCTGGGATCACGACCCGAGCCGAAGGCAGACGCTTAACGACTGAGCCACCCAGGCGCCCCTGAACCGGTACTCTCTTATGTTGTGAAGTCTAGTTTCCTACCATTTTTATGGATACCATTGGTAATACGTACTCATGAAAACAAACGAGGAAAAAAAACCTATAAAGTAGGATGCATACTGTGACTCTGAAAATATATACGTGAGCACACACCAATGGAAATTCTGGAAGATATATGCCCAAACACATCAGTTATCCCTGAGTGGTCAACTTCTAGCTGAGGAGGAGTTTATCCCCCTTGGTTTTTCATGTATTTTCTAATTTTTTCTCACAATGAATGTGAATGATTTGAGTAAATAAAAGTTTTTAAGGTGACAAGGTCAATTTGGCCATCTGGTAATATCTACCAAAATTTAAAATGCACACACCCTTTGACATAATTCTACTTCTAGCAATCCTACCTACAGATAGAGTTGTTGAAAGAAAGACAAAGATGAGTATTTTGGTATTCTTTGTAAAGCCAAAAGTGAGAGACTTGTCCCCTGGCTGGGCGTGGTCAAACAGGCGTGTCCACAATTTTGTGTGCAGCAGGTGAGAGCGTGCGGGCGCACACGAGCAGATGTGTGTGGACACTGGCACGGTCACCACGGCACACTCCTAAGTGACAACACGTACTGAAGTGTGTGTTTACAAACTCTGCACACGTCCAGACACGACGCATAGCTCAATTTCACTGTCGTACTGAGAACGGATTAGGAATGAGAGAGAAACTCAAACCTGCACTCACCTCTTTGAAAAGAAACAGGAGACTAATTTCCGCAGGTAATGGAAAACCTGAATAAGAAAAAGTTTTACTCTTTCATGTAGATATCCACTTTTCACTTGGCATACATGTAAAACTTAATTAACTCACAGTCCGATTTGAAGTTTTCTGCTTTACATACAGGATCATGACATTTCTGATACCACACTTCATTTTTCAGATCAACCAAAATCCTTTACATGGGGGGGGGGGGAAAAAAAGGAAAAATTTATTACTTAATCCCCAGACTGGATGGAAAACAAAATTCATCTACATGCTGCTTACCAGAGATGTGCCTAAGACTTCAAGATGGAGACAAGGTAAGAAGTAAAAGGATGGAAATAAATATACACCAACCCAAAGAAAACTCTGGTTGTCAAAAATAGCACCCCAAATGGACTTTAGGGCAAAAAAATACACATTGACAAAAGATCCCTCCAAGAAGACCCAATTCCCGACCTGTCCCCACCAAGTGAGAGAGCTTCAAAGTGGGTGAGCAAAACTGACAGGGCTCCAAGGATAAATGAACCGTCTACCATAAATCAAGATTTTAAAAAGCATTCTTTTAGTAATTGATACAAATAATCACAAAAAATTCAGTAAGGCTACAGAAAATTTGAACGATCTAAAAAGCATTTTTTAATAAAATTAAAAGCAATTAACAAGTTTGCTATAATAGGCATATATGAACACGGCCTCAGATCATTAGAAGCAGTTCTTTACAATCACACATAAAAAACAATTATAAAAACTGACTATGCTAGGTACCATGTCAATCCCATTAAATTTAAAAGTATTCACACAACACATCTCTGACCACAAAGCAAATTATTTAGAAATAAGCAACAGAGGGCCACGTGGGTGGCTCAGTCGGTTAAGTACTGGACTCTTGGTATCGGTTCGGGTCATGATCTCAGGGTCCTGGGATCAAGCCCCGCATCGGGCTCCCCTTCCCAGAGTTTGCTTGTGCCTCTCCCTCTGCTCCTCTCCGGGCCCCCCCCGCCTCGTGTGCTCACCCTCTCTCTCCCTAATAAATAAAATCTTTAAAAGAAAAAAAAAAGAAGTAACATAAAAATAGCTAATAGAAACCCATAACTTGGAAATTAAAAAAATTTCTAAATAACCAACTACTCAAAGAAAAATCATGATGGAAATTAGAAAATGTTTGGAACCAAACGGAATTGAAAATACATATTAAAATATGTGAAATAGCACTAAAATGATCCTTGGAGAGAAATTTAGAATCCTAAAAGCTTATTTACAAAGAATGGCTAAAGACCAGTAAGTAACTAGCTTGGGAAATGAACAACAGAATAAACCCTAATAAAATAAAAGGCAGGAAGTAATAAAAAGCAAAAATTTAAAAGAACCAACAAGGCCAAAATGTGAAAACTACTAAAATTCTTGCAAGATTGATCAAAAATAAATAAGGTAAAGAAACAAATGTTATTAGAAATTAAGTGCAGATGTAATGACCAATCACAATATACTAAAAATTTAAGAATATTAAAAAGTTTCTGCCGCTAACATTAAAAATTTTGGTAAAATAGACAAAGTACTAGATAAAAAGATACCAAACTAAGCAAATCTAAAAAGTTACAGAAAACCTGAACCATCCTTATAAACACCCCAATGCTGCAGTTCCCAAACTGTACACCAGTCTGTCCCCAGGCCATGAAGAATATTTACATCCTTCCAGGGAAACACAGTGATACCTGACATCTGTCAGGCACCCCACATAATACTTGCTTACAGTTCACAGCTTCGGTATTATAACAGGCTTCATTCCTTCCAGTGGTGGCCTATCTTTGTAGAGCTGAGGTTTTTGGTGGTGACTGTGATGACAAAGACCATAATCAGGACGCCTGGGTGGGGCTCAGTTGGTTGAGGGTCTTCGGCTCAGGTCATGATCCCAGGGTCCTGGGATCCGATCGAGTCTCGCATTGGGCTCCCTGCTCAGCGGGGAGTCTGCTTCTCGCTCTGCCTCCTCCCCACCCCCCCCGCTTATTCGCGCTCTCAAATAAATAAAAATAAAATCTTAAAAAAAAACAAAAAACAACTCATGGGACTTTAAAAAAACAAACAATCAAACAAGTACCATAACCATCAATGTGGAGTAAGAGATAACTGTGGGGTGGCAGCATTCAATCTAATTCCAAGGTTTAAGAGATTATGCAATGCTCAGAAGGACACACACCCATTAATAAGTATTTTTATTTAAGAATGAGTTCAAAGGTATAAACCTTCAGTTATAAATAAGTCATGGGGATGTGATGTACGGCACAGTGACTATCTATAGCTAATAGTACTGCACTGCATATTTGAAAGTTTCTAAGAGAGGGCGCCTGGGGGGCTCAGTCGGTTAAGCATCTGCCTTCGACTCAGGTCATGGTCCCAGGGTCCTGGGATCGAGACCCGCATCGGGCTCCCTGCTCCGCGGGAAGCCTGCTTCTCCCTCTCCCACTCCCTCTGCTTGTGTTCCCTCTCTCGCCGTGTCTCTCTCTGTCAAATAAATAAATAAAATCTTAAAAAAAAAAAAGAAAAAACAATTATAGCTATGCATGGTGTCAGATGTTAACTAGACTTCCTGTGGAGATCACTTTGCAGTGTGTACCTACACAAATCACTACACTGTACAGCTAAAAGTAATGCTGTCAACTATATCTCAATTAAAACTTCTTTCTTTGATGAATACGGTGTTTTCAAATAGCTACTAAATTGTTAGATCATGATTACTTACTGTGTGAAACTAATAAACTGAACTGCTAGGTATCTCTGTTGGCCCGGGAGAAACGTGTAAAAGCTACTAAGATCCAGAGGGCACCAAGAGTGGAGAAGGCTGGGACCCTGGGGGCCTGCATGCTAGGTGGAGGGTCCTTGCCCACAGCAGGCTCTCCGCAGGATGCTTCTGACTTCTGTGTACTGTAAATAAACCTACTCTGTGGATTTCTGAGGCACGGGTCCCTGGGAATGTCACACATGCTACGTAACTACAGGGCTGTACAACATACACGTTTCATGACCTCAGCGGCCCCCGTGTGTGGTGACCACTCACTTCTGCCTCGGCTTTCGACCGGAGTCACAGCCTCCAGTGCAGGACGGACCTGGCGAGCTGAGCCAGGCGTTGCAGGCCTCGGTCGGCTTCACCTGTTCCTTTGAATTCCTTGAATCCTTAAGAAGTATTCAGAAACCCCGACATTGAGTAAGATCTCTGTTTCCTGTGAGTGTGGTTTGATCATCCAACCTCATATTCATTAGTGATCAGGTAAATTCAGATGAAAACCACAGTACCATCTGTTATCACCAGATCAGCCAAACAGAGGTTTTTAACACACCAAGTGTTGGTGAGAATATGGGACAGTAGAAAATCTGAAAACACTGCTGGTGGGAGTATACATTAGCTGACCATTTGGGAAAATAACTTATTACCTAGTAAAATGAAATATGTGCATATTCTATGACAGAGCAATTCTGCTTTCAGGCATATACTCTGAGAAACTCTCGCATATGTGCCACAGGCAAGATGTACCAAAGTATTTGTAGTTTCACTGTTCATACTAGCAAGCCAAATGTCCACAGGAGGAAAACAGACTGGCACGTTTATATTTATATAATGGTGTACCATACAATAGTGAAAAAAAGAATAAGCAACTACATGTTGCAATATGGATGAACCTCACAAATTCAATGCTGACCAAAAGCAATTCAAAGGATGCAATTTACACAAGATTCAAAAACATGCATTGTTTGGAAATATAAATATATATGGGGAAAAAATATTTAAGGAAAGCAAGGGAAAGACTAACATAAAACCCAGGATAACAGGTACTATTATCTCACATGGTCAGAGGAAAGGAAGAAATTGGGGCTGGTCCCACAAAGTGCTTCTGAGGTTTGGTTAAGTTCTGCTTCTGAAGGTGGGTGGCAGATAGGACAAGTAATGATTTTAGTGTTAGTCTTTGAAGTGTACCTACACATTATAATAGACACTTTTATACATATGGTGATTTCATAGTTAAGAAAAAGAAGAGATTATGGATACATAATAGAAGCAGGTGATTTTTCAGGAAGAAATATGTAGCAACCTGAGAATCTCAAAAAGTTAACAGATGATCATCTTATCATAATGATTTTCTGGTAAACTTATATGCAGAGTAAAAGACTAGAAAGATATACCAAAATCATAACCATAGTTATCACTGGTTCTGGGCCTCTGGGGGAGCTTTTGCTTTGTGTTATTCTATGTGATAGCTTTTGTGTATTGAGCATATAGTTTTTGATTTTTTTTTTTAACTGAGCTAATCTACATATAGAAGTATAGCATTAAATGGTGCTACCCAAGATGTTTCCAGCTTTCTAGCAAAAGCTTCAGGATCTTTTCTCATGTCTGGCACACATGCTCTAAACAATTGATATACAGAAGTCTCAGCTCTGATATTAAATATAAAACATACATATAAAACAGAGCAAAATTTCCCATATCATAACTGATAACTACTGGGTTTCTGTCTTATTCTTATTGTCACCATATCCTTGTATTACCTAAAATTCTATTTCATCCTTCACTTCCTCTCCTTTTGCCAGGGGGATTTTAAAGAAAACTCTTAAAACAGGGCCTCGGGTATACAGCAAGCATTCAATACTGGTTCCCTTCAATACCATTCTTTGTCTTTTGTTTTTAAGATTTTATTTATTTATTGGGGGAGGGCACAGAGAGAGAAGCAGACTCCCCACTGAGCAGAGAGGGAGGTGGGGCTCAATCCCGGGACCCTGATATCATGACCCAGGCATCCCAATACCATTCTTTGCCTTGACCGTGTTAAGCTAACTCCAACTCTTAGCACTGAATAATTTCCTTTTCACCCAAATCTGCTCAATTTCAATTTACACTCCGTAATATGTCAAGGACCAATGGCAACAGATGAGGGAGAGACACTTCATCACCCCTGTTCGCTCACCTGTCTATTGCCTCTAATTTCTTCCTAGCCCTGCTCAAGTCTGTTTTTCTCTTCTCAAGATTATACTATCTGAGGGATTATTTTACCGAATAAAGTACAAATAAAGATGACATGTGCTATAAAGGTGATAATTAAGATAGTCAATTTAATATTACAAAACATAAACCAAATATTTGATATAACTAAATTTATTATAAAACCAAAATCATTTTTACATTCAACTGTAAAAATTATAAACATTTAAAATAATACTGGTTAAATACCCAGAACTTGTTAGCAAACACCATTACTTACATGATATTATTGCTCTTGTGGGCTCTTCCAATGTTTTCGCACCAGCGATATTTACAAATATCATAAACCAGTAATTCTTCTGGGAAAAAGTAGCTCCAATGCCGAATTCCTAAAATGCAAATAATGTTTCTAAAGGTATTAAAACTCTGCCATATTATAGTGAATAAAGAATAAGATTATCTTTACCTCCTTTAATGCCATTTTTATTCACCAAAGAAAGAACAAACTGATCAATTTCAGGGTAGGGTGAACAGTGAAAACCTTCAATGTTTCCTGCTGCAACAGAGAGAAAAACTAATTATAATCAAAGTGGCTAAAAGTTGAAGAGTTCAATGTTGAGCTGTTCTTCAGGACAATTACAGGTTTTGGAGTCCCTGTAGTTTTTTGTTTCCATGGCTTTGACGCAGCCATGGGCTCTTGCTTGCCTTACAAGCAAGCAGGGAAAATTCAAACCTCTCAGTTAAGTCAAATATGAACTACTACTCATAAAAGAAGCACCTGTAATCATTTCAACTGCTTTCTTCATTTGGATGAAGAGAAAAGCAACCCCTTCGAGCCAGGAGCCAGTCTACTACTAGCAGCTAGGCCTTTGGTGGTATTACAAAGCAGGCTGGTCACTCAAAGTTCAGCGCCGGTGCTTTCCTGCCGCTCAGAAATTATCTCACAGAATTTCAACATCAGATACGGCCAGTCTGTGGCCACGATGATTCGTGACAAAAACAAGAAAACCCTGTAATCGTGTCTGAACGCAGACAAAACATGAATGTTCTCCAAACTGCAAAAATGACCAACACCTCTCATCTTATCCGATGTAAGTAACCGCTGCTGCTTTATGCATTATCACTTCACACCCACTGTCATCTGCCTTGCTTCTAGATTGAATTTATGAAGATATTCAGTCATAGAATCATCTCTGACAGTACCCAGTTCGAAACAAATCCACGCCTCCTCAGACACTTCTCAGAAGCACCTAACTCAAGCCTGCATCCTATAATAAACCTTTTCTAATACCCTTTTCCTGAGATGCCCCACAGTTCCCCATGGCAGGAGCTCTCCACTTTGAAGCCAGGACCAAACCTCACTTGCTCACTTGTAGGTGTGTTCTCCCATGATCCTTAGCTGTAGGGCTCTGACAACCCAGTTATATTTTGTATCTAAGAATCTCCTGGAATAATTTACGATAATTTGTTTAAAATGTCATTTAGTTTTTAAACACAGAATTATCTACTTTTCTTAAAATAAAGCCTATATTTCACTTACAAAAGACTGTACATAATTGGAGAAACTTTGGAAAATACGTTGAAGCAGAAATGAGAATGAAGTCCAAATCAACGTCTAGAAGTAACTGTTAAACAACCAGAAGAAAATAAACCTAAGAAAATGTTAGCCACGTTTTTAATGAACCTGGGATCACACCTCCAAAATAATTTTAGAGTCTATTTTTTCTCTTAACATAAATGGACATTCTCCATTTTATACTGGCTTTATAAATTTAAATTAAATGGTTACAGAGTATGTTATAGGATGTCACCAATCCCATTTTCTTGTACATTTAGATTGTTTCTGGTTTTTTGCTCTTATAAATAATGATGGCCCAAAATATGTGTATAAAAATGTTTACTGGAGACTTAATGTATGGGATGTTAGAAAAAGCCTGTATGTTTTTCAGTAAAAGAATGAAAAACATACACATTTCTTGAAAAAATTCTGCAGCCATTAAAAGAATGAGAGAATACAGGGACAGCTCCGCTGGGTTCAGTGGAAACGAACAGTGGCTGCCCATCCGTGATTGTGGGCAGAAGGGAAGAGAACTCTTAGTTTTTTCTTTTAATAGGGGTTTCTTTCTACAAACAATCTATTTTCTTCTGGGTTTTTTTTTTCCTCTCAAAATCACAAAATCACCATATAATGAAAATTAGTGAATAAGCTGTAAAAAAATATCTTTTCTTCACGCATTTTCCATTTTGAATAGAAACTAAGTTGTTTTAAAGGATCAGTAAATATGAATCCTGAAGATTTAAGATTTTTAAGGCAAAATAGACTTTAAATTTTCATAGGAAATTGTTTTCTTAAAATTACCTTTAGTGTTGGTACTGTTAGAATATTCAACTCGTTTCTGTTTATTCTGAGATGTGTCACATGTCAGAATTCGTAAAGTATCTGAGAATCTGAAGAAAATATTGAAAGACACAAAGTAAGGTTACCTAAGAATCAAAGGGAGATGGCTACAGAAAGGAAACTGAATTTCACATAGTTCCACATTAAAATCCTTTATTCAACAGCTAATTCTTCTAGGACAATTAAGTCACATTTGCCTACAAAAACACCAATCCAAACAGTAGTCTGGTGATCATTTAAAATACTTTTTTCAGGGGCGCCTGGGTGGCTCAGTCGTTAAGCATCTGCCTTCAGCTCAGGTCATGATCCCAGGGTCCTGGGATCGAGCCCCGCATCGAGCCCCGCATCGAGCCCCGCATCGAGCCCCGCATCGCGCTCCCCGCTCCGCGGGAAGCCTGCTTCTCCCTCTCCCACTCCCCCTGCTCGTGTTCCCTCTCTCGCTGTGTCTGTCTCTGTCAAATAAATAAATAAAATCTTTAAAAAGAAATACTTTCTTCAACTACAGTGTCAATCAGAGGACTCTGGGAGTGCTGAATCCATGGAATGAAGTATATAAATCTATTCTTCAAATGCACAGGGCCTGTGAAATTTTTGTTATAATGATTTGAAAAGTGTGAATAATGGGGGGAGGGGAAGAAGGAAGGAGGGATAAGAACAAAGGAAAAAATGAATTAAAATAAACTGAAAGACACATTCATAACCCTAAAGAATTTAGCCTTCATTTCAGGAAGAAACGGACACAACAAACAAAAATTAAGGAAACCCTATTCAGCAGAACTCTCCACTTCTGTGGAATGAATACTGAAACTACAAAGGAAATGGGGTTTGGTACTCGGGAGATGACTTCAGGCTGTCTTACAGGCCGTGGTGCTTTTCTCACCCAAGACAAAGTAAGATCCTACTCTTGGCCAACAACAGTGAACAGTGGCTGTCGTACAATTTTTCCACTAGCCCCACAGTGCTTCCAGAATCGCGAAACTGCTACTGCTAACTAACATTCACTGAGCAGATAACATGTGCCAGACACGGCTGTCATTTTGTGTACAGTTTTTTTTTAACTTTTTTTTTAAGATTTCATTTTTATTTATTTGACAGAGAGAGAGAGCGAGCGAGAGAGCACAAGCAGGGGGAGCGGGAGAGGGAGAAGCAGGCTCTCCGCTGAGCAGGGAGCCCGATGCGGGGCTCGATCCCAGGACCCTGAGATCATGACCTGAGCCGAAGGCAGACGCTTAACGACTGAGCCACCCAGGTGCCCCTATGTGTACGGTTTTAACGCAATCTTCACCACTCCCCAAGATAGGGGGTGATATCATTTCCATTTAAAAGGTAAGGAAGCAAAGATTTTGACATTACTTCTGAAAAACGTTATGAAAGATCTCAAAGTCCAGAAATAACATGAAGAAAAACCACCCATCTTCCCACCCTCCTGGGTAACTGCTGCCAAGTGGACATCTGGACACAACTTCCCCTCCAGCGAAGTATTTTAAATATTTTATTAACATTTATTTCTATGGGATTTCTCCTGAGAATTCTATCTAGGGAAGGCCAAGGAAAAAGAAGAGGGGCAAGTTAATACAGCAAGGCAATTTAGTCTGATCGTTAAACACGTGATTTGGACTAACAAAATTTGCCAGCCCAGATATAGGAAAGTGAGTGGAGGGAGGGCGCCTGGGTGGCTCAGTTGGTTAAGCGACTGCCTTCGGCTCAGGTCATGATCCTGGAGTCCCGGGATCGAGTCCCGCATCGGGCTCCCTGCTCAGCAGGGAGTCTGCTTCCCCTCTGACCCTCTTCCCTCTCTTGCTCTCTGTCTCTCACTCTCTCTCTCTCAAATAAATAAAATCTTTAAAAAAAAAAAAAAAAAGGAAAGTGGAGGCAAACGTTTCTGTTGTAAGGGGTCTTTCACACTTTTTAAAAATGACCAAAGAGTGGCAACTTAAGTGTTCAACAACAAAACTGACAATAACTTAGAGTTTATCAGTATAATGGAAAACTATATGGGCATTAAAAGTTTTAATTACAACTAACTGTTGCAAATTATTAGCTTGGCAGATATTCATGATACAATGGTAAGTGGATAAAACAATTGACATAACCACATAAATAATGAACTCAAAAAATATTCTTTGAATGAAGGAGGTATGTAAATTATATGTATGAATGTACATACATGAAAAGTAGATATTAATAGTAACTCTATTTCCAAATGGATGAAAGAAGAAAGTTAACCTAGAATTTTAAGAACTTTCATTTTCTTAAGTTAGAACAAATTTACACAATTCACATTCTGGTACTATACAATGCCTATCACTGTTTAAAGAGCACTCATGAATACCTAACGGTTTGATTCTGGTACTATATACCTGACATTGCTGACCAAAGAAGATAGGAAATACTGATTTTCTTCAGAAATAGTCTTGGACTGTTTAGGAAAAAATCTGTTGTCTTCAGCAATCTCCAAAGCCACCTGTTTTCCTATCTTCGATGATTTATACAGCCGAAAGTTTCTATTTCTTGTATAAACTCCTATTGTCAAAAATTAATAAAACAATTATGAATGCATGTTTTCAGTGATTTGTTTTTACAGTCAGCAAATATTAATTTTGTATAGCATTATTAGAGAAACAATTGGTTCTATTTCAAGGTGGCAATGTAGGAAGATCCTGAACTCCCTCCACATGTGATCACACCAAATCTATAGCTATACTTGGAACGATTTCCTCTGAAAAAAATCCCAGATTAACTCACCAAATGAGACGGAAACCACACCAAAGCAGGGGTGAGAAAGGCTGACACATAATCTCACCATAAGCCCCACCTCCAGTGCACCAACCTACAACTGGGAGAGAATTCAAAACCTGGGGCTTCTCCCTGAAAGTAAAGGGCTCATACCTCACGTTAGGTACCCCAACTTTTAAGGCCCGCACCTAAGAGATGAGCCTCAGAAACATCTGGCTTTGAAGACCAACTGGGCCGTGGCAAACTGAGGAAGGGCTCTTCAGGGCTTCCGTGCAGACTCACTCACCCCAAGGCCCAGTGCAGTAGCAGCCCTTCAAAGTGCCCAGACTTTATGTGAAAGGGACTCATTTCCAAACTTTAAAGTGCTGGACTGAGGGATACTCTCCAGGGTTGGAGGTGGTGGGCGCCATCTTCTCGGCCTCTCTAAGCCAGCGGGCGCCATCTTTTTTCTTTTTCTTTTTTCTCCCCCTCTTCCTTTTCCCCCCTTTTCTTCGTGGGTGCCATCTTTGTTCACCTCCTCTGCCTCCCTCCAGCCAGCAGACACAATCTTTGGCTCCCCCTCTGCTGTGCTCCAGAGCACCGGTAGCTCCTGGAGGAAAGTGTCTATTCGAATACACCTGGTGCCCCAGTGTTTACTGGTGATCCATTTTTCAGGCGATCCCTTGATCACCCAGCTCTGAAGGCCAGAGAGGCCTGCGTTCCTGGGTCCCCAGGACTGTAATGACTGGGGAGACAGTTCTCAGGACACTACCACTCCCTGGGCACCACACAGAGACAGACTGAAACACATCCCCAGTTTCTGAGAGAGAGGCCTATTTGCCTGTGCAGCAGCTCTCGCCCACGGGGCAGGCTTCTGGTCTGGCACACTTACAGGAGCCTGCAGAAGGGCTCTCAGGGAAGGGAGCTCAGTGCACAGCATTTTTGCACACTCCCTCTGCTTCATCCAGCTCACTGGTATCTTCCAGAATGGAGCTTATGCCCTCTGTTTGATGCCCTAATTTTTGCAGTTGCTGCCAGGGGACTTCTTTCCATCACCTGGCTCTGGTGGCCAGTGGGACTGACGCTCACAGGTCCTACAAAACTGTAACCAACGGAGGAGGAGTTCTTCAACAACAACCATCCCGAGGGCACAGCAAGAGGCAAGAGGCCCAGGAGCTCAGTCTCTCTGCCTAAGAAGCTCATTAGCTATCAGCATTGGTGCAGCTGTTGGGGCAGGCTTCTAATTAAACACGCACCTAGGGGCTAACTGGAAACCCTTCCTGAGACCTTGGAGGGCAGGCAGTATTTTCATCCTCTCTTTTGCTGTGCTTCACAGCACCAGCATCTCTCGGAGGGGAACTTGTATACGCGTCTCGTGCCCCAGTTTTGACATCGGGTACCCTGCTTTTGGGGGCTGCCTCCAAGGAGATAACCCTCAATCACCTGGCTCTGGTGGCCAGGGGGCTCCGGTTCGGCGGGGTGGGCTCACGAGACTGTAACCATTAGAGAGAGAGTTCTTAGATGGCTCCCACCCGCAGGGCACTGCACATACAGCAGACTGGAGCACCCCGGCCGTTCTGGGAAAGAGGCCTAATGGCTCGTCCTAGAGCTCTGGCCTGAGGGGCGGTCTTCAAGTTTGGCACATGTCTAGAAGCTCCAGAGCTGCTCTCAGGAAACGTAGGCCAGGGGATGCTATCTTCGTGCTCTCTTCTACCTCACGATAGCTCACCAGGATCTCTCAGAAAGGAGCTTATATGCTCATCAAGTCCTGATTTTTGTGACTACCACCCACGGGACACCTCCACATTACCTGGCTGTGAGGGTCAGTGGGACTTATACTCGCAGTCCCATATGACTATACATATTTTCATTCTTTAAAAGCTGCTGCCTGACGGTCTGGCTTCCAATCACCTGAATCTAGGTGCTGAATGAGATCCTCCCCTTTGGGACATTAACTGGGCCTGGCATATTCTGAAGACCTGGGAGCTCTTAAAAATAAAATAGGCTGCCTGGATAATTATAAAAGTTTGAGAAACAGCCAAGAGCTAGGACTGGGTTGAAGGATAAGTTTCATCTCCTACACAAGGCCAACCCTTCAAGACTGGGAGGGGATGCTATTTCATCTAATGCACACAAACAGAGTCAAGCAAAATGAGGAACAGAGGACTACATTCCAAACAAAGAAGATAAAACTCTTAAGCAAACTTAATGAAATGGAGATAAATAATTTATCTGATAAAGAGTTCAAAGTAATGGTCATAAAGGTACTCACCAAACTTGGCAGCAGAATGGATGAACACAGTGAGAACTTCAACAAAAAGACAGAAAATGTAAGAAAGTAGCAAACAGAAGTCACAGAGCTGAAAATACAAAAAACAATCTGAAAAATACCCTACAGGGGTTCAACAGCAAACTAGATGAAGCAGAACCAATGAACTCAAAGACAGGACAGAGGAACTCACCCAACAGAGCAGCGGAAAGAGAAAAGAATGAAACAAAGTGAAGATAGCTTAAGGGCCTTCTGAGACAACACTGAGCAGACTAACATTTACATTATATGAATCCCAGAAGGGGAAAGGGCCAAAAAACTTCTCTGAAGAAATAACTGAAAACCTCAATAACCTGGGGAAGGAAAGACATACAGATCCAGGGTGGACTGCGAGTTCCAAATGAAATGAATGCAGCAGAGAGACCCACACCAAGACACATTATGATAAAATGCCAAAAGTTTAGAAAAAAAAAAAAGAGAGAATCTTAAAGGCAGCAAGAAAAAAATCACTTATTACATACAAGGAGACCCCATATGACTATGAGCACATTTTTCAGCAGAAATGTTGCAGGCCACAGAGAGTGGCATGATATATTCAAAGTGCTGAAAGAAAAAACCTCCAACCAAGAACACTCTATCTGACAAAGTTACCATTCATAACAGAAGGGCAGATAAAGAGTTTTCCAGACAAGCACAAGATAAAAAAGTTCATTACCGCTCAACTGGTCTTACAAGAAATGTTAAAGGGACATCTTTAAGCTGGAAAAAAACAAAGAGCAAGTTGCTAATTAGTAACAAGAAAACGTATAAAAGTGTAAATCTCACTGGTAAAGGCAACCATATATTAAAGAAGTATATCAATCAAGTGTGAAGCTAGTGTAAAGGTTAAAAGACAAAAGTAGTGAAAACTGCAACTATAATAACAAGCTAAGGGACGCACAAGATAAAAAGATGTAAAATGTGACAGGCAAAACGTAAAACGGGTGGGCAGAGCGTAAAAATGTACAGCTTTGAATGCGTTCACACTTAAGTTGTTATAAACCTAAGAAAGGCTACTATGAATGTAAGTCATTACCCGTAAGCCTCATGGTAACCACAGAGCAAAAAACTATAGTAGCTACCCAAAAGATAATTAGAAAGTAAGCGTGCCACTAAAGAATTCATCAAACCACAAAGGAAGTGAGCAAGAGCAGTAGAAAAAAAAAAAAAGAATTAAAAAACAGCCAGAAAATAATGAACAAAATGGCTACAAGCACATATGGATCAATAATAATTGTAAATGGATTAAATTCACCAATCCAAAGCCAGAGAGTAGCTGAAGAGATAAAAACAAAACAAGCCCCACCTATATGCTCCCATTTCAGATATAAGAACACACACAGACTGAAAGTGAAGGGATGGAAAAAAGATGTTCCACACAAATGGACACCAAAAGAAAGCTGGGGTAGCTAGCTCTACTTTCCTCAGACAAAATACTTCAACACAAAGACTGCAGTAAGAGACAAAGAAAGGCATTACATAATGACAATGGGGTCAATCCAAAAAGATATAGCACTTACAAATATTTAGGCACCAACATAGGAGCACCTAAATACATAAATCAAATATTAACAGATCTAACAAGAGAAATAGAAATACAATAGTAGGAGACTTCAATACCCCCACTTACATCAATGGATAGATCATCCAGACAGAAAATCAATAACAAAGAAACATCAACCTTAAACTACACATTAGACCAGATGGAAATAACAGATATATACAGGACATTCCATTCAAAAGCAACAGAATACATTCTTCTCAAGTGCATATGGAGCATTCTCCAGCATAGATCATACATTAGGCCACAAAATAAGGCTTAACAAATTTGAGATTGAAATCATATGAAGCATCTTCTTGACCACAATACCGTTAAATTAGAAATCAATCCAAAGAAAACTGGAAAATTCACAAACATATGGAGATCAAATGTGCTACTGAAAAAAAAAATAGGTCACGAAGGAATCAAAGGGGATAAATACCTAGAGACAAAAAAAAAAAAGATAACAGGAGAGGAAGAAAAGGGGAGTATGTCAGAGGGGGAGACGAACCATGAGAGATGATGGACTCTGAAAAACAAACTGAGGGTTCTAGAGGGTAGGGGGGTGGGGGGATGGGTCAGCCTGGTGATGGGTATTAAAGAGGGCACGTTCTGCATGGAGCACTGGGTATTACGAACAAACAATCAATCATGGAACACTGCATCAAAAACTAATGATGTAATATATGGTGATTAACATAACAATAAAAAAATTTGAAAAAAAAAAAAAGAAATACAACAAACCTATACCTATGGGATTCAGCAAAAGCAATTCTAAGAGGGAAGTTCATAATGATAAATACCTATATCAAGAAACAAGAAAAATCTCAAACAACTTTACACCTCAAGAAATTAGAAAAAGAACAGCAAACAAACCCAAAGTTAGGAGAAGAAAGGAAATAATAAAGATCAGAGCAGAAGTAAATGAAATGGAGACTTTCAAAAACAACAGAAAAGATCAATGAAAGCAAGAGTTGGTTCCTTGAAAAGATAAACTGACAAGCCTTTAGCTAGACTCACCAAGGAAAAAAAGAGAGTACTAAAATCAGGTCAGAAATGAAAGAGAACACGTTTCAACTGATACCACAGATATACAAAGCATCACAGAAAACGACTGTGAGCAACTGCACCCCAACAAATTGGGCAACCTGAACAAGTCTGCCACTTCCTAGAAACAGATAACCTTCCAAGGCTGAATCATGAATAGAAAATAGACCAATTACTTGTAAGGAGATTGAATCAGCAATCAAAAACCTCCCAACTGGGGCACCTGGGTGGCTCAGTCATTAAGCGTCTGCCTTTGACTCAGGTCATGATCTCGGGGTCCTGGGATCGAACCCCGCATCGGGCTCCCTGCTCCGCGGGGAGCCTGCTTCTCCCTCTCCCACTACCCCAGCTTGTGTTCCCTCTCTCACTGTGTCTCTCTCTCTCTCTGTCAAATAAATAAAATCTTTAAAAAAACAAACAAAAAACTCCCAACAAACAAAAGCCCAGGAGCAGAGAGCTTTAAAGCGGAATCTACCAAACATTTAAAGAAGAAGAATACGTTCTTTCTCAAACCATTCCCAAAAACAGAAGAGGGAGGAACCCTTCCAAACTCACTTTACATGGCCAGCATTACCATGACACCAAAAATAAATAGAGAAGAAAGAAAATTACAGGCCAATATCCTCGATGAACATACGCAAAAGTTCTCAACAAAATAACTAACTAAAGAAGAAAACAAAATAACAGCAAACCAAATTCAACAATATGGGTATCCCCCACTTTCTGGAAGTTCACGTTACAACACTTTACTTTTATGAACGATCTACATTACTACCTGTGTTCACTAACTGAAAGATTCCAAAGAGGATTTTCACTCTTACGAAAAAAGCTGTTAGCCATACTAATGTGAGTCTTTCATAAAAGCAAAGTGGCTTAATAAAAATCAAATGATCATCTCAATAGATGCTGGAAAGGCATTCGAAAAAATTCAACATCGACGTATGATCAAAACTCTCAACAAAAGGAGCACAGAGGAAACACAGCTCAGCATAATAAAGTCTGTATGTGACACACACATAGCTAACATCATACTCAGTGGTGAAAGCTGAAAGCTTTTCCTCTAAGATCAGGAACAAGGCAAGAACATCGCTCTCATCACTTCTATCAACACGGTATTGGATGTCCTAGCCAGAGCAAGTAGGCAAGAAAGAAAAATAAAAGGCATCCAAACTGGAAAGGAAGTGAAACTGTCACTATTTACCGATGTTTATGTACAGAAATGGCTATGCAGAAAACCTCAAAGACTCCACCAAAAAACCATCAGAATAAATGAATTCAGTGAAGTTGGAGGATACAAAATCAACAATACAGAAATCTGTTGCATTTCTATATAATAACAACCCATCAGAAAAAGAAGTTAAGAAACAATCCCATTTAAAAAAAAAAATCTCATTTATAATTGCATTGGAAAGAATAACATACCTAGGAATAAACCTAACCAAGGAGGTGAAAGACCTATACCCAGAAAACCATAAAAAAGACACTGATGAAAGAAACTGAAGATGACACAAACAAATGGAAAGATATTCCAAGCTCCTGGACTTGAAGAATATTGTTAAAATGTCTATAGTATGTACCCAGGGCAAGCTATGATTCAGTGCAATCCCTATCAAAATTCCAATGGCATTATTTACAGAACTGAACAAAGAATTCTAAAATTTATACGAACTACAAAAGATCCAGAATGGCTGAAGCTACCCAGACAAAGGAGGACAAAGCTGGAGGCATCATGTGTCCTGATTTCAAACTACATCACAGTGCAACAGTAACCAAGACAGTACAGGATTGGCAATAAAAACAGATTCAGATCAACAGAACAGAACAGAAAGCAAAGAAATAAATCAAGTATGCATGTTCAATTAACTTACAACAAAGGATGAATCAATAAAGAAAATGAATCTGGAAAAATATATGTGTCTCCACAAAATGGAATTATTATTTAACCATTGAAAAGAGAGAAAAATCCTGCCATTTGTGACAACACATATGGACCTTACGGGCATTATGCTAAGTGAAATAAGTCAGGGAAAGACAAATACCATATCACTTATATAGAGAATCTAAAAATTAAAATAAAGAAAAAAACAACCCAAGCCAATAAATACAGAGAACAGACTGGTGGTTGCTTGAGGTGGAGAGGTGGGGGTGGGCCAATGGGTAAAGGGAGTCAAAAAACACAAGTTTCAGTTACAACATATGTAAGTCGTGGGGATGTGATGTACAGCATGGCAAATACAGTTAATAACACTGTACTGCATGTTTGAAAGTTGCTAAGAGAGTACATCTTAGAAATTCTCATAAGAAAAAAATTCTGTAACTATGTACGGTGATGGATGCTAATCAGAGTTACTGTGGTGATCATTTTGCAGTATCTACAAATAACAGATCATTATGTTGTTCATCTGAAACTAATGTTAGGTGGTATGTCAATTATACCTCAATAAAAAAATGAAGGCGGAAAAAAACCTCACCTTCATGTAAACAAAAATAAAAATGAAAAAAGTTATTATCTTCTATCAGCTGTAAACAAAAGCAATATATAAATTAAGATAAAGTGGAGTTGGTATGGAAGAATGCCACATGCAGAAACAGAAAATGAGATGAGATTACTTGGGGATAACCCACCTATTGTAAATAAATAGAAAAGCTGGGCAAATCATCTAGGAAAAAAAGTTTGAGACTATTAAAGAGCTTCCAAGGCAGTGAGTATTTCTGGTGCCAAAATCCCAAAGAAGGGAGCCATCAAAAAAATCAATATTGCTCTCTCCCCACTATGTGAGCATACAATGAGAAGACCATGAACTGTAAACCAGGACAGGGACTTCATGAGAATCCACCCATGCTGGTACCCTGATCTTGCACTTCTATCCTCCACAACTGTGAGAAGTAAATGTTTGTTGTTTAAGCCAAAAAAAAAAAAAAAAAAAACACAAAAAACAACAACCCAAATACCTAGAATAAATCTAACAAAAGATACAGAAGTTCTCTGTTTAGGAAATTATAAAACATTGAGAGAAGTTAGAGAACATCTATGTTAGTGGAATGACAAAGCATGCTCATGAAATGGAACACTAAATATTATAAAAATGTCAATTCCAAGTTGATCTCTAGGTTCAATGCAAACTAAATCAAAATTCTAACAGTGCACACGCGCATGTGTACGTGTGTGTACGTGCAACCTGACGAGTTGATTCTAAAATTTAAATGGAAGTGCAAATGGTCAAGAACAGCCAAGAAATTTCCAAGAACAAACTCGGTGGACTTCTCCTACTGGAGAGAAGACTTAAAAAATAAAGCCTATATTGAGACAGTAATGGTATTGGCACAAAAGGAGATCTATGTAACAATGGAACAGAACATAATCCAGAAAAAGACCAAACATATATAGACACTTGACTTATGACAAAGATGTCCTTTTAGGAAAAGGACAGTTATTTCAACAAACAGTGTTGAGACAAATGGATATTTGTACAGAAAAAAAAATGAATCTTGACTCCTCTTCACACAATAGGTAAAAAATCCATTCCAAGTGGATTATAGATCTAAATATAAAAGGTAAAAAAAAAATAAGTCTTCTAGAAGATAAGAAGAAGAGTATCTTCATAATTTGGGGATAAAGATTTAACAAGATACAAGAAACACTAAGGAAAACGTTGATAAATTAGACTACTACTATTTAAAGTTACTTTTATTCATCAAAGAAACCATTAAGAGAGTGAAAAAGCAAGCCATAAATACTGTATGATTCCAATGATAAAAAGTTCAGAAATAGGCAAAACTAATCTATGGTGTTAGAGGATGGATTAGCCATCACCTGTGGGGAGGTGGAAGAGCACTCACTGGAAAAACATGGAAGAGGTTCTGGGATCCTGATAATCTTCTATTTCTCATCTAGGGTGATGTGGTGACAAGGGTATGTTCACCTTGTGATAATTCATTGACCTGTACACTCACAAATTACTCCTATTTCAGTCTGAACTGTTATACTTCAATAAAAAGGTTCCTTAAAAAATTTTGGCCTGTGGGGCGCCCAGCTGGCTCAGTCAGTACAGCATGCGACTCATGATCTCGGGTTGTGAGTTTGTGCCCAAGGCTGGGTGTAGAAATTACTTTAAAAAAATAAAATCTTTAAAAACAACTTTTGGTGTGTACTATTAAATCTCTGACCTCTTCAAAAGATGCCTTAAGGAATGTCCCTTTTTGGTACGTAAATAATTCTGGGTATACTCTTAAAATCTTTCTTTCAAGCATATCATGGAAATTTCCTTGCTATTCCAATAGACTAACTTTTAAGGCTAACTGTCATGAATTGGGGTATCTGTTTGGGGTCGAGGTAGAGAGCACAGCAACCAGCTACTGTTGCCCCCCTTCCCGAATCACTTCCTGTTAGGCCTTCTCCCTAGTTTACTGCATGTTAGCACAACCTGGAGAGGGTGTTCGGCTAACAAAACACAACTTGTCATTTGGAAGAATGCTCCTCTGTTCGTAACTCATGGTTGTTCACACCCAAACCCCTGCACTGCGCTTCTCTGACTACATTTCCAAATTCTGGTGCCTGGTTGTCAGGGTAGCTAGCTAGGAAGGTATATAATACAGTAGGAACACTTCCCTACTCTTGGCCCGGTTGGCTTGATAATCCTGCCTCTGAGTTAAACCTAGTTTCCTTCAGCCTCTAGACACTGAAACCTTCGCAGTTGCTCTAACACTCAATGGCAAAATGTGCTCTTAATGGCTTTCAAACCACAAGCTAGAACCACAGCAAAAAATAAAATGAGGTTTAGGGGCACCTGGGTGGCTCCGTCCGTCGGGCATCCGACTCTTGATCTCAGCTTCGTGAGTTCAGGCCCCGCGCTGGGCCCTGTGCTGGGCGTGAAGCCTACTTAAAATTCTTAAAAAATGAGGTTTAGTTCACCAGATTGGAGCCGGATGAATTAGAGGTCCTGAGTGGCCTATGTGTTACCTAACCAGGTTCCATCTTGCCCAGTGCTTCATACATCCTCAGGTCCATGGACCAGAAGCAAGGAGGGTGGAAGAGAGCACACGTGAAGAAGCCCCAGCATGAGGATAGGCAAAGAGCTGACGAAAGGACTCCAGCCACTCGCTGCAGTGCTCTTGAGTGAAGAGACCACTGGCCTTATTTTGCCACATAAAAGTACCATTTTTATACTGTATCTGTTTTTAACATGTATTTCATCTCCTAAAAGCTGTCACTAGTACTGGAGAACACTGGTCCAACTGGCCCCCGTCAGGACTCCCGTGACACAAATCCTCTGGACGCTTCAGGGGAAGTGACAGCTCCAACGATTCTCTTTTGGAACTCAGGGCAGCCTGGGGCCTCGGTCCCGCAGGGGCCGCTCTCAGATCTCTGGGCAGAAGCCTCGCCGTGTGCTGGCACCCTAGCTCATGGGTCACGTTCTGCTAGTGATTCCACGGTCCCTGTGGACCAGTGGTGGCAGCAAGAATCCTCAAGCAAAGTGACGGATGGGCACCGATGGGTCGCTCAGGGAGGAACACAAAGACAGTCTAACAGAGAGCTGGCAACCTTACTTACCGAGGTCCACAAAAAGATGCTTTTCTCCTGTGTTATTCTTCACAACTAAAAATGATAGGTCAGGACTGCTTTGCTCAGCTGACCCCAGCCTCCCCCGTTCCTTTGAATTCTGCGTCTGGCTCTCTCCTCTATCTCTATCTGAGGACATTTTGCTAAAGGAAATTCTTTGTTTAACTGGCGTTTCAGGAAAATGGGAAAATCCGTGGCCCGTGCTCTCTGAAATACTATCATCATCTTCACTGGCAATTAAGTGAAAAGCAGGCTGCAAAATTTTTCTCACAAAATTACCTAGAAGAAAAAATATTATGATTAATCTAATTCTTTTCCACAAACTGTAACTCAAGATCTAGGCACAAATCTACACATGACAACTTTATTCAGTAAGGCTTCTTTTTTTGACTTCTGGTTTTAAAACTGAGTTGTTATTACAAACTGTAACATACTTCTGTTACTTCCTTCCTCTTGTGCAATCTTTTATTTTTCCCAATTCCCACTGACAGGGTAGCTTGGTGTCACTTAAAATAAGTATCATCAAAGACTCCACTAGGGGCACCTGGGGGGCTCAGTCGGTTAAGTGTCCAACTCCTAATCTCAGCTCAGGTGTTGATCTCAGGGTCGAGAGTTCAAGCCCTGCATTGGGCTCCACACTGGGCGTGGAGCCTACTTAAAAAAAAAAATTCCACCAAAAAACTGCTAGAACTAAGACATGAATTCAGCAAAGTCACAGGATATAATCAACGTACAGAAATCAGTTGCATTTCTATACACCAGTAATGAAGCAGCAGAAACAGAAATCAAGGAATCAATCTCATTTACAATTGCATCAAAAACAGTAAGATACCTAGGAACAAACCTAACTAAAGAGGTGAAAGACCTGTATTTTGAAAACTATAGAATACTTATCAGAGAAATTGAAGAGGACACAAAGAAACTGAAAAACATTCCACGTTCATGGATTGGAAGAACAAACATTGTTAAAATGTCTGTACCACCCAAAGCAATCTACATATTTAATGCAATCCCTATCAAAATAACACCAGCATTTTTCACGGAGCTAGAAAAAACAATCCTAAAATTTGTATGGAACCACAAAACGCCCCAAAATAGCCAAAGTGATCCTGAAAAAGAAAACCAAAGCTGGAGGCTTCATGATTCTAGACTTCCAGCTCTATTACAAAGCTGTAGTCATTAAAACAGTACGGTACTGGCACAAAAACACAGATCAATGGAGCAGAATAGAAAACCCAGAAATGGACCCACAACTATATGGTCCACTCATCTTTGACAAAGCAGGAAAGAATATCCAATGGAAAAAAGATAGTCTCTTCAACAAATGGTGCTGGGAAACTGGACAGCAACATGTCAAAGAATGAAAACCAAAGAATGAAACCAGGCCACTTCCTTACACCATACACAAAAATAAATTCAAAATGAATGAACAACCTAAATGTGAGGCAGGAAACCATCAAAATCCTAGAGTTCGAGAACAAAGGCAGCAACCTCTGCGACTCAGCTGTAGCAAATTCTTACTACACGTTGCTGGAGGCAAGGAAATAAAAGTGAAAATGAACTATTGGGACGTCAAGATAAAAAGCTTCTGTACAGTGAAGGAAACAATCAGCAAAACTAAAAGGCAGCCTATGGAATGGGAGAAGATATTTGCAAATGACATATCCGATAAAGGGTTAGTTAGTATCCAAAGTCTATAAAGAACTTATCAAACTCAGTATCCAAAAAATAAGTAATCCAGGGGCACCTGCGTGGCTCAGTTGGTTGAGCATCTAGCTCTTGGTTTTGACTCAGGTCATGATCTCAGAGTCTTGGGATTGAGCCCCTTGTCAGGCTCCGTGCTCAGTGGGGAGTCTGCTTGAGTATTTTCTCCCTCTGCTCCTCCCCCCAATCTCTCTCTCACTCTCAAAACAATAAATCTTTAAAAAACAAAAATAAATAACCCAGTTAAGAAATGGGTAGATGAACAAACATTTTTCCAAAAACGATATCCAGATAGCTAAAAGACCTATGAAAAGATGCTCTACATGAGTCATCATCAGGGAAGTACAAATCAAAACCACAATGAGATACCACCTCACACCAGTCAGAATGGCTAAAATTAACAAGCCAGGAAACGACAGATGTTGGCGAGGATTTGGAGAAAAGGGGACCCTCTTACACTGTTGGTGGGAATGCAAACTGGGCAGCCACTCTGGAAAACAGTATGGAGGTTCCTCAAAAAGTTAAAAATAGAAAACCCTATGACTCAGCGACTGTACTACTAGGTATTTACCCAGAGGATACAAAAATGCAGATTCGAAGGGGTACATGCACCCCAATGTTTATAGCAGCATTATCAACAATAGCCAACTATAGAAAGAGCCCAAGTGTCCATTGTCTGATGAACGGATAAAGATGTGGTGCACGCGCCATTAAAAAGAATGAAATCTTGCCATTTGCAATGAATGGATGGACCTAGAGTATATTGTGCTAGGAGAAATAAGTCTATCAGAGAAAGACAAATACCATACGATTTCACTCATATGTGGAATTTAAGAAACAAAACAGATGAACATGTGGGAAAGGGAAAAAAAGAAGAGGCTGGGAAGCTAAACATAAGAGACTCTTAACAACAGAGAACAAACTGAGGGTTGATGGAGGGAGGTGGGTGGGCGATGGGCTAGATGGGTGATGGGTGTTAAGGAGGGCACTTGTGATGAGTACTGGGTGTTGTATGTAAGTGATGAATCAATCACTAAATTCTCCTGAAACCAATATTACACTATATGTTAACTAACTAGAATTTGAATAAAAATTTGAAGAAAAGAAAAAGACAACTGCCCAGTGACCTGACCTGCAAGATTCTCTAATTACTGTTATTTTAAAATAAATTTTATTTTATTCCATTCTAAAAATTAAAAATAAATAAATCATCTTAGAAAGGAAAGTTGGTTTGAGAAGATGTGTCAATGTTGCTAGTATGAGCTTGACCCTAACGTACTGTCACCAAGAGAGCACCACTTTTATTTTTTTATTCTTATTTTTAAGTATTTTATTTATTTTAAAGAGAGACAGCAGAGCGAGAGAGACCATGAGCTGGGGTGAGGGGGCAAGAGAGAAGCAGACTCCCCGCTGAGCAGGGAGCCTGACACCTCAGGGCTCAATCCCAGGACCCCAGATCACGACCTGAACCACCCACCCGGGCGCCCTGAGAGCACCACTTTTATTAATATAAATTGAGCAGAACTTATCTTGACAATTAATGGGTTAAAGCATGAAAGATTTATATGCATCAACAGTGCTGCCGAGATAATGCACATTAACACTTGAGTCAGGATGTCAGCAAAGTTCTCCAGAGCTGCTTCTCGCTCCTTTGCCTGTCAGGATACGCGCTGGGCGCCCTGACATGCACAGCCATCACCTCCGCAACTGTTGCTCCTCCTCTTCACCTCTCATCGGTCACCAGACGGGCTGTGGCATCATTAGTGAAGCCCAGATTGCAAGCAATTAAATACGTGTACTGCATTTCAACACTTAACTCTATGAGCTCTAACTACTAGAGGTCCTGTCTTTACCAAGAAAAGATGATACGACAATCCAGAACTTCTTTAACTCTCATGTATTATCTATACCATAAAATCAAGCGAGAATTTGGTTAAGTTGCTTCATATAGAACAATACTGGAGAAACGCCGTGTTGTCAGAGAAACTTGATTTTAATTTCTAAGGCTGCTATTGTCTGGGTTTGTCACTTTATTTACCAGACAGCTTAAACTTTTAAATACACATGCTCTAAATTCAAAATTCTCTCTCCAAATTAATTACTCTCTGCTCAATGAAACAAACCCAGTAGCTCATAAAACACTATACATCAAAATGAAAGCAAAAGCGTGTGATCCTTGCAGTGATATACAGGCATGATTAAATCTGGAATGAGGGAACTGAGGGTAAATACTGAGTAAAAAGAAATCATGATGTAGCACAGGACAACAAAGCAATACGAACATAAACTGATAAGGTTAATGTTTCCGGAAATGTAAAATTACATCTACTTGACTGGAGCCAGTGCGAGAAGTGAAGGCAGGGCTGCAGAACCACTTGGGAAGGTAGCGCTCTGCAGGCCAGGGGGCCCTCTAACCTCTGGCAGGGAGCTAACGTGGCCAGGACACAACAATGACAGTATCAGCAGCATGAAGTCTAACACAGGATTCCTGCAAACTCTGCTTTCTACTTCCCTCCCCCATTCTCACCAGCCTCGCCCTCATCATTAATGTGGGGACAGGCATTTCACTGGCTGGGAATAACTCAAAAGAATCAATCAATCCCAGGAATTTCAGGTCCTACTGCAGGCTGGCAGAGGTGTATTTTAGGCAGATCAAATTTACATATTTTGCAAACATTCTCTGATCGCTTACGCTTACTCTAATTCGATTTTCTGGAAGGCTGACAATGGGCGCTAGAAATGTCACCAAGACATACATGGAAGGACAGAAACTGAAGGGGAAATCTTGGACTAATTTCGTCATCTCTGCACCTCCGGTCCTGGCAGTTCCTAATTCTGGAGGAAGGAAGTTTCGGCTGCCCTCTACCCCTGCACCCCCAGGTTAGCCTCAAACTTCTGTCTCCACACTTCTGTGCATGCCGTTCTGCCAGTAAAGCCTTTCTTACTTTGTTTCTGCGACGGAATCGGATTTAAAGGCAGCTTGAATGTCATCTGCTTTCAGAAGACATCTGTAGCAGAGACTGCCAATTACCCGACACATTGCTACTCTCCCATCTTCCCAAGCAACCAATCTCAAGGTTTAGCCTTGTAGGCAAGGAGCCGTAGAGCAGACTATGAGGAGTGAACAGAATCAAAGAAATATCTTGCTTAAAACTCTGCGAAGTGGAGAGCCTGGTCCTAGAGCCCACTTAGAAGTCTTTGATTCAGCGCATCCTTATCAAATGCCTGCTTGCATTTTACGGCTCTTTCAGTCTGCGCCATCACTAATACTATTGATAAAGATACCATTATGTGCCAAGCTCTGGAAATGAAAAGTGAGTAAGAAACTGTCCCTGCCCTAAAACATTAAGTAGCACGGAAGTAAAGAAGACAGAACAACAACAACACAGAAAACTACCTCAGCAAGAGCCGAATGCTTGGAAGCGAGAAGCCCTGGGCTCTCCGCAACCCAGATGAAACGCTGCCCTGGGTCTTAGGGTTAGGGACGTGACAGAAATGGCTCCTCATTTGATGATATCTACACTGAGTCTCCACAGGCCAGGTAACTGGAGTGTGTCTTTTCAGACAGCAGCATCAAAAAGTGCAAAGGCCCACAGACAAGAGAAAATGCAGCCCCGGCAGGAGCTAAGTAAAGGACAGAGGGAGAGGCCTATTTTGCACCAGGACTGGCCCTTGTGGCTCTCATTATGACTGCAAGAGGCCCCTCAGTAACACCCATCAGGAAACTTGGAAAAAAAATTGAGGTTTGTTACTTCTAAGACCTGAAAATTACACTGCATACCTGGGACCACACAGCAAGCTCTGGGGTAGGGAGCGCATGCATGGGCAGGGGGTTTTGCTTTCATTGGGGTTGAGGGTGTAGCCCTAGAGTTTCCTGGGCTCACGCCTTATTGGTGAATTTAAAACATAAGCGCAGGAATTTAGGGGCGCCTGGGTGGCTCAGTCATTAAGCGTTTGCCTCTGCCTCAGGTCACGATCCCAGGGTCCTGCTTGGCGGGAGGCCTGCTTCTCCCTCTCCCACTCCCCCTACTTGCGTTCCCTCCCTCGCGCGGTCTCTCTCTCTGTCAAATAAATAAATAAAATCTTAAAAAAAAAAAAAAAGCAGGAATTTAAAGCAAGGAAGCCAAAACAAGAGGTCCAAAAGGTCATTTATCAATCAAGATTTCTGAATCTAAAGAGCCTCAGTGGGTGGTGTGTGGCTGCCTGGTGTTTATTGAGATAGCTGTCTTTGAAATGGATGCCTCAGCAATCAAAGCTTAAGTCAGGTGCTTGCATTACAACAAAATAGAACACTGTCAAGGTTTACAATACAAGGGTCAGGTGATGAGAGAGAAGGCTAGTGGACCTCTGTGGGCCTCTGTACAAACTAAGACATCTGGACATTTTCCTGAAGGCAATGAGCAATCCTGGAAGGGTGTGAGGCACATTAGTGGTATAATCAGATCACTCCAGCCAGCTGACTAAATGAATGAATAAGCTGAGAGAAAATAGAGCTCAGAGATGACACCAACATTTCCACTTGGGCAGTTGGGTAGATGATGGATATTAACTCACTGATACACGTATCACAGGAGAAAGGGCAAGTTTAGGGGGAAAATGAGGCATCTGGTCTAGGAATGCTGAGTTTGAAGTATCTATGTGGGAATGTTTAATAGGCAGTTGGCTGTATGGGTCAAGGAGGGCAATCTTGGCTGAAGACGAGGACTTAAGACTTTGATTACCATCTATGTGTTGATGACTTGAGAGTGGATGATAATCAAGGTTATGGATAGAGTGAACAGAGGGACAAAGATAGATTCTACAGCTATCAATATCTAAGGGATGAAAGAAAGATGGAAGGAATGTCCAACTATACAACACAAAATAGGGAGATAACAGGAGCCCCTCGTACATAGCAAACCAGGTCACTGTGACCTAGCATTAGTCTAATTTAGTAATTAGGTACCTGACTTCTATGCTAGTTCTTTTGTGACTATGTTCATGCCTTTTCCTCTAGGTACCCCTGAAACTATCAAACAAATGTAGTTCTGAAATGAATTACCTATCACGGGAAATTCAGTTAATCATCTGCCATCTAGACCTAGAAATACTCTGCTCTACTGCTGCTTTGATAAACACTCAGGCTTTGGGCTTCTGTTTAGACCTTGATTTTCAGCGTTTCCATTCCGCCTCCTTATTGCCCCTCAGACTGACTTCATTTTATACCCGGGCCTGCATCTCTCAATGTCCAGTTCCAGACAAACACTCTGATTACACTCTCAGGCTTACATATGCAGACATTTTCCCAATCCTGAGGTTCTGCCTGGAGCAATAAACAATAAAAAAGCCTCTCCAGATATGGTTTGGAGCCCAAGCCCCAGTCCTCATGGACTAAAGGCTAAGGCAAGGCTGAAGTGAAGGACAGAAACATCGCTCTGAGGCATCACAGATGAGACTTGAATTAGGCCTCTCGGGCAAAAAACTTCTAAAAAGACTCCTGTTAGAGCAGAAACCAGTACTAGGCAATGCATGGCCATCTCAAAATCTCTAGCAAGAGTCACTAATACCAAGGACCTCCTGAGTAGTTAATGTATCTAAAATGTGTCTAGAAGAGGAAGGCAGGTCTAGAACCGAAGGCCAATCCTGAAGATGTGAAAAATCACATCTCGTTATTCAGGATAGGTTAATAACCATAAAACCCGACAAATACTTACAAAAGTTTAAGAGGAAAAGGAAAATGTGAGGATTTTAACAGAATTCCATGACTTTTGAAAAAACAGTATACTTACCAACATGAACATTATCTTTAAATGCTACATCATGGAGCTGAAATATTAGATGGCGGCTAAATTTTTCATCAGTGCTGGAATCCAAGTTGAAAACATCTTCGGCTGAACAATTAACCCTGTATAGCTCTTGAAGTGCTTTACAAACATGCTAAAAACACAGGTAAAATGTAAGTAATTAATATTTCAAAAAAATTTTTCCATGAGAAAATTCAAATATCTTGGTACAACTCATTTTTTATTATCTGAATATTTACTATGTAACAACTTCACCAAATTACTGATGTATAGAAATATACATTCATATTTAAATTATCATACATGTTCAAAAAGTCATAGGCTCTCAGGAGTAAAGGACTTCCTAAAATTCGAACAGTTTATCTTATACATTAATCTCTTCTAAAATCACAATAAATACATTTATTTTTAAGCTCAATAAATATATTTCTTTTTAAGTATCTCCCTAAATATCATCTGTGAGTTAAAAAGTCACAATTCCATTTTTCATAGTTTTAGTTTTCAGAAGGTTCCTCACACACACTGAGCCAAAGTCTACCTCCAAGAATACAGCCCCCCTGGGGCTGGATGCTGCTGACACTGAAGGCAGTTATCCATTATAAGAAGGCAGCAAGCACAGGGATAGGAGCACAAGATCTGGAATCAGAAAGATCTAGGTTTGAGTACTGGCTTTGCCACTAACCAGCTCTGTGACTTTGGTCAAGTCCAAACCTTACATTCCTCAATTGCAAAATGGGATAATAACCTGAGCTAACTTTTGGGATTGTTGTTAGGAGTAAATGACAAGATGAGAGTAAAGAGTTAGCACAGTGCTTGAAATATGTACCTGCTTAAAAGCATTAGCTGTGCAGCCACTCAAGAAGTCACTTCTGAAAGTTCAGTCTTCCCACTTGCAAAAGGAAGTCACTAAGAACTACCATACATAGCTATCTTGACGTGAGCAAAATGCTTATAAACTGCCAAGCACTTAGATACCTAACAGTTATATAATAACTTGTATTTATTCATGTTATTTTTGCAGGTACAAGGATGTATGCACAACAATATAGGGAATATAGTCATTAATATTATAAGCTTATATGGTGACAAATGGAAACTAGACTTAACATGGTGAATCTTATATAATGTATATAAACGTTAAATCACCATGTTAATATATCCTTAAAACTAATAAAATATTAGATGTCAACTACCCTTCATAATAAGTCAATAAACCTAAGTAAGGGAAGGGGGAAGCCAAGAGAAAGCTAACATTGCATGATTTTTTTAAAGTATTTGCATACATTTTTCAAAAAAATTTAAAAAAAAGAGTGATTCAACATAATCAGGAGATACTCTTTATCAAAAACATTTTAAGATATATTTTTAGGGCGCCTGGGTGGCTCAGTTGGTTAAGCGACTGCCTTCGGCTCAGGTCATGATCCCGGAGTCCTGGGATCGAGTCCCACATCAGGCTCCCGGCTCAGCGGGGAGCCTGCTTCTCCCTCTGACCCTCTCCCCTCTCGTGCTGTTTCTCTCTCTCTCTCTCTCTCAAATAAATAAATAAAATCTTTAAAAAAAAAGATATATTTTTAAAGTTATAAAATGTGTCATCTATAGTTAACATCTAAAGAAAAAAATCAAGGGGTGACTCAATGGCTCGGTCAGTGGGCGTACGACTCTTGATTTTGGCACATGTATGCACTCTCTCTAAAAAAAAAAAAAAGAAAAAAATTAAGGGGTGCCTGGGTGGCTCAGTCGGTTAGGCGTCCAACTTTTGATTTCAGCCCAGGTCATGAGATCAAGGCCCACGTCGGGCTCTGTGTTCAGCGTGGTCTGCTTGGAATTCTCTCTCTCCCCCTGCCCCTCCCCTGCTTGCTCACTCTCTCTCTCAAAATAAAAAATAAAATAAAAATTTTTTTAAAATTTTAAAAAGGAAAAAAGAAAAATTAATCAATAAATGTTATTACCTACTTCGAGTCCAAATAATAGCCAATATAAGTTTAATAAAACTTAATGTAATAAAATCTTAAAAGATTTTATAAACAAATATTAACAGACTTTAGTTGAACAAGCCCCTATTATCCCTTTTGTTAGTAACTTCCTGGTTGACACTGCTAAATCAAAAACATATACTAGAATTACAGTCTTTTCTCTTTGTTAAAAAACAATAACTGTATTTCTAGATCATGTTTTACCAATACCATTGGACCTGAAATAGGAGTTAAGTTTTTCTAGACCTTAGTCTCCTCATTTATGATGGTGTAAGACAGAATAATTTCCAAAATTCCTTCCAGCACAAAAATTAGGATGCAATTTTTAATCAAAGTTTTCTTGAAATTCATCTCAGTAACCGATTTTTACAGTAAAAATTACTTTGCCTAACTTTTACCAGAGTCAGCTACTTGTAACAGAGTTAATATATAATTTAAAAACAAAGTTTCCAAACTACCACCTTTCTCAAGTCCATTTTAATAGATATACTGTTACAATATATATGGACCTAAACTGAACCTTTGACCATTTTAGAAGTTTACTCAGAGAAGTCATATTAAGAAATGAAAAGTCAAAAGGAAGAGAAGAAAAAGGTGGTGAAACACAGAACCCAAATATTACATAGGTTGGACTCAATGAATGAATGAATGAATGAATGAATAAGTGAATGAAGAGATATACAGATATAAGGAGAAAAACCTGAGTTTGTAATTTACCTCAATGAGTAATGCAACCATCTTTTTCCCATCAGCTTCTGGATTGGCAAGTTTGTTAAATTCCAAATCAAAATAAAGCTTGCACACAGCGTTTTCAGGAATGACTTCATAGCAGTGTAAGAGATTTTTTCTGAATTGAGTAATTCAAGATTGTTAGGTTTACATCTTATACCTTTTTAAAATCATGGCAGTTGATCTTATATCTCAAGATACTGCTTAACTGTGATTGAATGATATATAACTACGGCATAATGAAGACATGGCAAAGTGAACAACTGCTCCCTGTGGGTTTAGGGATCATATTACTAAGAGCTCCATCAAAGAAGATGTAACAATCATATTCTGTAACAGTATTTATTTGAAAATATGGTCAACTTCATGCTGTTATTTATTCACAGAATTTTGACATTGTATGACCTTTTTTTTTTCTTGGTGTCATTATAAAAAAATATCTTGTCTGAGAAAAGAAATTTCTTTCTCGAACTGGAATCTCAGGATCACATGTATTCCTGGGATTTGATAAATGAGAATTTTTTAAGTTTTGTATTTTCATTAGGAAAATAGTATTTTAAAAACTGACTAAAAACATATTCTGAATCACCAGACTTCAAAGAGTTTTCAATGCTCACATGTGGATCAAGAGATAAGACTTTAACATGGGTTATTAAAAATACATACTGCTTCCATAAGTAAATGATGATCTGTGCTAAGTGAAGCCCAGATGGCATCCTACAGAAGTAAAAGGTTTGTAATTTGAACAAGAGGTGATGGGGGAATTGCATCATCACATGCACAGGAACTCAGAACACACACACAATTGCACACGACTTTTCTCCCGGCACCTGGTAAGATCATGCAGTGTTGCCATGACAAGGAAGCTCCAGAATTCAATTCTACTATTAAAGGAGTAACCAAGTGGGGGATCGAGATCTACAACAGTTAATTCAGCCAGAATTAATTTCACGAACAGTACTAGATGAAGGAAATGTAACTTTAATCTGTTGTCCTTTACAGACTTACCGGGATTTATAATAAAACCAAAGTTGAGCATAGGTTGTCACCAGGTAAATTCGTTGTCCATCGCCCACTTTGTATTCCAAAGCAAATACATGAACATCCTTTAGAAGACCAAAAATAATATTCAAAAAATTTGTGCTTAATAAGGCACAAATCCAAAATCAACTGTGGCTATGCAATGTTCGTGAAGAATTTTATCAAATTTTGGAAAAGTGGAATTTGAACATCTTTATTACTAAAAAAAGAAAAATAATTATTACACCTATGCCAATCAAAATCTAATTATATTTATTTTTATTCACTCAAGTAATACGTGCTCAAGGCAGAAACAATTCGAATAACCAGATCAAAAAGAGAAAAAAAAGGAGAAAAATCACTTTTCAATCACCTCAGTTTGACTTCCTATTATAGCTTCACTTTCTAGTTTATGAAACTGAACTATTTCTTTTAAAGATTTATTCATTTTAAAGAGAGAGAGCTCACGTGCATCATGGGGAGGGGCAGAGGGAGAGAGACTCTCAAGCAGACTCTGCGCTAAGCGCAGTTTTCCTTCCTCCTCATTTCATCCTTAAAAATTCCATACTCCACTCATTCGTTTCCTCATATTTCTGTGGGTATTGTTGTAGTTCTCCACTTAAATCTAGTCATTCTATTATTTTTCAGTCCATGGATATGGTCATTCTTCCTCTAAGCATAGCTTCTTTTATTTATTTTTTTAAATTTTTTTTTTCCTAATTTATTTATTTGACAGAGAGAGAGCACAAGCAGGGGGAGTGGGAGAGGGAGAAGCAGGCTTCCCACGGAGCAGGGAGCCCGATGCAGGGCTCGATCCCAGGACCCAGGGATCATGACCTGAGCCGAAGACAGACGCTTAACTGACTGAGCCACCCAGGCGCCCCAGCATAGCTTCTTTTAAATGTCATTAAGTGTTCCCTCTTTCGCTGTGTCTTTCTCTGTCAAATAAATAAATAAAATCTTTAATAAATAAATAAATAAATGTCATTATGTGAGAGTAGGACAAATAGGCTGAGTGGGAGGATGCTGAGCTCACTTTCCATGGACACACTGAGGTAACCGCCGCAAGTAAAGCAACTTGCTCTGAAAACAGTCAAAGACCAGCAGAACAAATCTTCCACAGCTGAAGATGTAAAATCAGGGCAATATCAAGAAGGGTCGGTGGGGGGGGGGGGCGTAAAACAAAAATAGGAACTAAACCCTGGTACGGAGAACCACAAGCAGGGCAGTTAGCACAGGCGTAGAAGTCCTCCCTGAGGAGGAAGAGGATCAAGCCCCACATTAGGCACCCCCAGGCCTGGTGACCTGCCGCCGGAGAACGGAGAACCAGTCCCCGCTCCCTAGTATAACTGGTTTTTGAAAATCACCAGGACTTAACTCTCAGACAGACTCCACTGTTACAGGGCCAACACACCGTATTACTTAGTTCAAGACCCAGCACACAGAAGCAGCAGTTTGAAAAGCAACTGGGTTACATACAGGAAGATTCATTGACTAATTTTAAGACCAGTGCCAGAGAAACCAAGACAGGGGTAGGAGCTCCCTCTGGAGATGCGAGTGCTAGTGGGTGGCATTTTTCTTGCCCTCCTTTCGCCTAGCTGGCCCGACACTGGTGGGAGCCAGTCCTGACTCTCCGTCTGCCTGCCCCATCTCAGTGCTCCCCGGGCAACTGGCCCCATCTAACCTGCCTGCCCTGACAGGCATTCATCCAGCGTGGCTCTTGCCTCACCATAGCTGGCAGACAGCCTCGGTTGGGGCCAGCACCCCCAAAAAGCAACACTAACCCAGCCACACCCAGCAGACAGCCCCGGCTGGTACTGGCACCCCCCCAGAGCGAGTCCTGCCCAGGCAGGTGAGGAGCCGCAGTGGCTGCAGCCAGGCCTCTCAGCCAGAGGCCTCAGGGCCAATAGCACTGGGAGCTAGCTCTTCCCACCTGTGTGCCTGCGGTAGTCACAGCCAGTCATTAGAGTCCACTGATCTGGGGGCCAGGACTGCCCAGCAGGGCGCCCCGAGGAACCACGGCCCACAGTCATTGCTGATGGACAAGGAAGGCTGAGGACCAGGCTCAGCAACCAGGGCACAAGCAGCCACCGCAGCCTGGGCACCACAGGAGGTCACATGCAGTCACAAGGGGACACCCCCACAGTGACTGGTTCCTGTGACCGGCGGGGGTTGTGCTTCTGGGCCCCCAGGACACCTGTCACATAAAGCTACTACTCTGAAGACCAGAGACAGAGCTGACTTACCTAATAATTGAAAACAAACACAGAAAGTCAGACAAAATAAGGAGACAGAGGACTATGTTCGCAACAAAAGAATAAGACAAAACCTCAGAAAAAGAAACGGAGATAAGCAATCTACCTGACAAACAGATAGTTCAAAGTTATGGTCAGAAAGATGCTTCCCAGACTTGAAAGAAGAGTGGATGTACTTTGAGAAGTTCAACAAAGAAATAGGAGATATAAAAGAGAAGGAATCAGAGCCGAAGAATACAATAACTGAAATGAAAACTACACCAGAGGCAATCAGAGCAGATTAGAGGATGCAGATTGTGGAAAGCGTCCAAGCTGAGTACTGAAAAGAAAAGTAAATGAATAAAATAACCATAGGTTAAGGAACCTCTGGGACAACATCAAGTGCACTAACAATCACAAGAGAAAAGATAAAGGGGCAGAAAACTTACTTGAAGCAATGATAGCCTAAAACTTCCCTGACTCGGGAAAGGAAAAATATAACAGTGCCAAGAAGCACAGAGAGCCCAAACAAGATGAACCCAAGGAGGTACACACCAAGACACGTGATAACTAAATGGCAAAATTTAAAGATAAAGAGAGACTCTTCAAAGCAGTAACAAAAAAGCAACCAGTTACATACAAGGGAACACCCACAGATTGTAAACTGATTTTTTCAGCAAAAACGAGGCAGGTCAGAAGGGGGTGGCATGATACATTTCAAGTGCTGAAAAGAAATAAACCTATGTCCAAGAATACTCTACCCAACAAGATTACCATTCAGAACCGAAGGAGAGATAGAGTTTCCAGACAAAATTTAAAAGAGTTCTTTACCACTAAATTGGCTTTCCAACAAATTTTAAAAGGACTTCTTTATGTGGAAAAGAAAAGAACATAACTAGAAGAAAATTATGAAAGGAAAAAATTTCACTTATCAAAGAAAACATATAGTAAAAATAGATCAATCACTTATAAAGCCAGTATGAAGGTTAAAGGACAAAAGTAGTAAAATATCTACAAAAATTAGTTAAGGGGAACATAAAACAAACAGATGTAAAATATAGCATCATACACTTAAACACGGAGGTGGGAAGTAAAAATGTAGCACTTTTAGAATGTGTTGGAACATCAGCAACCACCAACTTTATAGACTGCTATATACTTAAGATATTATACATGAACCTCGTGGTAACTATACGCCAAAAACCTATAACAGATACACAAAAAATAAAGAGGGAGGAATCCAGGTAGAACACTAAAGAAAGTCATCAATCACAAGGAAAGACAGCAAGAAGGAAAAAACGAGAACTACAAAAACAACCAGAAAACAACTAACAAAATGGCAATAGGTACATATCTATCAATAATCACTTTTACACAGACTAAGTGGACTAAATGCTCCAATCAAATGACAAAGCGTGACTGAATGGAAAAAAAACCAACCCCATCTATATGCTGCCCACAAGAGACTTCAGATTGAAAGACTGAAAAAGAAGGGATAAGATATGCCATGCAAATAAATGGAAAAAAGATATTCCAAGCAAATGAAAATGAAAAAAAAAAAAAAAAGGCAGTACTTATATCAGACAAAATAGACTTAAACACTGTAAAAAGAGACAAAGAAAGGCATGACATAGGGGCTCCTGGGTGGCTCAGTCGGTTGAGCATCCAACACTTGGTTTCGGCTCAGGTCATGATCTCAGCGTCCTGGGACTGAGCCCCTTGTCGGACTCTGCACTCAGCAGGGAATCTGCTTGAGATGCTCTCCCTCTGCCCCTCCCGCACCTGTGTGCGCTCTCTAATAAATAAATCTTAAAAAAAAAAAAAAAGAATAGCATGAGATAATGATGAAGGGATCAATCTAACAAGAGGATACAACAATTGTGAATGTCTATGCACCCAACACAGGAGCACCCAAATATATAAAGTATTAACAAAGAGGGAGAGAGTGACAGTAATACAGTAATAGTAGGGTAACTGAACACCCCACTTACATCAACGGATAGATCATCCAGACAGAAAATCAATAAAGTAACACTGGCTTCGAATGACATGAGACCATATGCATTTAATAGATATATACAGAACATTTCATCCCCAAAGAGAAGAAAACACATTCTTTCAAGTGCACATGGAACATTCTCCAGGATAGATCACATGTTAGGCCACCAAACAAGTCTCAATAAATTTAAAAGGACTAAAATCCTATCAAGCATCTGTTCCAACAATATGAAACTAGAAATCAATTACAAGAAAAAAACTGGAAGTAACACAAACACATGGAGAATAAACAACATGTTTCTTAACAATGGGTCAATGGGGTGAATGGAGTCAATGGGCAAATTCAAGAGGAAATAAAAAAAAATACCTGGACACAAGAGAAAATGGAAACACAATGGTTCAAAATCTATGGAACACAGCAAAAGCAGTTCTAAGAGGGAAAGTTATAAGCAATACAGTCTTACTTCAAGAAATAAGAAAAATCTCAAAAAAGCAATCTAAACTTATACCTAAAGGAACTAGCAAAACAAGAGCAAAGCCCAAAATTAGAAGGAAGAAAATAATAAAGATCAGAGTGGAAATAAATGAAATAGAGACTAAAAAGATAATAGAAAAGCTCAATGGAATTAAAAGCTGCTTCTTTGAAAAGATAAACAAAATTAATATAGCCAGACTCACCAAGAATAAAAAAGAAGACTCAAAAATAAAATCAGAAATAAAAGAGAAGTTACAACTGACACCACAAAAATACAAAGGTTTATAAGAGACTACTACAAGAAAATATATGCCAATAAATTAGACAACCTAGAAGAAATGGATAAAGACTGAATCAGGAAGAAATAGAATATCTGTACAGATGGATTACTAGTAATGAAAGTGAATCAATAATCAAAAAGTTCCCAAAAAACAACAGTCCAGGACCAGATGGCTACACAGGTGAATTCTACCAAACATTTAATAAAGAGTTCTCAAGCTATTCCAAAATATACAAGAGAAAGGAATTTTTTTTTTAGATTATTTATTTATTTATTTATTTGAGAAAGAGAATGAGATAGAGAGAGAGCATGAGACGGGGGAGGGTCAGAGGGAGAAGCAGACTCCCTGCTGAGCAGGGAGCCAGACGTGGGACTGGATCCCGGGACTCGAGGATCATGACCTGAGCCGAAGGCAGTCGCTTAACCAACTGAGCCACCCAGGCACCCTTTTTCTTTTTTTTTTTAAAGGAATGCTTCTAAATTTGTTGCACAAGGCCACCAGCATTACCCTCAAACCAAACTGGACAAAGACACTACAAAAAAAAAAAAAGGAAATTACAGACCATTATCCCTGATGAGCACAGATGTAAAACTCTTCAACAAAATATTAGCAAACCTAACACAATACTTTAAAAGGATCATTCACCATGATCAAATGGGGTTTATTCCAGGGACACAAGAATGGTTCAATATCCACAAATCAACATATACAGCACTTTAATAAAATGAAGGATGAAGATCAGGTGATCACCTCAATAGATGCAGAAAAAGCATTTGACCAAATTTAACATCATGATAAAACTATCAACAAAGTGAATATAGAGGGAACACACCTCAACATAAAAAGACCATAAATGACTAACCCACAGCCAACATCATACCCAATAATGAAAAGCTGAAAGCTTTTCCTCCAAGATGAGGAAAAGATAAGATACCCATTCTTTACGCTTCTACTCAATATAGTAGTAGAAATCCTAACCACAGCAATCAGACAAGAAAAAGAAGGGGGAAAAAGGCATCCAAATTGGTAAGGAAGAAGTAAAACATACAGATGGCCAACAGACACATGAAATGCTCAATATCACTAATCATCAGGGACATGCAAATCAAATCAAATCAAATGAGATATCACTTCACACCACTCAGAATGGCCAGGATCAAAAAAACAAGAAATGGGGCACCTGGGTGGCTCAGTTGGTTAAGCATCTGACTCTTGATTTCGGCTCAGGTCATGATCTCGGGGTCCTCGGATGGAGCCCTGAGTCAGGCTCAGTGTTCAGTGGGGAAGTCTGCTTGAGGATTCTCTCTCTCCCTCTCTCTCTACCCCTCCCCCACCCTGCTCTAAAATAAATAAATAAATCTAAAAAAAAAAAAAAAAAAAGGACAAGAAATAACAATGCTGGTAAGGATTTGGAGAAAAGGGAACACTTATGCACCACTGGTGGGAATGTAAGTTGATGCAGCCATTACAGAAAGCAGAATGGAGGTTCCTCAAAAAAAATTAAAAATCGAACTACCATACAATCCAGTAATTCCAATAATTCAGTATTCACCTGAAGAAAATGAAACCACTAAATCAAAAAAGTATATATACAAGGTTTATTTGTAATAGCCAAGTTATGGAAGATACCTAAGTGTCCACTGATAAATAAAGATAAAGATGCAGCATATATACACAAAAGATTATTACTCAGCCATAAAAAAAAGAATGAAGTCTTCCTGTTCACAACAACATGGATGGACCTAAAGGATATAAGTTAGAGAAAAACAAAAATCGTATGATTTCATTTATATGTGGAATCTAAAAACAAAACAAACCTGAAATAGACTCATAAATACAGAGAACAAACTGGTGGTTGCCTGAGCGAAGGGGGATAAATAGGTGAAGGGGTTTAAGAAGCACAATCCTCCAGTTATAAACGAGCATTGACGATGAAGGGTATGGCATAGGGAATACAGTCAATGATATTACAGTAATTTTGGTGAGAGACAGTGATTCGACTTATCATGGTGAGCATTTTGTAATATATATAATTGTCGAATCACTGTGTTCACCTGAAACTAATATACTATGTCAACTATATTTCAATTAAAACTTTTTAAAATATCATTACAAATTTTTTAAACTAATTGTCACTACATAGCTCATTCTTTTTCATTTATTAATATTAAGTAAATGGCCAAAAATTCATAGGGATAATTTCTGTAAATAGTGTGATATTTAGGGACACCTGGGTGGCTCAGTCGTTAAGCATCTGCCTTCGGCTCAGGTCATGATCCCGGGGTCCTGAGATCGAGTCCCATATCGGGCTCCCTGCTCAGCGTGAAGCCTGCTTCTCCCTCTGCCTGCCGCTCCCCCTGCTTGTGCTCTCTCTCTGACAAATAAATAAATCTTAAAAAAAAAAAAATAGTGTGATATTTAGATCACAATTAAATTCTTTTGCTAGATCATGTGGACTGAAATGAAGACAAACAACAGACTTTTTTTTTTTAAATCCTAAGTTATAGTAGCTTCACAAAAAAAAAAAAGTAGGAGACAAGAAAATTACCTCTTTACAGCTTTTAACAAAATTAAAAGCCTGAGTTTGCCGATGGAATAGTTTCCAAATGGAGGGTGGTTCTTCTGGCTTGGACAATCTTGGTCTGTATACTGAGGATAATGGTTTCCTCTCATAACGAGATGCTCGTTCTTCAATTTGCTTCAGTTTTGCTTCCCATTTTCTCTCCATTGGTTTAGAAGTTACGGGAAAGTAAATTCTATCCCATGTAAGATTTCTGCCAGTTAGTACTAAAACAAACAAACAAGGACATCAATTTCTTTGTTTAGAATATATTTTTTTGGTAAAACCTCAAAACCCATTTTGTAATGGTTATTTCCTTAACTGCCTTTACATATAATATATATTATGTACGTATGTACTATGTATATACATATATAGTATATTTAACATATATACTACGGGTATATATGTACTATATATATGTGTATATATAGTTTTGCATGAAGTTTTAATGTGAAATAAGAATGGGGCTAGTTATCAGGTAGCTTTAGATCTTGGCTCTTCCATCTAATAGTGCTATGATTTTAGAAGCACCCTAAGCCTTAACTGCAAAATGGGGATCAATGTCATCCTGAACACTTTATGTAATTATCATAAGGATAAATGTGATAGGACATAAGAAAACATTTTGTAAATTACAAAGCCTCATGTAAACATAAGTGGTTTTTGTGTCATTATGGTTTTTTTTTTAATAATTTTTTGTCATGTTAATCACCATACATTACATCATTAGTTTTTGATGTAGTATTCCATGATTCATTGTTTGTGCAAAACACCCAGTGCTCCACGCAGAATGTGCCCTCTTTAATACCCATCACCAGGCTAACCCATCCCCCCACCCCCCTCCCCTCTAGATATCATTATGGTGTTTATTATAACCACTTTATTGCATCAAGCACTATCTTGCCCAAGTAGTGCTACTACGTTGGCCATCACTCTTGTGCTACTATTTCTTAGTACAGAGTTCCTTTCTAGACACCACTGTACAGTTCCCTTTTCTTCTGTTTCCATCCATTGCTCTTCTTTTCTCCCAACACGATAGTTAGTTGGGAGAACAATTCAGTGTATAAATGAGAACTGCAATATTGATTAGTTTTGGTTTATGTTAATCATAAGCGTGTTTAAAGATAGGAATAAACACATTTTAACCTGTGTCTGTTAATTTAATGACTGTATTTTTGTCATTAGTCAATGTGAAATGCCAGTCTTTTAATCCTTGTTTATCAATGACATGTGTTTTTTGTTTGCACATAGTATATCCATGTTAGCCATGCCAAGGTAAGGGGGCCAGGAAATACTTTTGTGATTTGGGATTATGGTTTACTTACAAAAAAAAAAAAAAAAAAGGATAGGCTTTTAGAAGGGGAGAAAAGCTTGCATCGTAGGTAAGTAATGGCCACAAAATCTCTGCCATTCCTCCTATCAAGAGATGGTATCTGAGCCCACTCACTGATTCTGTACTTGGCCATGTGACTTGCTTCAGTCAATGCCGCATCAACAAGTGTGAAGCAAACCGAGGTGTAGTAAGTGCTTTTGCACTGGATTTGGCTATGCTGGAGTCCTGCCCTGAGACTGTCATGCTAGAACTCTGGTCTCACAGAGGATAAAAGGACATCAGGAGAAGAATCAAATTACCCCAGCTAACAGCCAAGACCAACTAACTCTCAAAGGTACTGAGTTCAGATGTTTTGGATCATCCAGACATCCGAATTCAATGCCTAAGTAAGCCTGAGTGAGTTCAGGTGACATCTGCCAAAGACCTGCCCAGTCAACCCATAGAACTGTAAGAAAAAATTAACTTGTCTTAAGCCAAGAAGTTTTGGTCTGGTTTTTCATATAGAAATCGATAGCTGATGTAGTCTCCCTCTTCATTAGTAATATCATCATTTATGTAGAAAACACATATAATAGTTTTTTAAAGTGAAATAACAACATATACTAAAACATCCGAGAGAAAAACTCCTATTTACCTCTGGCAATGCCTTTCCAGTACTTGTGCTTTTCGAGTCGATAAATATTCTCTTGAATTTTTGCAGAAAACTTTGCAACACAAACTCACTGGCAACTGATATATTCCTGGGAAGGAAAAACAGGTTCATCCTAAAAGATTGAGATGGTAGAATATCATGACACTGTTAGATTTCACATTGGACTTCAAACATATCAGACCTAAGAAAGATTATTGTTACACCTGATCCACATGAAAATTATATTTTATAAATGAAGAAACAAACATAATTCTAAAGGTATCAATATAAACTTCTTAACAGATATGCCTAGAAACAGAATACAATTTCACTGGATTGAAGAGCTGGAATAATTTTTAATGAAATGGCTTTTTTCAATATAAAGTGACACAGGACTCCAGATTGCTAGATTCTGAGTATTCAGTTTATTTTAATCTGCTTCGCATACAGATAAAAATCCTTTACATTTAGACAACCTAAGTGAGAAACTGACTTTCTTCTATGAAATGTATTAACTTTTAATAAAGCCCACTGATTACTTAATGAAGAAAATAAACACAGAATGCAATTAGATAGGATTTGTAGCTCTAGTACCTAGCCAGTAACTGACAGAGTAACCATGTGGATGTTCATACTTGGTGACATGACATCGGGAAAACTTCTGATTTTGTAAAAAAAAAAAAAAACCAGTATTTTTTATGTACACCATACATGAAAGTCATAGAAACACAATGGAAAACCAGTCTGACACTTACCAGACTGAAGAAACCACAATGTCAACAGAGGAAAAAGAGGAATTCAATATATGTTATGGCTCTCATGTTGTCTGCACAGTTCAAAAATTTTAACAGCTGGGTTGAGGGTCAGAAGACAAGTGGGGGCTGGACTGTTGGAGCAGGAGGGCTGAATGACAAAAGCAAAGGAAATGGAGACAAGGAAGGCATCTGGCATGCTGGTTTGGGACTATCATATTCCTCATCCCTACCCCCTGGGATAAGAAACAGGTCACCATTTTAGAAATGCTTTTAATTCCTGGTAGGGAAGGACTGCTGTCTTTCTTTTACGTAACTGTACATCAAAAACCCCTTTTTACACAGAGGCCGTAACTATTTTTGGTAAGTTTCCAAGTTCCAAAGAAAAATATTTGTTGTATTTTAAAATAGTAGGTTTAAGAGCTCTATTATTTATTTCTCCACATTGCACCACAATGTTAATTTTTTTTTTCTTTTTTAAATTAAGCTCTATGCCCAATGTGGGGCCCGAACTCCTGACCAAAAGGTCAAGAATCACATGGTCTACCCACTGAGCCAGCCAGGCGCCCCTCTCCCCCACCCCGCCCACAATGTTATTTCTTAACATTGTGTTTAGCCACGGTCAATACTGATTTTACAACTAAAGGTGGTCAGGCTAGAAAAAAGGCTGGCTTAGTCCTTTTAGAGGAACTGTAGTGGGAGAAGAGGCAGAGGGAAGGAGGAAGACAGACGACACAGCCAGCCAACCTCAGCAGCCCTGGTTTCCCTAGATTTATGCCTAGACTTGCCCAGCTCGGACACTTGAAGGCCTGAGTCCCAGGACCAGCTGGAATAGACAGCACATGCTTCATGATTCCTGGCCTCTAGGGAAAGCTTCCTTACTCTTTAGTCTATCACAAGTCAACTCCTCTTCCCTCTGCCCTGCGAACAGATTCATCAGTATTCTGTGCTTTCTGGCATTTATGTTCAGTTCCAGTATTTAGTCATGTTCTGGTATTTGGCAATATTTTCTTAAAAAGATTTTACTTATTTGAGAAAGAGTGAAAGCGAGAGAGATCAGAGGGAGAGGGAGAGGCAGACTCCAGGCCGAGCAGGGAGCCCGATGCGGGGCTCAATCCCAGGACCCCGGGATCACGACCCAAGCTGAAGGCAGATGCTTAACCAACTGAGCCACCCAGGCACTCCTGGCAATGTTTTCTTAACATAATCCCCTTTATAGCCTCTTGGAATAATTTATACTATTTCTCCCACTGCTAGAATAGTCATAATAAAGTATGTGATTAAAATTTATTTGTAGTAATATTGCTATATAAGAGTACATTCCAGATGAGTACGTTCACCTTTTCCACTTCGGTCATTTTGCCTCTCAATGCTTGAACAGAAGTAACTCATAATTTCCCAGAAATCTCCTATAAGAGATAAGAAAACATACAGTGATCTATTGTTCTTTTCCAGTTCCCCCTTTCTACCATCCTCACTGGATTCCCCCATCCAAATAGCCTAACTCTCTGCCAGACTAATCACCCTGAAAACCAGATTTGTAACTTTCCATAGTGACATTCCTTAATGATTCAGAACATCACTCAATTCACACTTTGGCTTACCTCAAGAAGTCCAAACTCCCTCTATAATCTGGACCAGATTCTAAACCACTTTACAGTCTCCACAATCAAAACCACTTAATCATCTTATTTCTTATTGTTCAGGCATCTCACCAAATGAACGATAAGGACCACATCCTGTCCCTGGCGACCACATCCTGTCCCTGGCCGACGACAATCACCCTCTTGCATATATATTCCTCTTACCTGGAATGCCTCACTTGCCTCTCCCTCTTCGAGGCCCAGGTCAAAGTTGGCCACCTCTGAGACAATTCTGTAAAAAGAAATTTCTGGATTCAGTCAGAAGACATCACCTCTAGCCAACCCTTTTGCTATGACAACGTTTCACTAGACTAGTTAGCGTAATTCACAGGAAAACAGAAAACCACTGCTGCTGCTTTAACTGAAGTATCATGTTGGTAAGAGAGTTCAGCAGAGCAAGGGGTGTGGGCATCACCATGGGGTGATAGGACCTGTGCAACTATACCGCACCTCCCTTATGAAGAACTGCATGCTGAACCAATGGTAGGGTTTGGAGGGGGTCCCATTCTTCAGTTTTACGGCAGCAGAAAAGGGCCTGCCAAACACGGGTCCTCTCTCAATTTGGGAGGGATTAAGAAAGGCCCAAGTGTTCTTCTTGGGATGCAAATCTAACTCCGGTAATTCTCCTTTTAGCAAGAGCAAATGACTTCATTTTCTTAAGCCCGTGCAGGGATTGGGATTCTACCTCCAGGAGTTGTTGAAAGGATAAGAAAATGTGCTGCGAAAAATGTACTAAGCACTCAACAAAGGGCTGCCATCCATCCATCCATCCATCCATCCATCCATCTATGTCTATGTATGGACAAAATACGGCCCCTGATTTATACCCGAATAGACAGAAATGTTAGGGGCAGCCTGGTTCTTCACGTGGGAATCCCTGACTTCGAATGATGTCCTGAACCTCTTGAAGTTTGATGCAGAATTTCCTGCTGGATTTGTGTTGATAAATTCTGCGAAAACGACTCCTTGTTTGCACCAGGGTCTGTACGTAGTTCGTGAACCAAAACTGGCGGGGAGGCAGTAGCGCAGGGAAGGAGGATTTAGGGGCAGGGAACTGGGGGTGAGCCAAGGAAAGGCCTCGGGCACCAGAGGGGAATGGAGATTACCAGCGCGGGTCGCGGCCTGCTCCCCTTCCTCCGGGAGGTCTGAGTGGGCGTCAGGCCCGCCTTTGACTCCCTCCTCTCTGCTCCTTGGGCCTCGCGAGGCGTTCAGGGGCCCCTCCTTTTACTTTCAGAAGCCCGCGCCACCAGCGGAAACCCGCGGGTCCTCACTCGCAGGCGGGACCGCTCTTCAAACCAAGCGCGCGAGGGCGAGGCCCGAGAGCGGGGCGGGCATGCCGACAGGAAGGGACGCTCAGGCCTATGAGGGAGCGGCAAGGGGCGGCGGGGGCGGGGAGAAGAGTGCGCCGGGCCTATGAGGGAGCGGC
>NW_027397079.1:15813714-15841648 GCF_003265705.2 Callorhinus ursinus | reverse complement strand
GGGGAGAGGAGTGCGCCGGACCTATGAGGCAGCGGCGTAGGGGCGGCGGGAGCGCGAGAGCGCTGGGGCTGGAGGGACTTGTCCCCGCAGAGGGGAGAGCGCGGGGGCAGGCCCGGGGCACGGCCAGCGGGGGCGGGGCCTCCCGGGAGCTCACCTTTTAGGACTGCGGGCTGGGGCCTGTGGTCTGGGAAGTCTAACCGGTGCGAGAGGAGTCTTGGCTGCTTGGAGGCTGTGCGGTGAGTGCTGCCATCCGCCCTTCCCGCAGCGGCTCCGTCAACCCTGGGCCCGCTCCCTTCGTCCTCCCAAGCCCTGCGCCTGCCCCGGCACCCTGCCCGGGCTTGCAGCTGCTCCGGGGAGGAGGACGTTGGGCACGGTCCTTCCGGCGGATCCTTTGTTATCGCACCGAGACGGGTGCGAGAACGTGCACTGAAGCCTGCTTAGCGAGAGACCCAAGGCGGGTGGAGGACACCAGGGGATGTGGAGGCCGGGGAACGGAGATCCGGCTGTTGATGCGGAGCCCAGAGGACTGGAGGATCGAGAGGCCGGTCCGGGAGCGTCGAGGCCGGGTTGCAGGAGAGTCTGGATCCGGGGGTGGGAATAGGGGGTTGGAGCCGGAGCCGAAGGCAGCGGGGTGCTTGGGAAGTGAGGGTGGCCAGGACCTTGGGCTGACGTTTGGATCGGGAAGAGTGGAAAAAACGGTGCCCCGAGAGGGCTGGAGGCGAGCCTGGTGCTGCTTGAGAGGCGCGGACTGATCCTCCTGTTACTGGAAGAGGGTTTGGTCTCTGCTGCTTTCTCTGTCTCGGGCCTAGATTTTTTTGGGGTTGACTGTGTGACTCAGTTTTCCAGAGAAGTAAATTTCAGGCATTGAATTCCACTTCCTTTTCAGACCTGCAGGCATCCTTAAATCCTTGCAGTTCTTCCCTGTGATTAAGTATCTGTTGCCAAAGTCACCTAGGAGCCGCTTTGAGATCCCCTCAGGGTGTGCCTTTCTCACACTTGTCACTCCTGAAGTCAGTGGGTCTGTTCTCAAGCCATGCAGAAGCTGCCTCTGTCCCTGTACTCAGTAAGTGGCTTCCAAGCCAAAAAACCAGCCTTCTCAGCTACCTCTCCCTGTTCCTTCCCCAGTTAGCCATCAAGCCACCTGGACCTCCTAAATACCCGTGAGCTCTGTCCACTTCCCTCCATTTTTGAGAACCACCCTAGGCTCTCACCTAGCTACAGCATTCCTCATCGGCCTGCATACTTCCAGACCCTTCCCCCTGCCCTCCATTCCATTCTTCACAGCACCAGCTGAGTGATCTTTATAAAATAGAATTCTAGAAGGCTGTTCCTTTGCCCATAGGACAAACCCAATCCCTTGACAAGGCTAACAAAGCCAAGCATAGGTTGGCGCCTTGGTCCCCTCCCCATCTTATCTTTCGTTATACCACCATTTCACTTACTGAACAGCCAGACTGATCTTCATACCCATTCTCTGCCTGGAACACTCTGCATGCCCTCTCTCCTTTCATTACATCACATTTGCTTGAGGAACTCCTGGGTTTCTGTTCTCATTAAGTTCTTCAAGGTTAAGTTTTCTATGATGAGTTCCTTTTGCATCCTGCATTTCATAAAAAGCAAATGGCATATCCTTTGCAGTTGCTTGTTTACTTCCCTACTATCTTCCCTACTAGTCTGTAAGCAAATTCCATGAGGGACTATGTTTATCTTGTTACCTTGTTCCTTACTGTTTTTCCCCATATATTGGGTCTGGCACAAGTAATGCCCATACTACAGCATTATGCTTTTTAATAATTATGCTCTATCTGAAAAAAATAAACCTACTTTAGGTTTACTTAGCAAATTATAATTAAAAGATGTGAATTAGAAAGAAATGGCAGAAGTGAAATGCGGAGTTGCTATGACAATGTGAATGTGCAAGATAGTAACAGGTGCTAAGCAAAGTGGTTAGACCAATCTGTATCAAAATGTGCTCAGCCACTTTGTGTTGGAGTTAGATGATCTCCAAGAATGAAATGTAAAGCTTAAGTCATCCCTGTCACAACCTGATGTTGGAGCTTTGGTTTTGCCTTGCTCTTTTGCAAAAGAAGGCTTTGAAAGTTAGAATGTGTTTTAATGAACAATTTATTGGAGTGTGGCAATAAAACCTGTTCACAGTAAACAACAACAACAACAACAACATTGTACCTAATTAAATCAGATTTGCTTTTGCTCTCTTTAAAAGAGGCCTTAACTTCCTGCCATTTTAAGAGACTGACATGTTATCTTGATACAGGCAATTACAATGTTTCTTTACTGTTTTGCTTTCAAAGCCAATTTAACACAATCTACTGCTTCATCCCCCTTAAAAAGCAGTCTATTTTCATGTATGGCTTTAAAACAGTTTTGGTGCCTACTATTAGATCTTTAAACTCTGCCTCAAATATGGGAAGCACTGGTGTTTGAGTCCCGAAAAAGAGGTGGGAATTTTTAGACTGTTAGATAATGTTTTGTCCACATGTAACATATGTAATGGAGGGGAACAGGTACTTTGTTGTCAGACCACTCAAGGCCAAGTCCCAAGGGTGCCACTGACCAGCTCATTCATAAATTAAGCATAAATCATATATACACCTCATAGGGTTGTTGTGAGGATAAAATGGGATGTCTGTTGACTATGCTTTGTAACTATATGATGTTATTTCTCTGCCTATTTCATTCTTGCCTGCAAATTGCTTATAGAGCTTTTGAATTAGGGTAGAGTAAGATAAAATTCTCTGATCCCTACTGAGCACTGTGTGGCATCTGCCTTGTGGAGCCACTTTTGAATAAGGGAGTACAGGTGTGAGTCCCACACAGGGATAGGATCCATGGCTCTAACCATCACTCCGGGCACTCAGGTTTACTGCAGTACTCTGCGCACAGTTCGGTAAATCATTACAGCGCAAATGACAAATGAATAAATACTGACTCAGACTTTTCCCAGTTTCAAACCTTCTCTGGCAGGCGGAATTTCTTTAATCAGGTGGTTGTAAACCAGAATCTCCTTCTACAGAGGAGTGGTTCTGAGCGGGAGGGAGGAGACCCTGTAGGTTATCTGTAGTTTTTATAAATGGCATCCAAGATCCTTCATTCTACATTTATTTTATACAAAATATGGCTTTGGACAGTGGGGAACAATTTCAGCCTGTCTTTCTGGTCCTGGGGCCCTTCCAGAGAAAAGGAAAGAATGGTTTGATCTGTTTGTACAGCACCACGGAACTTAGTTCAGTTTACTCTGTATTTCATTTTACTTGCTGCTCAGTGTGTTTTCACCTTAATTACAAAGTAGATATTAAGAGATTGACTACCAGGTCCAACGGCAATATCCAATTTGGTGATTCTTCTAATTCCCCGGAGAAATTCAGAGACCAGATGGGAAAGAATTTCAATAACACCTCTAGTACATTACAGCTGAAATCTGTTCTTATCCAAACTATTGTGAAAAGGCTGTTCTTTCTGTTTCACTTGCTGAATCTGGATATGTGACTGCTTTCAAGATTTTGTCCTAATAGGTCATAAATACAATCCTGATGTTTTTCAAGCTCTTTGGCAAAAGTATAGCCTTCCCAGAAGTCATGATGGAAAGGCTTCACCTTTACTTTACAGGCATATAGAAAATGCCTTAATAACATAAAACCAGATGTTTTGCTTTTAGAAGTAAATTACCCAGTGGCATAAAAAACACTGTAAGTGTCATTCCTATTTTGTTCATTAATTAGAGTAAGTGCACTTTATACTATTTCAGTGTCTCTGCTGTCAGTTTCTGTCATGTTATTTGTGCTCTCTGTCTCATCTTAATTAGAGCGTCTAGGTTATGGATTTTAGTTTCCTTTATTGAAAGTAGAGAGAGTATTACCCCTCCTATAAGGTAGTAAGTCATGTTGAGGAGTGGGACTCTGCCCTCTCAAGGCAGACAAATCCTGGTTTGAGTCCTGGCTCTGCCACGTAAGTTACTTAACTGCTGTGAGCCTCAGTCAGCTGAACTGTAAAATGGGGATCATTATGTCTCAGACCATCATTGGAAGGACTAGCCAGAAACACATAAGTAAATAATAAATGCATACCTAAGTAAGTAAAAGTACGTTTTGGCTCAGAGTCTAGCCCATGAGCCAGCATCAAGAGGAACTATTGTTACAGGACACTTGTATACAACCCTCAAATCACATATGACATTTTGATTCTTTGGCCTTTTTTTTGGCTATGTGTTCTGGTAAATCTTTACTCATAATTTTTTTTTTTTTAGATAGATTCATGGAGATGATTCATAAGTGAGCAGTATTCATTCTGATGTCACATTTGGAGATTTCAAACCGTTTTGAGACCAGGCTTTATCCTTTACTTCAGTTTCCTATTAGGACAGGCCCTAGGAACAGCCTACTGCTGGGGGACAGGTTAGTGGAGTAGGAATCTGGCAAACTGTTGATACTAATTTAATATCTTATTTTGAAATCTCTACCATAGGCACGCTTTTAAACTAGTCATTTTTAATAACAGGGTTTTGTGGGCTTTTTCATTTTTAACACTTTATAACTTCATATAGAAATTTCAGTTTTAGAAATTAATTTTCATTCTGCTGCCTTCACTGTAGATCATCTATTCTGCTCTACTGGATTATTGCAATATACAATGGTCCCTTTAGTTGGCTAACTAGAATATAAATAGGAAAACATTACAACTTTTCACTTGTTTAGGAAAACAGCATGAAATGTTTAAATATCTATTTTAGAGTGACAGTACATTTATACTGACAACCTTCTTTTAGTTTTTGAAGATTTGTTTGTAGCAGCTTTAGTGGCAAGTGTTAAAGGGGTCTAGGAACTAGAGAAGTGAGTCTAAGACCCAAGTTCAAATTGCCATCTAATGCCCGTTGGTCTATTAAAATTTCTCCAGGATCTAATGTATGTTCAGAAATGTACTTTATAATCAGCAGCATCCTGAATTGATTGAAAGAATTATATACATCAATACAGTAAGAAACAATTAGTGTTGAGTTCATTGCTGTGCTAGGATATATTTTTTAAACCCTTTTGGTATGTTTTCCCATTTATGTTTTGTCAAATGAAAATGTTCTAAGAACATAAACTCCTGTTATCTCTTAGAGCGTTAACTATTTCCCTTGAGGTATATTTTTTTTATTCTTCTAAGATGAGATCACCATCCCCAGAATAATTTGTATTCAGCCTGGCATTAGCTAATGGAGGTGAGGTAATGCTAAGTGTGACACGTTAGTAAGTTGCAAGAACCAAAGCTCTTCTCCCAAGAGTGTGTATGTGGTGTTTTCATGTGGAAAAAGCAGATGGTGACAAGGAAAGAGCAAATGTGCACATGTCTGATGCAATGAGGATTTTATTTACCATTATATAAATTTGTGATACTATATGAAGGTCAGTTGATACTGTTACAATATATATGGTTCAGATATTGATAAAGAAAGCAATGAAACGTTATAGTATGTGTTCCTGAGAAATCTTTATCAAATTGTATAAGACACTGTTTCAAATCCCATTCCAAAGAACTCCGATTTTTTCCTTTCAGCCACCAACTACCTTACTGAAACAAAATCGTTCATCTCATGCCTAATATCAGATATCATCAAATTACAATCACTTTTATGAGGCTTGATCTATATGAAAACTTTCTTAACTGTTAAAAATGATTTGGTTAAAGTTCAATAAATACATGAACAGGAAGTGACTACTTAAAAGTCACCTATTATTTAGATGAAATCTTAACATTGATATGAGCCAAGAAGCCAAATATTTTAAAACTCTGGAAAGCAGATCACTATTTAAATTTAAACTTTTTTTTATTATTCAGTTAGCCAACATATAGTACATCATTAGTTTTTGATGTAGTGTTCAACGATTCATTAGTTGCATATAACACCCAGTACGCGTCACCAAAAAAAAAAAAAAAAAATTAAACTATCTATAAGGATAAAGTAGTTTCATCCCATAGCTTTATTGTTGGCAAGACATAAAAGGTTGTTAGAAGTTAGTATTTCAGTCTAAGAATCATGACACTGTTTACAGAAGTGTTTGACAAGAGATCTTAAAGGCCTCAGTCATGTGGGAACCCATCAGGGGGTCCTCAACACCCTACATTTGGAAAACCCATTCCCAGGGCCAATTTGAGGCAAACCTGGGCCAGAAAGGACACTGGTGGGAGCTCCAGGTTCAGCTTTAGAAATTTCTATTTTTATTAAGTCTTCTTTCCAACTCTGTTTTCACCCCAGATTTACTACAGACTTTATGGTCTTGAAACATAGATAGTATTATTTTCTTATGGATTGTAATATAATAACAGTAAATCACTTATTATGTATTTGCCTGTGGTTTGAGAATTGCTAGCCACTCTAAATATTCTCCCCATTCATCAAATTAACCACAACTTTGTTTTTCAACCACAGGTGGATAATTAATTTGCATTATAGTCTGCCCAGTTAGAATTGACATGCGTGGGGCAATTTGGTCTCTATATTTATGGTTCAAGAACGTTTGAGGTTTCTTGTACCTGATCTATGTTTGTTGTACGCGTGAAACAGAAAGAGAACGAAAAAGAGGGAGCTAGGACATGGTGCGGAGCAGCCAAGGAAAGATTGCTACTTTCATAGCAGTAGCAGTAGCGTTCCCCTGTTTTTATCACTCGTGAAACAGGGCTGAGAGTTGAAATTGACCACACAGTCCTGGTTGATGCAATCTGTCCTTGCTGATAGATATTATTTTATAAGATAATCTTTGTTACTATTTTCTAAATTTAAAAACAATACAGGTGTTGTAGAAAATATAGGGAAATATCAAGGAGTAAATAAGTTGCCAGTAATCCACCACCCAGAGACAGCCACTGTTAAAAGATAGGTTAATATGTAAAGATGCTGGATAATTACTTTGGATCTTTTTCTTGTGTTTAATTGAAATTATATTATTTTATACAACTTTATAACCTATTTTTACCTAGCCTTATAAGCATTTCATATATAGTTGATAAGTTCTTTTAAAAAGTTTTACAGCTGTATTAACCAGTGTATGGATATACCGGAACTTAACTACTCTCAATTCCCAACATTCTCCTCTCCCCTCCTTCCCGTTTCCTCCTCTCGCCCAACCCCTGGGGTTATTGTTTTAGGCTGCGTTCTTAGAAGTGTAATTTTACCAGATCAAACTTCTAAGCTCTTATTGAGAGATAGGAGGACATATGAAGAGATATCATTTTCAAGAGAGAATACCAATTTATGCCCCTTCCAGTAGTGTATGAGAATGCCTATCTCCCACACTTCTGCTAGCATTGTGTGTGATTGGTTTTTGGTATTACTTGGTTACAATACATGGGGAAGTACCCACAAAAGTACACCTCAGACGTTTTGGGATTCTTGTCTCATAGTTTATCTTCTAAATATAGAGAAAATAGGAACAATTTTATAAGAAGTACCTCATCCTCCTTCCATCACATTCACCCTCCTTCACCTATTGTGCCCCAATAGTTTGCCCTCCTTCTCCTTATGGGGGGGATGAACCCTCACTTGTTCTTAGCTGAGACTGATGCTTTTCCATATGTGAGCTAGATTCGCAAACCCTTTAATCCCTTCAGGAACTTTCTCTCCTCTTGCCTTATTAATTTCTCACTTTCCATAGATCGTTCTCATCAGCATGAAAGCAAGCTTTCTATGGCCCATCTTTAAAACCAAACAAAGCAAGAAATCTCCACCCCTCGTCCCCCTCCAGCTCCTATTCCATTTCTCCTTTCCCCTGCCCTGCAAAACTGCTTGCTCACTTGTGTTACCTTTACTCATTTTTGTTCTCCCATTTTCTCCCCAACCCACTGCAGCAACATTGATCCTTTTAAACTATAATGTTTGAAAAGTCTAACACTTGGCTGTTGTGTAAATGTAGAATAAATGTGCCAGATATTTTATTTAATTAATAATAGAACCAGTAAGATATTAAGAGCAGTTCAAAGGAGAATTTGAAGAACAAACATAGATGGTTGGGTATAAGGAGATGAATTTGCTAATAGAAGTGGAACTGGTTAATATCCTGCGGGGCAGTGAAAGGTAATTTGGAAGGGTCATTTTTCTATAGGTCGAAAATCAATTGCATCATTAAAAGACAAAATTCATTTTTGTTGCTATAGGCAAGAATCATTAGCATGGCTATCCATTTTCTATGACTTAATTTCCTACGGAGTTGTAAAATAACCTAGTCATTACAAGGACAGATAAAGGGTTGGTATCCAAAATTCATAAGGAGTTTATCAAACTGAATATGCACAAAACAAATAATCCAGTAAAGAAATGGACAGAAGACATGAGTAGACTTTCAGATGGCTAACAGACACATGAAAAGACAGGTGTCTCAACATCAGTCATCAGGGAAATACAAATCAAAACCAAGATAGAGACCACCTCACACCTGTAGAATGGCTAAAATTACAACTCAAGAAACAACAGGTGTTGACAAGGGGAACCGTCTTATACTGTTGGTGGGAATGCAAACTAATGCAGCCACTCAAAAACAGTATGGAGGTTCCTCAAAAGTTAAAAATAGAACTACCCTATGACCCAGCAATTGCACTACTAAGTATTTACCCCAAAGATACAAAAATACTGATTCAGCAGAGCTCCTGCACCCTGATGTTTATAGCAGCATTATCAACAATAGCCAAATTATGGAAAGAGCTCAAATGTCCATCGACTGACGAATGGATAAAGAAGATAGGCCATATATATACATATATATATATATATATATATGTATATATATAGACTAGAATAGTAACCATTAAAAAGAATGAAATCTTGCCATTTGCAATGACATGAATGGAGCTGGAGTGTATTATGCTAAGCGAAATAAGTCAGAAAGACAAATACCATATGATTCCCCTCATATGTGGCATTTAAGAAACAAAACGAGGAAGGGAGGGGGAAAAAAAAGAGAGGCAAACCATAAGAGACTCTTAGCTATAGAGAACAGAAGGGTTGCTGATGGGGAGGTGGGTGGGGGATGGGCTAAATGGGTATGGGTATTAAGGAGGGCACTTGTGATGAGCAGTGGGTGTTGTATGTAAGTGATCGATCACTGACTTCTACTCCTGGTACCAATATTACACTACATGTTAACTAACTAGAATTTAAATAAAAACTTAAAAAAAAAGACTCTATAAAGTCAACTAATCCTCAAGATTCCTCTAGACCACACCCAGCACCATGCTGAAATGATATACAATAATTTATTTTGCCCATTTTGCCCATTTCCAGGTGTTGGACAATTTTTCCTGATAATCCCCACTATACCCATAACCTTCTTGCCAAAGCCAGTGGTCTGTCCTTAACTGACTTCACCTCTTAGCAATATTTAAAGCATGGAGCACTCCTTGAAAGACTTCTGCATGCTTTGGCATACCACATTCATCTGACCCACCCCTACCAACCCCCTCCCAACCCGTTTCAGTCACCTCTCTTAGTCTCGTGCTGGCCTGTAAATACCAGAGTGCCCGTGTATCTCTAGCGCTGATCTCTCCCTGAGTTCCAGACTCTTAACTACCCATATCCGATGATCAACTCTAATCTAAGCCACCATCATCTCTTTCTAGAACTATTCTATAAGGCTTTCCATTGTCCTGTGTGCTTCTCCTCCAATCTTCTACAGTTGATTCTTCACTCCGCAGCCAGAGTGATCTTTTTAAAGCATGCCATCCCCCTCTGCTTGAAACACACCAATGGTTTCTCCTTGCAACAAGAATAAAACCAAAGCTATTCTCCGGCTCCTGAGGGCCCTGTATGATATCACCTTCCCTATTTCATCTCTCTTTATGCCTTCCCTTCTTTTACCATGCACTAGTCAAAGTAGTCTTCTTTCTGTACCATGAATACACCAAACTTTTTCAGGGACTTTGTACTTGTTGGTCCTTCCCGGCAAAGATAGCCTCTATGTCATTTAGATCTCGATGTAAACGTCACCTGAGAGATGTCTTTCCCAGCCACCTTAGCTAAAGTAGCTCATACTCCCAGTCTCCCCATTACTTCACTCTTGTTTTCTTCTCTTCATAGTCCCAGTTAGTGTCAGAAATCTTACTATCATTTGTAATTATTCTTCCTTTCTAGGATGAAAGTTTGAGGGTAAGAACTTTGTCTTGTCTTCCACTCTGTCTTGGTGTCTACAGTGGTACCTGGTACAAAGCATGTGCTCACTAAGTATTTGCTTACTGACTTAAAGATGGTTCATCCCAGTTGTATTCACCATCCTCCCTTGGTTTTCTAGAAAGCCTATAGGAAACAAGATGGTACAAAAGCAAAGAGCCTTCGTTAGAAAGGCAAAACAAAGACTGGCTTTGAGAGAAAGTAAAACACTGCTCTCGACTGTGATTGAAATGGTGACGCTTCCCTTCCTCCATATTCTTGTCTCCATCTTTTCCCACGATAGGCTCGCACAATATTTAGGGAGAAGGCGGGAAAGAACTTAGTTTTGGAGAACAAAAGAGGTCTCCTTAGCTTTGGGCTTGGAAAAGGGTGGGCTTTGGTAGGGATTTTCAGTTTGGGAGAAGATGAAAAAGTAAGTTTAGAGATGGATGGTGGTGATAGTTATGCACCAGTGTAACTATACTTAATGTCACTGAGCTGTACCCTTAAAATAGTTGAGATGGTAGATTTATGTATGTTTTATCACAATTTTTTTTAATTTAAAAATGGGGAGGAAGGCTAGGACTTTCTGTAAAGGCTTTTGTGATTGGGTGAGTCCTATTGATGGGCTTGTATATTCTTTTACGATTTCTGGTCTTAGCATACGAGTCAGGTTAAAGTTGTCTTTCGATTCAAATTTTTGAGATCGCCAGGGCTTCTAGAGGCTGGAGAAAGTCAAGAGTTTTTGGCCTTGTTTTTCTCTTTTTATTTAGGGAGGCAGATTGCCATGGGAAGTACCTTTACTTCTGGAAGGCCAGAGAAGACATGGGAGAACTCCAGAAGACAAGTAGTAAGGAACTGGCTTCTTCAGAGGCAGCAGAGCAGAGTTGGAAGGAGAGGGCCTGAGTCACTTAGCTCTGTGACTGTGGACAAAGTCATTTAATCACGAGAAGTGGGGTTTCCTGACTTTCAGGAGTGTTGGGAAGAGAAAAGATAAGATGCCTAGCACAGTGCCTGCTGTATAAGTGCCAGCTCCTCCAATTGTAAGGACTTGCTCACCATGTCAGGTCCACTGGAATTGTCTGATGGACGAACGAAAGCAGAAACTTTAGTTCTCACTTCCAGGTGACCCTGGCCATTCCATGACCCTAGATGAGAAGTTGGAATTCTCAAGCCCAGTTTCAGAGTAAAGATTATATGGAGGTTTGGAACTTCCTGGTGCTCGATCTCTTGAGAATCTAAAGCATTGTAGCATAGTATTATGTGAGGTATACGATTGTGATGGGAAGTTTCTGGGTTTTGTTTTGACTGTGCTGAGTTGGAAGGCTGAGTTCTTAGCAATGAATGACCTGATCTGTTGCAAGAGAAACAAGTTGCAATCTGTATCTTGATCTAGTTGGGAGTGGATAAATGTAAAAATTTATCAAGCTGCATGCTTCTTATCTGTACACTATATGAACTACAAAGCTCACTTAAAAAAGAGAGAGAGAAAGAAATGGACTACATTACACACACTTTTAGAAAGGATTATTGCTTCTAGGTTTGACTCACCAAAAGCTTTAACAAGAGAGGTGAAGCTGGGCGAGGAGTGGTAATGCCAATTGAAAATGTCATATAAAGCATTAATTTGGAGAAATAATCATTGGAATAATTAATATAATGCGTGGTCTCCTCATGACGGAGTAACTTCTGTCTTCTTTATATTCCAGTTAGAAGTATCCATGGAGAACACTGAACACTCAGTGGATGCAAAATCCATTAAAAATTCAGAAATGTGAGTATTTCTAATGCTATCCTTTATAATCAGGGAAAGATGTGTATGTAATACAGCAAACTTTAAGGAATGGGGGAGCAGAAAGGGCTTTCAAACCAGAGAGAACCAGCTGACTTCTTACCTCAACAGCTGAGTGGCTTTTGCACACCGTAAACTTATCCTCCCTGAACCTTGTCTTTAAAAACAAACTTTCACGAAACTGTGGGGAGGATGGAGGGAAAGAAGAGGTGTAGCGCCTGACCCACAGTCAGAATCTCCAGCCTGGAAGCAGAAGGACGCTACAGAAGAGGCAGAACTCGCAAGTCTGGATGCTTCTGTGCCTTCCTAAATCCGTCTGCAGGATGAGAGCTTTTGTGTTTGCAGGAGATTTTTGGCTTTCTGTCTATTTATGAGTTGTTGTTGTTGTTGTTGTTGTTTCTTAACATTTTATTTATTTCTTTGCCAGAGAGAGAGAGCACAGCAGGGGGAGCAGCAGGCTCCCTGCTGAGCAAGGATCCTGATGTGGGACTCGATCCCAGAACCCTGGGATCATGGCCTGAGCTGAAGGCAGGCGCTTAACCAACTGAGCCACCCAGGCGCCCCTATTTATGAGTTTTAAGGCTAAAATGAAATGCCAGTTCTGAGTCTGGGGAAGAATTGACTGATTTTACATGATCTTGTACCCTTTGTTTTTCTGTCTTCCTCTTTGCAGTACTTCGCTTAATAAAGCTTCCCCTAACCAGATGATGGAGAAAGGAAAAAGATAAAATGCAAACACCCTGGGCGCCTGGGTGGCTCAGTTGGTTGGGCGGCTGCCTTTGGCTCAGGTCATGATCCTGGAGTCCCGGGATCGAGTCCCGCATCGGGCTTCCTGCTCGGCAGGGAGTCTGCTTCTCCCTCTGACCCTCTTCCCTTTCGTGCTCTCTATCTCTCATTCTCTCTCTCAAATAAATAAATAAATAAATAAATGCAAACACCCTTCATGTAATTCATGTCATTATCCAGTTGGGATCTCTTGTGGAGCTTTCAATTCTAAAGAAAGTTTCTTCTGAGACCCAGTATTATTATTTTGGACAAAAATAGTAGTTATTATTTAGTGATCTTCGTACTAAACAAAAGTATTACAGAACAATTAACAGGTTACCAATAAAGGTTTAGCAGTGTCTGTTTAGGTAAGGAGATTTTAGAAACTAAACTTTTGAAATACAATCTCTTTTAGGATGTTTGGGGTCTTATTTTCTTTAAACCTTTTAAGTGATTTATAAATTTTCCTACCTTTTCATATCATACAGAATATCATTTAATAGCAAATTGCATGGGAGCCCAAAACAGATTTAGGTCTGTTTTTATCCGATGATAAGTTATCTTCGCGTCCCTCGGCTTTTTGAGTCTCTGCTGTGCATCAGGCATGTAGTATCCTATTGCTATCTATGATCTGTATGATCTTCAACAAGTCACTGAGTATTAATACTTTCTGAGTATTAATTTTCTCACCCATAAAACACGGGGATCTTCACTTTAGTTAATGTAATCGTTTCTGACGTTGACTGCTTTAATTTACTATTTTAATTTTTTTCCAAAAATGTTTTTAGAATTGTATGTAATGTGAAACATACTCAGGTTAAATGCGTGAGGACGTGGACTTTACGTTTTGATGTTTGGCTGTTCCTAGACCTGGTATGTCCCGATCTCTGGCCTAGATCGGGGGTCAGGCTTGCAGTCTATTTTGGTCAAGTTTTATTGGAACACAGTCACACACATTCCTTTACATGTTGTCTTGGGCTACTTTCACCAGCAGAATGGAGTAGCTGCTTCAACAGAGCCTCAAATATTTAATGTGTGGCTCTCTTGAAAAAAAGTTTTTTGACCCTGGTCTAGCTAACAGAGGTTTTTGGATAAGTGACCTTCAGACAAGTATTTCCATTTCTTTATAGCAGTAATTCTATGTATTAACTCTTAATTTGTTCAGCTTGTAGTGTTTAAGGAACAATTTAGGAATTGTGAAAAATACCGTGCTTTGAGTCCTATCTGCATTTTGTCGGTTTCCTCTCATTTCCAGGGTAATTTTTAAGATCTTACTCTTACCTTGAGAGATAAATATCTCACAAGTTATAAGAAATTTAAGAATTTTAAACTATAAAATGTATTTGGTGAGATTGTGTAAAAATTTAGAGGAAAACTTAAAATGTGGAGAGCAAAAGCCTGAACTCTGAAGTCCGACAGGTATGACACAGTGTCTGCATAACCCTCAGCACTGAGCCTCACCGCACTCATTTCCACATCTGTGAAATGGTTTCTCACGAAATTTAAATCAGGAAAGGCCTGTAGCACACAGCCTGACCTTCATTCAACAAATGTGCACTGTTCTTACGTGTTATAAAAGTTGTATTAATGTAAACAGCGGCATCGGTCATTTCTGCCTTTGTAAACTGTTGTTTGATTTCCAAACAGAAAGACCTTACATGGAAGCAAATCAGTGGACTCTGGAATGTCCTTGGACAACAGTTATAAAATGGATTATCCTGAAATGGGTTTATGTATAATAATTAATAATAAGAACTTTCATAGAAGTACTGGTATGTATCCTAATGTAATTTTTAGCCCTCTTCAAATATTGTACCATTTACGTTTGGTATAATATGAAAAATGGAACTGATGTTATTAGTTAGTAAACAATAACACAGAATAGCCACAGAGTATAGATAGAGCTGGACCCTACACATCCTCCATCACAACTCTCGATCTTCTACCCATCATCAAAATTTCTCCCTCTTCCAACAGCTACCTCCCATCTGTATGTTGGCTCTTCTGCCCCGACTTCTGTGTAACCCTTGCTTCTTTATCCTTCTGCTCCCTCTTTCATTCTAATAGAAGGAGCACAACAAATAAGGAGTAGTATTTTTTTCTTTCCAAGAACTGTGCAAGGCACCTCATTGGTATTATCTCATTTAATTTTTACAACAACTCTGAAAAGTAACCGCTATTGGATGCTGAAAGGTTAAAATTCTGACACAGAGTTCACACAGGTCATTTAGTAGCAGAGCTGGGGCTTGGCCTTGGTGTGTCTGACCACCCGCCACCCCCAGTCTGAGCTCTGAATCCACCTCCTGCACTGCTTCACTTCTTTGTATCTTCATTCGCTCTACTGACTTTTTCCTTTTCCCCCACAAAAATGACAGAACCCCATCTTAAAGAGACCTTTCTTTTACCCTGCTTCCTCTTAAGCTTTGATCTGATTTTTGTCTCCTCCTAAATTTTGAAAACATGTGCTTTAAGCTTGCCATCTTCACTTCTTTCCATCCCTCTTGAATCTGTTTTCTGTTTTCTACCTCTGCCTCTACTGAAACTGCTCTCTTAGGTTCACCGTGGCCTGATCACCAAATCTCCCTTCTCATTCTCTATACTGGGTGTGACTTGAATCTACTAATATGGTTCAGACTTTTTTTTTAGAGAATATAAACAATAGAATCCCTTACAATCCCAAAAAGTTAATTAATATCTTGATGTGTTACTTGATTCTTTTTCCTGACAGTTTCTTTCATTCGTAATATGTAAGCAATAATTTATCCTGCTTGTTCCATTTAATGTAATATAAGCATTTTTCACTTTGCTATATAATTTTCAGATCTTTTAATGATTACATAATATTCCATTTGCTTGATTTGCATAATTTACCATATGAGTGGACATTTGGGTTATTTCTCCATTATTTTTATATTGATGCTGTGATAATTCTTTGAATTGACATATTGGTCACATTACTAGACTTAATTTTTAATTAAAGAAATTAGAAGCAGCAGATCCAACTTAGGAGGCCATCTACTGGGCTGGTGGTAAAAATGGCCAGAAGAATCCAGGTTGCACTGGAACGATAAGTAGAGCTTGGTGTTAGACTAGTTAGAAGGAAAGAGTAATTGGAAAAATGGGTGTCTGATTCTGAATGAGAGCCTTTGTATTGCTTTTGGCTGTAAGCTGAGATGCCACCTTCAGCCATCAGATACTCTGCATCACATTGCTGGTTATGATGCCCACTTCCTGTAGAATTTTACATTGTGGAACCTATTCTTTAACAACCATAACAACAAAATACTTAACCCAGGAGTCTGGCTTTAGCATTTGAGTGAGCGCTTCCTCTGCTTTGAAATGTGAAGGTCAGGTCCTCACAGTGATCTCCTGACAGTCTCGTGTTTTCTATTCTACTATTAAATGGCTCACAACCCAGGACTGGAATTCACTCACCTTGTCACATAGCTGCATGGTGTCCTCAGACTCTCCGAAGTCAAAACTTTGATAGGCTTATTTTAATTTTATAAACATTACCTATGGCCATAATAGAAATTTCAGAAACTACAGATTAGCAAAAGAAAAAAACATTAAAATCACTCATAGTCACACTATTCAGAGATGCTCTGTCAACGATATTTTTTAGGCACAGACATTGAGTCTTTTTTCCCATTCATACATGTTAATAATTTACTCAGATCTAAGGTGTGTCCTCCCTAACACTTTAGCCTTTTTAGATCTGAGTGCATTGTCTAGTCAGTCTGTACGTTTATGTGGAGGGTACCAGAAAAGAGGGACAAGAGCTCGGGACCCCTGGGTACCAGCCAAACGCTAGCCTTATTACTTTCAACAAGTTCCTGAACTTCTCTGTGCTCCCTGTCCCACATCCGTACAAGTGAAGTTGGTCACAATCACTGTCTCACTGGTGTTTGGAAGGTTGAAGAAACTACTCATAGCAGGATGCCTGGTGAACAGTATTAATGTGGTAGTGATTTGTGGGCGGAGGGGAGGCTTCTGAAAACATTATTAAAGGCGTAACGGATCTGAAAATTGTTGGGAACTTAAAAAAAATACACTTCCTCGATGTGTGTGAGATGTGTGTATTGTTATATATACCATTTTTTCTTAAGCGAAAGTAGGATCCTGTTGTTTTATAGTTTTTTTAATACAGTGACCATTTCCCATGGCAAAATTTTGTCTACAGAAATTTTTTTTAAGATTTATTTATTGGGGCGCCTGGGTGGCTCAGTTGGTTAAGGGACTGCCTTCGGCTCAGGTCATGATCCTGGAGTCCCGGGATCGAGTCCCGCATCGGGCTCCCTGCTCGGCAGGGCGTCTGCTTCTCCCTCTGACCCTCTTCCCTCTCGTGCTCTCTATCTCTCATTCTCTCTCTCTCAAATAGGTAAATAAAATCTTAAAAAAAAGATTTATTTATTTATTTGAGAGACAGAGAGTGAGTGAGCAGGGGGAGGGGCAGAAGGAGAGAGAGAATCCCAAGTAGACCCTGAGCTAAGCTTGGAGCCCAATGCAGGGCTCAATCCCACAACCCTGAGATCATGACCAGAGCCAATATCAAGAGTCAGACACTCAACCAACTGAACCACCCAGGCACCCCATGTCTACAGAAATGTTAATGGCAACACAGTATTCCATTATGTAAATGAATCATAATTTATATAACCAGACTTTTCTCATTAAGCATTTCAGTTGTGTTTTTCACTATCTAAGCAGCTGTGAAAGATATCTTTATGACCATAACACTGATACAGTTTACGTTATGAAGTGTCTTATATGCTAAGAAACTAAAGAGACTTTGTGTTACCATGATGAAAGTCATTGAATTTTCTTAGCAGTTGAAAAGAAGAATTTATTGTGGATTGTGTGACTTGCTGAATAGTTTATTTCAGAGCGGTTACTTTTCTTTTTTTTATGCAATTATAAGTAATCCTTTCTGTTTTCAAGGAATGACACCTCGATCCGGTACAGATGTAGATGCAGCAAACCTCCGGGAAACATTCACAAACTTGAAATACGAAGTCAGGAATAAAAATGATCTCACATGTGAAGAAATTTTGGAATTAATGGACAGTGGTAAGAAATAATTAATTTTTTTAATTGTCTAATTTATATTATGGTGTAGCTGTAATTACAATAATAAAGCACGAGAACTATGGCACCATACTCTATATAATGCTACATTTTATATACATAAAATAAAAGTTATTCATGCCACCTTCCTAACGTGGCTTGAGGTATGTTGACTGCCCCAAACTGGGTTTCTGTGATCTCTCAGTTCTGTCTTCAAGTTTCTTTGTCTTCCTCCTGTATAGTTTATGCAGGAGATTGATGGGTGAGTGAAGTTGTATTGGTTTTTTGTATGTCTTTTTTCCTTACTTGTAAACATTTTTCCAGTCTCTAAAGAAGATCACAGCAAAAGGAGCAGTTTTGTTTGCGTGCTTCTAAGCCATGGGGATGAAGGAATAATTTTTGGAACAAATGGACCTGTTGACCTGAAAAAATTAACAGGTTTCTTCAGAGGGGATTACTGTCGAAGTCTGACTGGAAAACCCAAACTTTTCATTATTCAGGTAATCTATAGCTAAACAACTTGGTTACTGAGGATTAATCAGGGATTAATTTACTCATTTGTGGATTAGCCAGTGGATTTATTTTTTTCCCCTGAAGCTGCTCAACTACTGTAACTTTTTTATTCATTTAAGCTACCACTTACAAGATAGAGAATAAATGTTCCTTTTAGACTTGTATCAAAAAGATTCCTTATTTTAACATCCATTTTTACACAGCCTTTACATTTCTTAGAAATAACAGGAATGTGTATACACACATACAGTTTTGTTTTTGTTTTTGTTTTTTGTTGTTGCTTGTCCTTTGGTTGGTTGGTTTGTTTTTACACATACAGTTTTTAATAAATTTTTTTTCAAGTAAGCTCCACACCCAGCGTGGAGCCCAGCCCAGGGCTTGAACTCATGACCCTGAGGTCAAGACCTGAGCTGAGATCGAGAGTCGGACATGCAACCGACTGAGCCACCCAGGCGCCCTTAAATGCTTATTTTCTAACTGCTAGGCCTGCCGAGGCACAGAACTGGACTGCGGTATTGAGACAGACAGTGGAGTCGATGATGACATGGCCTGTCAGAAAATACCAGTTGAAGCAGACTTCTTGTATGCCTATTCTACGGCCCCTGGTAAGACAGTTACCAATAATGAACATTACCTGGAGATTCTAGACACAAAGCAAGTGTTCCAAAGGCTGCCAAGATCTTGACATTCATAAACAGCTAACTGGTCTGTATTTTAGGTACCTTAACGACAGAGATATGTCAGAAAGTTGTCTTTAGCAAAGTTTGGCTGGAAAATGTGCAATTATAAGAAAGTGGGAGGATGGGGTAACTGGGTGATGGGTATTAAGGAGGGCACGTGTTATCATGAGCACTGGGTGTTATACGTAGCTAATGAATCGTTGAACACCACATCAAAAACTAATGATGTATTATATGCTAACTGAACATAATTAAAAAAAAATAAGAAAGCATACTTCCACAGTATCCTTCATGAACTTAATGCCAGAGAGGATACTATATTGCAATATAGAGTAATGAATCGTAGTCTTGTGATATGGTACAATATGTGCTATATTGTCATATGCATGGTAATCGGCTAAGAGCTTCGTCTACTTCTTAGAGTAGGATAGAGGTAGGTTTTCCAGGAATTCTTTGGAAGATAGGAAATAATAAAAATAAACCTGAATAGTGTGTGAGAAGGTAAAGTGGAACGAGGGAAAAGAAATAGGTTATTCCACGTTTTTGTGGTTGTGTTATACCTGTCCTCCTATAAATAAGTGTTGATTGATCGTGCAATTTATTTATTATACAACTAATTCAGGGTGTCACAAAGTTTGGAAATAGAGGACAAATGTATTTTTAAAGAATGTTACATTTTTAAATATGCTCAACATGATTTCTTTTTAACCTCAAGACAGTTCCAGGTAAAGTACTTCCAAATTAGAAGCAGTAGATCCAAGAGTTAATCTGAAAAATGTACAACGAATACATTGTGTTCCCTTTTTTGGAGTTTTTGAATACTCTGTAATGTCTTCATCATACTTTACTCGGATGCCTTGTAGACAAGTTTAGGACATGCAAATGTGTGTGCATACACAAGCAAGTGATTGCTTGGATGAATCAATAATCTGATGGCAACGCCATGCTCCTTACAATGGTGCCTCTTTCACATTTGCTTCGGCATCTTGTGCATGTTTCCGTCTTCCTCCCTGTGAGAAGGGAAACCCAGACAAGAAAGCTCACCGTCATTCAGCGGGGAAAGTAGTCCACACTCTTTCCCTTGCCAAAAGCAGAGGTGTATGCACAACACTACCCCCCACCAGCATCATCTCCCCTGAAACGAGAGGTGTTGTTTATTTCCCTTTTTTGTGGCTAGTAATGCTTGTGGAAGTTTGTGCTTGTTTTTACCTTTATGATTATGTAATAATCTATAAAATCAGATACTCATGGTACTTTGGTTGTTATTCTGCCTCATAGGTTACTATTCCTGGCGAAATTCAAAGGACGGATCCTGGTTCATCCAGTCACTTTGTACGATGCTGAAACTATATGCTCACAAGCTTGAATTTATGCACATTCTTACTCGGGTTAACCGAAAGGTAGCCACAGAATTTGAGTCCTTTTCTCTTGATTCTGCTTTTCATGGAAAGAAACAGATTCCGTGTATTGTGTCTATGCTAACAAAAGAACTGTATCTTTATCACTAAAGCTGGATGGTTTTTTGGGTGTTTTTTTTTTTTAAGGTCATATGCCAAGTGAGGAAATGGTTTAACCAATCCTATATTTTCCTCTCATTTAAATCTAATCGAATACTTCACATGGTACTTTAGAACCTGCTACTTTCATAGCAATAGAACTATGAGGCTGCCTCACACTCAGAATCAGGTAGTCGACCTCGAATTTAATTAGGAATAAATAAAAATGGATAGTAGTACAGTCGTTGTGAGAGGAAATGTTTCTAAATTAATGGCCCTGATAATTAGCAAGTTTTAGCGATGCTGTTATGAATTTTTGAGTAATCGTGGAAGAAGTTAAACATTGTAGTTATGAATTAATGATCTTGATATGCTCCTATGTGAGAGTATGTACTCTGGTTTTTGTCACACTGCAGACGTGATGGGGAATAATGTATCCTAGAATGTGGAGCTCCTTGAGCAGGGTCAACATCTTAAAGACCTACCTTGATTTTTAGAATCAGGATTTGGGGATAAGTCAGCTGTATTTTTTGATCATTTATCTGAGCGCATGGTTTTTTGATGTTTGGCCCAAGCATGTCTTTGTTACCAAAAGTCATGTTTAGTATTGAAAAGGAAACTAAATATTTGACCAGAGGAAGTGTGAGCAAATCCCGCTGACTCTTGTTGACTCCTGCGAGGCATTTAGCTAGATGCAGCGTTAACGGAGGGGGCGGCATTAGAAGCTCAGGGTGCTGACGTGCAGCTCATCCAGCAGCTTCCATATCCTATCCTTTGGGCCTGAGCCAGCCTTTTGAGCTTCACATACCAGCAGAGTATGTGCGGAGCTGTCATGTGAACATCTCAAACTGTCGATCACGCTGCTAGCAGTGTGAATTGAAGAAATTCTACAGGAACATCCTAAAATACAACTTACATAATAACCAGTGAAATGCCGCGAAGAAACAGTAAATCAGTCAGCTGGGCACTCCATCGCTAGAAGGTGGTTTGAGCCTGAGCAGAGACACAGGTGGGCAACAGCCTTTGTGATGAGGGCAGAGCCCTAGACCGGCTTTGGAAAAAGCACTGCTAGCTAGTTTTTTCGTACGGACTAGTGTGCTGGGAGGATGACACTCCCCCACCACCAGGGCAGGAATCTAACCAAAGAAAGCGATCATAAAGAATCTAGCAAGAAAGCTAACCAAATCAGAAATTTCTGAGATGGAAGTTTTCCAAAGATGCTAAGAGTCACAACAGAAACCATAGCACGTTTTATGATACCATTTCTAAGCACGTTAAGTTATTTTCTGTTGAAGCGTACGGTCAAAGGTACAAAAAATGGTGGTTATAACGATGTACTGTTCACTGAAAGAAAGGCCCGTGGCACACAGGACCTTGGCAATCAGCAGACTCACCCCTCCTCTGGTGCGTGGGGAAGCGGCCCCCACCAGGAAGGCCAGCCTGCAGGCCTCCTCACTCAGGCAGGCTCTGAGCCCTTGCTGCATCCCGGGGCCTCACGGGTTTTGCAGTCTGACATTTCACGGGAGCTATCTTTTGCTCAAGGAGAGAAACTCACATTTATAAATGACCACTCTTTGTTTCACCTGTGGAACTTTTTCTAAGTAAATGAGGCATGTAATGGTATCCTGAGATGTGTTCCTGTGTGACTGTTTTGTAAACTTTTGTTATGCGTTTTTATTTCGAAATATAAATTTTAACTTAAAATTACCAACATGTTCAAGTTTTTGTTGTTATTCTTGTTCCTGATATCATGCTACTCACTCTAGTTAAAAACAGTTTTAACCAAGAGCTGGGGCCTGATTTGGAAGGACCAAAGAGGATGCAGCAGGACCCTGTAATCAAATATTTTGAGATGATGGCAAATTACTAAATAGGATAAGTAGAGCTCTCTTCTTCCCAGGCCCTGTCATTGGAGCCCTGTTCCTAAGATGACCATGATGCCAGGAAGGATAGCAGGTCTGCAGTCACAGTCCCTAAATATGACCAGGTTTTTGTTTGTTTCCTTGCTTTGCAGAATGGTAACAGAGTATAAAGAATATTGCTGAAGGACAACATTTTCCACCACATACATTTTCAACAGGGCTAATAGAAGGGGAAAAAGAACTCAGGGGACATACATGTCAAACCACTGATGGCCCTGCTGGCCACCTCTGGGGAAGCGTTCCCTTATTTTATGTACTTAGAAAAGGAATTTAACAAAGTGCAAACGTGTGGAGTTTTAAATTCCTTCGAGTGTTTCTATAATGAACATGGAATACTTAGTAAGTCAGAAAACTAAATTAAGGGGCGCCTGGGTGGCTCAGTCGTTAAGCGTCTGCCTTCGGCTCAGGTCATGATCCCAGGGTCCTGGGATCGAGCCCCACATCGGGCTCCCTGCTCCGCGGGAAGCCTGCTTCTCCCTCTCCGACTCCCCCTGCTCGTGTTCTTTCTCTCGCTGTGTCTCTCTGTCAAATAAATAAATAAAATCTTTAAAAAAAATAAATAAAAAGAAAAAGAAAAAAAAAAGAAAACTAAATTAAATGATCCAAACTGGGAATAGGGGATTCCTGTTTCCAAGGAAAAGAGGATGGCATGAATAACTTTTTTAAGGCGCTTTAAAGCTATAGTTCTGTAATGGGTTGAGAAAACCAGCCCGTTCTAATCTCCCTACTATCTAAAGAAGTCTGAGATATTAAAAAGAAAAAAAACCCAACAATTAAGTAGGAAAATGGACCAAGGGCATGAACACAGTTCACAGAAAAGGAAAAGCCAAATGTCCCTAACACTCAGGTAAAGAGCTTAATCTCCATCATGATAAGAGAAAAAGCAAATTAAACTAAGGTATCATCTGTCCTCTATCAGACTGACAGAAGTCCTCGAGTTAGGTATCATTCTGTGGGCAACACAAGGAAATATCTCCTCCCACTAGTTGGATTGCAAGATGGTGTAATTCCCTGTGGAGGAGAATCTGGCACTACTTATCAAATTATATATTCTTTGAAGTAGCAATCTTCATTTTCTTGAAATTCAGACTACCCCTACATCTGTACATGTACAAAATTTTATGCACAATTACTCATCACAACCTTGTTTTCATGGTTTAAAAAAAAATGGCAGCAACCCATCTGTAAAGAAGGCAGGTTAAATACATTGTGATACGTCCACATAATGGAACATGATTTGCTGTAAAAAAGTGAGGAGGAGCCTCCTCAAATGATAGGTAAAGATCTCCCCCGCGTACGATTAAGTAGACAAGGATGAAACAGAACACTATAGATAATATGCTGTATTTTGCATAAAAAGGGAGGAGGGAGATATGAATGCGCATTTGCATAAAGAAACACCAGGAGGATTAAAAGAAGAAGAAGAAGGAGGAGAAACTAACAAAAATGTAAATGGTGAATGGGCACAGGGATGGAAGAGGGAGATTTCACACGTGTTCACTTCTCTAGATGACTTTGACTTTTTGGAACCATGTCAATGTATTACCTGTGTCAACTGAGCAACGAAGCAGAACTGAATCAAACAAACACACTCATTTTGGGTCTCAGAATGGCAATTTGGGAGCACAGATGCAGGTGGCAACCCAAAATTTGACCCACTAGGGAACAGAAGTCAGGGTTTATTAAAGACAAAAGGGAATGCTTGTCTATGTCGTTTGCAAAGAATTCTGGTTGGTGTTGGCAACAGAAAACTAGTCCTGGCTAACCATAATTGCTTGTGAAGGCTATCACTGAGCAAAACCTTCATTCCTATGCCAAATTGCAGGTGCTCCTGCAGAGGCATGGGAATATTTGCTGTTTGGCCCACTGCAAAAGTCCATGGTTCCACCCCGTGAGGAGTGTGCATAAGGCCCACCTTAATGGCCTCCCAGCTCCATTTTAAAACCCATTGATGTAAATGACTCCTTTTTATTGTACCTTTCAAGCCTTCAAAAATGAAATTAAATCAAGGGGAGGTGAAAGGGGCACAAAACTCTCTCAATGACGAGAACACGGATTGTACATGATGAGTACAGAGGGGAGGGGTGGAGAGGGTACCATACATTTCCAAAAGCCGTGTTATGTGATTTTGTTTAGCTCGTTAACTTTCTTCTTTGTGTCAATCTCTGTAGGTATTAATTGAGAAATCATAACATACTTAATATTAGAACTTGAGCCCAAGATAATTCTCAGGGTTTTGTTGTTGAAGGAACAAACTAGAGTATTAGTTTCTTGATTGATTTTTCTTCTCGTTCCATCCTTTTACTTTATAATATGATTATAATTAATTATGACATGGTAAGCAGGCCAACAAATATCCACGAAAGAATTTTCATGCCCAGAATCTCTACCTTTTACTACCCTGATAATGAAAAGACCTAACAAGTACCACATGATTTCACTTGTCTGTGGCATTTAAGAAACAAAACAAAGGAACAGAGGGAGAAAAAAAAGACAAACCGAAAAACAGGCTCTTAACTACAGAGAACAAACTGGTGATTACCAGTGGGGAGGTGGGTGGGGGGGGTGAGGGAAATGGGGGAAGGGGATTAGAGCACACTTAGGATGAGCACTGAGTAATGTATAGACTTCTTGAATCACTATACTGTACACCTGAAGCTAATATAACACTGTATGTTATTAATCCTGGAATTAAAATTTAAAAAAAATAATGACAAGACCTGAAGAACTGAGATGTTTAGGAATCTTCAGAAAAGGCAAGCAACCCCCTCTCAAGAAAATGTTTTTGCCAAATTCAAACTTGGTACAAAAGCTATAAAGGAGCATGCCTGAGCTGAAAAGAGTCCATTGTCTAATCTGCTCTTTATGCTTTGGTTTTATGTGACTTAAATATAAGCTCGGAGACCTGACAGCCCTCCCTTCGAGGGAAGCATGCTTGGCCAGGGTGTTGAACGCTAATTCACTGATTCTACTGAAGAATTTCCAAAAACCCATTTCTGCCTGGCAGGCTGAAGGAGCGTTAAGAGGGCCACTGTGGCTGGAGGAGAGTCAACAAGGGCCGGGGCAGGGGCACGGGGAGGAGATGAGGTCAAGAATGGCCTTACAGGTGCTTTGTTAGAGATGCCACCCAGGGAGAATGCATGTGGGAAGAGAAAGCTCCAACATTTGAACACCCAGGAAAGGAGACAAAGGACCACCCAAGTCAAAGATGGGAAAACCGTATCAGCTGAGAGAGCCACGGGAAGAAACTTCCCAGAGGAAATGTGACAAACTACTGAGAATTCAGAGGGAAAAAAAGATTCTAAATATGCATTGGATTTGTGACGACAGCAGGTTTTAGAGGTGATCCCCACAAAGGGGAATCTGCAAATACTGAGGCAGAATCCAGCTTAGAGTGGATTGATTCATTAGCGGAAAGTAAAGAAACAACAAGTATAAGAAACTTGAGAAGTTGGCTTTGAAGGACAGGGAGAGAAGGGGTAGTTAGAGCAGGAAGTGCATGAGGGTAGATCGAGGCATAATTGTGGGGAAGAGGAAAGGAGACTTTTTTTTTTTTTTTAATGGGGAAAGTGTGAGGCTGGGTGCTAATGAAGCTAGGTGTACAGTTTTTGTGGCAGGAAGTTCCTTTATAATAGCGTCTATATGTTCTATGAAGTAGAAGACAAGGTCTCTGCTCAAAGTTAGGGAAGTGATAGTGGCATCAAGGAAAGTTTGAAACAATCATTGTTAAGAGCGGGAGAGTAAGTTGACCAGAGAAGCTCGGTAAGGTCGCTGGGCAGTGCTGAGGCTCCCCTTGACACTAGCGATTATGAATCAGTCCACAGGGGCACCAGCCTGCCCTGTGGTGTGAGTCGATCTAGTTACACTCAGCTGCTTGCGTACTGGCATGTGTTGGCTTTATCCAACTTTGGGCCTTTGCCCACATTTATAAAAAAAACACAGAGGACTTCAGGATGCTGAAAAATGAGTTACTGAATGGATGAAACATGGAATCTAAGCTGGCTGGAGAGGGAAATGAAAACAGAAGGGAGATACATACAGGGAATAAGAGGAGTGGTCCAGAACCTGATGGTCCTGACAAACTTGAATATCCACTGTACTCCCAGTAACAGACTAAATGATGAGAAATAGTGGTCAGAGAATGGATGGAAGGTGGGGCAAATCTGATCCTGAAAAAGATGTGACTGAATAGAAGGATGGAGAAGCAAGACACAGACCATTTTGGAAATAAGGGCATGGAACTAAGAGGTGACCATGTCGGGTGTGTCCCCATGCACGTGAGCACTGATTTGCTGAAATGAGATTCAATATGAGGGAGTATGGTAATAAGATAATGTGAAAAAATCTAGTTATGTTTACAACTTTTGATTTTATGGCATTAAAAATATCCAACTTTTGTTTTTGCCAAATAAGAACATTTTTTAAGAACACCACCTATTATCACCATTATTCGTTTAAAAAAGATTTTAACTACCCCCTCACCTCCAAATAAAGGACATAACAGATTAAAGGACCAATACTTCCCAAAAAAAGGCGGTGTGCTTATTATATATACACATACACACACATTATACTATCTTCATTTTTCTCAGCTTGCCAGGATCAAACTTCCTGCAGGTTGAAATGGTCCATGTGATACTGTGATTTATAGTAAGCAACAGATGTTTGGTCTTCATCCCTGTTCTGACATAGAGCTCGTAAAAACCCTGGTATTTCCTAAATGATAAGAGAGATAAAAGTGCCCTTTAATTTTTTTTTTAAGATTTTTTATTTTATTTACTTGGCAGAAAAAGACACAGCGAGAGAGGGAACACAAGCAGGGGTAGAGGGAGAGGGAGAAGCAGGCTTCCCTTGGAGCAGGGAGCCCGATGCGGGGCTTGATCCCAGGACCCCGGGATCATGACCTGAGCCCAAGGCAGACGACGCTTAACGACTGAGACACCCAGGTGCCCCTAAAGGTGCCTTTTATGTCAATGAGATGACTTTTGGAAAGCTGGCCAGGTAACCTAAGGACGGGGGCTGGTTGCCAGGGGAACCATGTGATGAGAAGGGTGGAACTTTCAGCTTCCCCCTCCTTGGCCTGACCCCTGGGGAAGGGAGTGGAGCTGCAGGTTGAGTTCAATCACCAGTGGCCAATGATTTAATCAATTATGCCTATGTAATGTAGTCTCCATAAAAACCCACAAGAACTGGGTTCAGAGAGTTTTCAGGCTGGTGAACACATGGAGATGTGGGGAGAATGGTGCACCCAGAGAGCACAGAAGCTCTGTGCCCCTTCCCCATCCCTTGTCCTGTGCATCTCTTCCGTCTGGCTGTTTCTGAGTTATATCCTTTTGTAATAAATAGGTAAGCTAGTAAATAAAATGCTTCTCTGGGTTCTATGAGGCACTCTAGCTAATTAATGGAACCCATTAGAAGGGGATCCCACCAAGGGCACCCCTAAGGGCATCATTGGAACCTCTGATTTATAGACTGTCCTCAGAAGCACAGGTGACCATCTGAACTCACAAGTGGCATCTGGGTGTGTGTGTGTGTGTGTGTGTGTGTGTGTGTGTGTGTGTGTG
>NW_027397079.1:15779479-15813704 GCF_003265705.2 Callorhinus ursinus | reverse complement strand
GTGTGTGTGTGTGTGTGTGTGTGTGTGTGTGTGTGTGTGTGTGGCAGTCTTGCAGGATCAAGCCCTTAACCCTGTGCCGTCTGACACTCTCTCCTGGTAGGTAGTGTTAGCATCAAGCTGCACTGGAAGACATCTTGGGGGTGTCCAACATATGGGGGGAAAAACCCATATATGCTGAAATTGGTATCAGATCTGAATCTTTAATGTAGCATATGAGAAGGGCTACTTTTACTCTGGTCCAATAAAATTCTACTTGCCACATGAAATAAATTTGTACTCTTAAAAATGCCCTTCCTTGATGAGACTTGAGCAGTGAGAAGTGGCAGTGACTAGAAATGGCCCAGAATTGTCTTTTAACAGTGACCAAAGATCCTCCTTGTACAATGTTACTATGTCATCATCATCAGCAATTTGCCAGAACTTTCCATAGATTAAAATAAAAGATTACAATTTAAGTCTTCATTTCTTTTCAGATTTATCTAACTTTTCAGTGGATCCTGTGCAAGAGAAAAAAGCGAATGCTGCTGTGGGAGGATCTCCGTCAGTCCATTGCATAGATGATGAGGAAATAATAGATAGTAGATGCAAATCAAATGCAATCACACGTGACTGTTAGGAAGATATTTGGGTCCCAGTCTCTACTAGGCCACTAATAGTAGAGTGATTGTGGCCAAATTACAACTTCGTGTTCCCTAGGCATAAAGTCAGGGGGTTTCTAAAGACTCTTCCAGCACTCACATTGTATGTAAAAGTAAGTGGTGCTTTGAGCATGTCTAGAGAGAGCTCACAACCTTTCAGACTTCAGCATGCCTCACAATCACCATGTGAAAAAGAAAATACCAAGGCTCTGTGCTTGGAAATCCTGCTTCAGGAGGTCAAGGACGTCGGGGCCCAGGAATCTCCAGGTTCAACAGGCACTTCGGGTGATCCCTGCATCTTTGTTTCCAGGATCACATTTGGAGAAACACTGTTGGAGGCCTATTTAATGATCCTTGGTCTGACCCATGAACCAAATGAGAGGAAAACTTTGGCCAACACCTGTTCTGCTATTTCTTCTCTCAAGTCAGGTTTGGACTTAAGCCTTTCATCTCCCTTTCTCTCCTACTATCAAGATGTATATGGAAGTTCTGTGACGAAGAACCCATCACAGTACCTGTGGGCAGTGTAGGGAGTGATCATTCTCACTAGCTAAAAATAACTGGCCAGAACAGAAGCAGCCTGGTAAAAATGGACAAACAGCAGAAGAAGCCATGGTGGGAGATGGGAGAGGTGATCTAGGTTTGGAGGCTCAGAAGATGGTGGCGAGCCAAGGAGGAAACAAAACTTAATATTCTGTAACCTATCCATATCTAATACTATCTAACAATCTTCTAAAGAAGTAAGTCTATTGCAATATTTCCAGACCCTATTGTTCATTTACTGTATTTATTTCTTAGGCCTTCAAGTTTCCCAAGAACTTTTCCCATTTTTAAAGTTTAAAAAAACCCGGTTCTGCTCAAAACCTTACTGTGTGTGTGTGTGTGTGTATTTATTGTTGTTGTTTGTTTCTGATTTTTAATCAGAACATAATACAATCAAGAAATAGCAGCTCCCTATTTCTAACCAATGCTGCTGTGTCTTTATTTTGAACATCTGCCTCCAGAGCCACTTAATGGCTGTCGGTGCAAATTCAGATGGAAAGGACTGAAAAATAAAATTTGCAAGTGGTGCCTGTTGAGAGTTTCTACTATTTCAAAATCTGTAAGAAACAGTCAGACTACTGCTGGGGTGGGGGGTAGAGGCAGTGTGTGGACTGAAATCTTGTTCCGCACCTGCACATTCTGACCCTGCCTTCCCCATCTCCTGCTGCCTCTCCACTCCTCATAGCTCTCTGTTTCCTGCTATGAACTTGAGACTTTGGAGTGAGGGAAAAATAATCAGATTTGCCTGGCTTGTGCATATCAGCTGTGGTCCGATGCAATACTTCCTTGACCCAACCCAGGCTGTTATAAAATTTAATGACTTAAATTAATATTCCATCCTTCTATTTTATTTTCAGTTCTTTATCCCTACTGATTGACCTGTTAGCCTTCTGAAAACATTTTTTCAAAAATCTTTACTGTAAGAAATTGAAGATGAACTTTCTAGATATAGCTCTCTGATGTTTAAACCAGTCAAATATCATTTATATTTCATTTGAATTTCTAATATTAGTGTATAATCATACAAAACTAGGATCTGATTTATCCCTGCTCTCTCCCTCTCCCATCATACATCTCCTCATATACCTTCAAGCATGGAGCAGAATTGAAAGGTTGAGATGGGTGAACCAAAATAGTAGTTTGGTTTATCCAATGAGAGCATAAGAAGAAAGGCTAGACTCAGAGCCGCTATAGTACATTGATATTAAAGTTAACCACTAAAACTTTTAAGTTATTTGTTACCGATTCTCTTTACAAATTTCTCCTTAAAACTCAAGTCACTGATGGAAGCTTATTGTGAAAGTTTATCTGTGAGTCTTAAGGCCATCTACTTTGTATGGAGTCATTGCACTGATAGAACTACCTTAGTTGGAGGGTGGCATAATTTCAAATGGTGTCAAGTAAATTCCAGGAGATGCTGAGTTGACATGTGCACTATCTCTGGAAGTATTATGGTTTGGGGGCAACCCATTTTTCAGCATATGAAACTTATAGCTCAACTATGACTAAGAAATATTTTTCACAGAACATAGTCACAGTTCATTTCAGTTCGGAATTCTCCATCCCCACTCTGCCGCCCACATCTACACCTCCTCTGTTGGGTTTCATGTAGTTAAGTAGCATTGGTTCTATTGAGCTAACTAGCTACCTCTTCCCAAGTCTGAACTACAGTTTCTCCTTCTCTACTATGGGGGCCATAATATCTTCCTTCCAGTAGGAGTGACATGAGAATTTGTTAAAAGATAATGACAGAGGAGCACCTGGGTGGGCTCAGTCTGTTAAGTGTCTGACTCTTGATTTCTACACAGGTCATGATTGCAGGGTCATGGGATCAAGCCCCACCTTGAGCTCCATGGTGGGCATAGAGCCTACTTGGGATTCTCTCTCTCCCTCTCTTCCCCTCCCCCACTGCCCCCCCCCCTCCCATGCATGTGTATACATGCTCTCTCTCTAAAAAACAAAAACAACAGCAACAATAAAAAAGATAAAGACAGAGAAGTTGTCTGACAAATTAAAGCACAATAGAACCATGGTAGATTATTTAGATATCAATCAGTTTGCTGTCATTGAAAATGTCAGTAGAACTAGGAAAACTACTTTATTTACTTATCAACACATATAGCTCTCAACTTTATGAGAGCTCTTCTAAGTGATTTTAAATATTAACTCATGTGATGCTCTTATCAACCTTATAAGACAGACCCAATTTACAAAGGATGAAACTGAAGTAACTTGACCAAAGACACAATGAAGTAAGGAGCAGGGCCATGATTTGAACCCAGGAGTCTAGCTATATGGTTTACCCACTTAACCACTATGCTGAGCTACCTTGAGAGACATCCTGCCTGACTACGGCAGCCACATTAGCAGGTTCAGTCCTGAATGTGCAGACGGCCCTGGGGAATTTAAACTTTTATTCAACAAATATTTATTGAGTACTTATTTTTTTTTAAAGATTTTATTTATTTATTTGAGAGAGAGGGAGAGAGAGAGAGAGCACATGAGAGTGGGGAAGGTCAGAGGGAGAAGCAGACTCCCCGCCGAGCAGGGAGCCCGATGTGGGACTCGATCCAGGGACTCCAGGATCATGACCTGAGCCGAAGGCAGTCGCTTAACCGACTGAGCCACCCAGGCGCCCAGATAAAGTTTTTTTTGTGTGTTTTTTTTTTTAAGATTTTATTCATTCATCTGACAGAGAGAGAGAGAGACAGTGCGAGAGGGAACACAGGCAGGGGGAGTGGGAGAGGGAGAAGCAGGCTTCCCACTGAGCAGGGAGCCAGACGCGGGGCTCAATCCCAGGACCCCGGGATCATGACCCGAGCCAAAGGCAGATGCCCAACGACTGAGCCACCCAGGCGCCCCGTCCTTATTGAGTACTTATAATTTTTTTTTTAAGATTTCATTTATTTGACAGAAAGAGACACAGGGAGAGAGGGAACACAAGCAGGGTAAGTGGGAGAGGGAGAAGCAGGCTCCCCACCGAGCAGGGAGCCCAACGCGGGGCTCAATCCCAGGACCCCGGGGCCACGACCTGAGCTGAAGGCAGACACCTAATGACTGAGCCACCCAGGCGCCCCAGGTATTTGTAATTCCTTTGCCAGGCACTGTGCTAGGTACTATAAAGATAAAAGACACCTTTCATGCCCTTGTGGAGTTTGTCAGATGGTTGTTGAAATAACAACTCAGGGAACACCTGATAAGAGGCTATTTCCTTTCCTTTCAAGTCAACAAGAGTAAGCTGAGTCAAAGAATTCCAGTTTGAAGTCAAATCCCTGCCTTATCATAGGTAGTCTTTGACTAGCCTCCCAATCTCTACCTATTTATCTGTCAGAAAAGAAAGCAAAGGAAACCTGGATGACTCAATAGTTTAAAAACTAGGGTTGCTTCCGGCTGATCCTAGGGCAGATCAACTGATTGGTCTTGTTATAGCCTCCTTCCCCCAGACTGCAGAGAGACAAGGCCAAGCTAAGTCAGAATAGGTCAACTTTTAAGGGACTGCTCTTAACACCCATGTGGGGTACACGTGGTACACTTGTTCTGGAGGGAATGTTGATTTCCTCACTGGTTTTACATGGTGGGAGGGTATGGAGGGGACTGAACATCACAAAATCGGAACAAGTGATGAAAAGAAACAGGCCATTTGTCCTCATTGCTAACAAACCAGTGCCTCCAAAGTACAGAAAAGGAGCATGCTACTGTCTTCATGTTGTTGCGTTTTTAAAGGAAAATAGCAATAAAGGTCAAGATAATACAGGAAACATTTATATCTATTCTCAGGAAGCATATGGAAAAATAGCAAATGAACAAATGAGGGTTTAGAATACAGACATATGCTCAAAAAGACCTACTCAGATAGGCACATTTGAAATCTCCTTGTGTGGGTCACAAATCTCTTTCCACTAACATCCAATTAGGTCTTGGGTTGTGGATAAGAAAGTCAAGCTGAGGGGTGAGGAGTGTGACTCCAGGTCACAACCTTATGTGTGATCTCTCAGGCCCAATGTTAGCCAATTACAGAGGCCTTCCCTGGTGGACCTTGTGGTGGTGGTGGGGGGAAGCTGACCTCCCCATAGCACACTTCGTGCAAAGCCAATGCACAGTGTCTGTGTGTATCGCACGGAGTCTCTGGAGGGATCCTCAGGCCCTCCTCCCTGGTGATGCTTACATATATCTGCATTCCTAGCCCTATCACCTCCATTTGGAGGCCTCCTTATTGGGGAGCCCATGGTTAAGTCATTTTTCAGGCACTTCTGCTGAGACCACCTTCTAGGCTTGGGAGGAGGAGGACCCTGAAGACACTCGCCTTCACTTTGACTCAGTATTCAGTATTTTCACTCCTACTCTTCCCCCAGCTCTCTCCCACCCCCTCCACAAACTGGCAGGAGCCTTTTGTCTGGGGTTTCCTGTTTGTGCTGGCCCTGTTCCAGGGGGGAAAATAAAACACTGGGAGAGCTAGGGCGTCCCCAATTTGCCTCTTGCTCCTCCAACCCTCTAAGCATTTAAAGGCTCCACTGTTACTCTCACTTTGGCTTGTCCTAATTGATCACCTTGATACCTTCGGCTCTCTTCAGGTCAGCTCTTGCCAGGCAGGACACTAAAACAAAAGGATAGCTTCCAATTGTGATTGAAAGGTAAGTATTTGGACTGAGGTGACTCTAATGCTGGGGCAGCCTAGGTAAGCAGACCCAAACCTAAGCCGGTAATGCCTCAGGGCTAAGAAATCAAAATGTTGGAGAGGTTGTGGGGAGAAAGGAGAACCCTCTTACACTGTTGGTGAGAATGCAAGCTGGTGCAACCACTTTGGAAAACAGTGTGGAGGTTCCTCAAAAAGTTAAAAATAGAGCTACCCTATGACCCAGCAATTGCACTACTGGGTATTTACCCCAAAGACACAGATGTAGTGAAAAGAAGGGTCATATGCACCCCAATGTTCATAGCAGCAATGCCCACAATAGCCAAACTGTGGAAAGGGCTGAGATGTCCATCAACAGATGAATAAAGAAGATGTGGTCCATATATACAATGGAATATTACTCAGCCATCAGGAAGGATGAATACCCAACTTTTACATCAACATGGATGGGACTGGAGGAGATTATGCTAAGTGAAATAAGTCAAGCAGAGAAAGACAATTATCCTATGGTTTCACTTATTTGTGGAACGTAAGGAAGAGCATGGAGGACATTAGGAGAAGGAAGGGAAAAATGAAGGGGGGCGGGAATCGGAGGGGGAGACGAACCATGAGAGACTGTGGACTCTGAGAAACAAACTGAGGGTTCTAGAGGGGAGGGGGTGGGGGGATGGGTTAGCCCGGTGATGGGTACTAAGGAGGGCATGTACTGCATGGAGCACTGGGTGTTATATGCAAACAATGAATCGTGGATCACTACATCAAAAACTAATTAAAAAAAAAGAAATCAAAACCTAAAGACAACCAGTCACAAACAGCCAACTTTCCTATATAAGGCAACTGCTCAAGCTAGAGCCAACCAAATAATTTCCACGCTTTGCTTCTCTGTCTTTTCTATGCAAGTCTTTCCCTGAGGCCCCAGGGGGCTCCTAACCACTTGTGGTTTGGTGCTGCCTGATTCAAATCCATTTCTACTCCAATAAACTCTTAAAAACGTAATATGCCTCAGTTTATTTTTCAACAGAAGTATCCTAGCAAAAGTAGACAAACAACCTTCAAGGAAAAGCTGGGTCAACTGCTGCTTTTCTCTGAATTGTCCTGGTGCCATTGCCACCCTGATAAATTCATCAGTCACATCAGCTTCAGCTGAATCACATTGTTGCTTGTCAACCAGGATGTTTTGGATGATGTTCAACTGAGGAAGTTTTCTAGTACAAATAGTCAGTATCCGTAATCATTTCAAAGCACTATGTGTAAGGAGAGTCAGTCAAATTTTGCACCCCTCAAAGTCAACTGCACCTGAGACCACAGAAGAAGGTTAGTTAGCTGTTTCCTGAGTGCTGTTGGGACAGGCAGGGTGTCCGTGAGGCTGCTTTTCCTACAGCTACTCTGATGGGGGAGGAATTGTGGGAGCTTCTCTTTCAGGAAATGGGCAGCAGACTTAAAATTAACTTCTCCTATGGCTCAAATTAGCAGCTGATTAGATAGAAAGGCACATATTGTAGGTGAAAGAGAAAGATCTACCTAGTTCTTAGATTACTTTGACCTAGAATTGTGTATGTTAAAAAACTAAGCTACAGGGGCACCTAGATGGCTCAGTCGGTTGGGCGTCAGACTCTTGATTTCCGCTCAGGTCATGGTCTCGTGTTCGTGGGACTGAGCCCCAAGTGGGACTCTGCAGTCAGCATGGAGTCTGCCTCAGATTCTCTCTCCCTCCCACTCTCTCAAATAAATAAATAAAATCTTAAAAAATACAAAACTAAGCTTCAATAAACATGTGAGTTTGCTTTAAAGTGTCTTTAACCCCAACTATAAGAATAATGAGAAAGTACAGGGTGGCATGGCCCTTGGCAAAAGAGGAGATCACTGCCAGAGGTGTGCAGAGCAGGGAAGGATGCCATGATGACATGTTTGTTTGTGTGTGTGTGTGCACACGCACACACTCGTGCAAGCGCCCATGTGTGTGCACACTTGCTCGAAGGTTCAGTTCACTGGGACAGCCTACATTTTGTGGGTATATAAATTAACTTTAGCACTCTGTTAATAAATCAAGTTACTTGAACCTCAGTTCTACTTGGTAGCGGAAAACTCATCAGTTTAGGGCACATTCGATCCGTTCAAAGTTAACTCAGCCTATTTGGGGCTCTCTCCTTGCTTGGGAGTCTGTGACGCATTGTGTCGTAGAGGTAGGAAGAGGTTGGACGGTTGGAAGTATCTGGTCCTCCACTGTCACAGGTGCCCAGTGGGTCCTGCTGAGACTTACATCATTCCACTTGGTTGTCCTCATCACTTCTGCTCTCTGGCATCCATGGAGATAGCTGCATTCCCATTGAGCTTCTGCTTTTATGGTTTACACTGTTACTACTCAATGTCTTGAATCCGTGAGGTCCCTGTGGGGGAAGAAAGATCATCTTCCCTCTAAGCTTCTGAGTTCTTGGCTGAGACCCCTGTAATAAAAGTCACATTAACAAGAGAAAGAAACCCACAAGTTTACTAACATGATACCTCATGTGTAAATGGAAGATACCCAGGGAAAAGCGAGTAATAACTCCCTGAGACGGCTTAGCCTCTGGCTTAAATACCTTCTTCAGCTAAAGACCAAAGAAGGAAAGGTGAGGTGGGCTGGTTATGGGGGAGGTTATCAGGAAAAGCAAGGTAAACACGAGTAAGGTTTTTATACAGATTTAAGTCTGTGCCTCCTCCAACGATAAGTCTCTTATAATTAAGAGTGATCCTTCTTTTCTTGATACAGAGAGGGAGATATCCTTATAAGTGGAGGTGTCCTTTATAAATACAAATTTCTCTTGCAAAAAAGTAACTTCTACTCCATTTTCAGAGCTTACCCTGTGTCTGCAGTCACTTGAAATAATCCTATGCCAAAGAGATCTATTTGGGGATGGCATGTTTTGTACCCCTCCAAGTCAAAAGCACCTCATAGCACAGAGGAAGGTTAGTTAGCTGTTTCCTGAGTGCTGTTGGGACAGGCAGGGTGTCCGTGAGGCTGCTTTTCCTCCAGCTACTCTGATGGGGGAGGAATTGTGGGAGCTTGTCTTTCAGGAAATGGGCAGGAACCCACACCAGTGACTCACTCTGGCACCCTCCTCACTAGGTCTCCTCCCTTCTCCAGCTTGGAGGACTTTGACCTAGTGGCAGGGAGGCAGGGGAGGGAAGAAGCAGATCAGCCCTCTCATTCTGTGTCAGCTTCAGCTGTTAGACATCAGAACTTGAGAACATAATGTCCTCTTTCTTCTGCTGCAACAATTCTCCTTGGGGCCACAGAGACCTCGTGTCTAACAGCCAATGGACAGTATGGGAAGAGGGAGCATATAGAGTATAAGCAAGTGAGGATGCTGATGATGGGAGTGCATCAGTTAATATTTCCTACCATCATTTTGCCACATATGCTTAATAATACTAGCTAGCTCTGTTATGCAATTTCTCCATGCCAGAGGCTTTACAAACATCACCTCCTATAATTCTCATATGAATCTTATGAAGTGGGTATTATTATCCTACTTTTGTAACCGAGAAGATGAAAGCTCAGAGGTTGAACAACTTGCCTAAGGTTTCACAGCCTGTAGGTGATGGTGCCTGAACATGAATCCAGGTATTTCTGACTCTCGATTCTTTACTCTTTCTACTGCTTACTTCTCCAAGAGATACAAATCAAAAACACAAGCCAAAGCATGCACTAGAATCTAGCAGAGAGCGGGCATCTGTAAAGCAGATTGTGAAAACACCCTATCCTTGATTCTTAGAGCTTTGGCCCCTTGAGATACTGAAGCAGCACGTGTAAGGAGGATTGGTCAAGCGGATAGAAGCTCAGAAAGGACCGGGCCCTTCCTTGGGAATGGCTGCAGGAAAGAGCAGAAGAACAGATGATCTCAGATCCTTTAAAAACAGTCTGAACAGATGGCAGAGACTCATTTTCCAGAACCTGCTCTCAATAGGGCCAAGAACTATATACTTTATGGCGTCATTTAAAGAAGCCAAACTAAAGAAGTGTGAACAAGTCCCGGGACAAAGTTGGAATGCTATGGAGCTGGGGAGTCAACTTTGGTTGCAAATGGGCAGATAGGTACCTATCTGCCCATTATTTTTTTACGTCTCTCCCTGATTTTCTATCCAGCTCTACTCTTCTCTCACCTGTTACCGTAGGTTCCAGAAAGCAAAGGAGCAGAAGCTGCTGTCACTGGGGGATGGAAGCCAGGAGCATCTGTCCGTGATAGTGTGTGTGAGGAGCAGCAAACATATATGAGCAAGGGACCAACGAGGAACGTTTTGGCTACAAGGGTTGCTCGAGGTAAGGAGTAAAACTGCATGAGCATGCCAGAGTTGGGCACTCGGGAGGTGGGTGATAACGTGGCCCTCGGGAACTCAAAAACAGAGTGGAGATGAGGAATAGGAAGCAGCACCATCAACTGGAAAGCTCACTGACTTTGGAGTCATCAAGATCTGGCCACGAAGCCTAACATCTCCACTCATCAATGACATGACCCTGGGCACTTTGGTTAAGCTCCGTGGACATCAGCTTTCTTATTCATAAAAGGATTCTAACAAACACTGTCATCCTTACACAGTGGTTTGTTAAGCACGCAGCTTGGGACCACATAGACAATGGGTTCTGTCCTACATCAAGGCTCACATACTACCACCTAAGGGATCCTTCATGGTTTCCACCAGATCCTTAGAGCACATACCAGGTTGGAGTCTCTGCCCTGTTATGTGCAAGGCCCTGTGCTAGGGCTGTGAAATCAACGGGCACAAAGCTGGGAGAGGATGAGCGCTGAATGGCTCCTGCTCTATTCGTTTTCTGCTGCCACAGACCCACTTACTACAAGCTTAGCATCTTTAAACAGCACGCATTTATTCTCTCACAGTTTCTGTGGCCTGGAGTCCAGCACAGCTGAGCTAGTTCTCTGCTCGGGGTCCCACCAGGCTGAAGGCAAGGTGCCAGGTGGTCGGTGTCCTCGCCTGAGCACTTGACTAGGAAAGAAACCATTTCCAAGCTTGTAAAAATTATCAGTGGAACTCAGCTCCTTACGGCTATAGTATGAATGTCCCTGTTTTCCTGCTAGCCATTGACCAGAAACCACCCTCTGTAGCTACAAGCCACCCTTGGGTCCTCGCCACATGGCTCCCTTTACAGGCAGTTTCTAACGTGCTTCAAGGCCAGTGGGAGGTTCTCTCTCACTTCAAACATCTCTTCCCTTCAGAGAAGGCCCAGATCCATTTTTGAGGTGTTCACCTGCTCAGGTCAGTCTGACCCAGAATAATCTCCCTTTTGCTGAATTCCGAGTCAACTGATTAGAGGCCTTAGTTACACCTGCAGAATCCCTTCACTTTGCCAGGTAACCCAACCGCATCGCAGGACAAAATCCTGTCCACGGACACTCACAGGGGAGAGAACCACACGGAGCATGGACACCAGGGGGCAGAACCTGGGAGAACATAGGAAAATTCTGCCGGCTACACCTGCTTAGTTGTACTCCGCTCCGAGGGAGGACTGAGGGTGAGCCTTACTCACCACCTGGTGGACACCCTTGTGAATCAGCAGTCAATTCACTTGGCAATGCACAAGGTGATCTTCCTCCTTGTTAGGACGTTTACAGAATCATAGCGAGCGTTTCAGACACCACGCCCTGAGAGAATATTGTCATTCTGGGAGATGTTTCGCCCTGGGGCAGCATTTTTTATCATCTCAGATACTTTCCATTCCATCTGTCCTGCAGACATCTTAAGGCTATAATGGGCATCCAGAGGAGTACAGGTCCTGTGGCCTGAGATCTAATTTTAGAAATACTTTCAGTCTAAATACGGGGAAACTAAGGCCCAGATAGGACCACCTGGCCCCCTGCTCTGGGCCTCTTGCAGCGATGTCCTGATCAAAACGTCAAAACACCCACAGATTGGTTTGCCTTGGCTGTCAAAGGAGAGAAGTATCCACTAAGTAGGATTCCAGCAGGTTGTCTAATGAGTAGGTGACGACTGGAGAATTGAAAAACATACTAGCCAGTGTTGGGTGGGTTGAGTTGTTTTCCAAATAAAATTTAATATCCTGCATGAGTATTACTGTAAAGAAGAAGAGATTGGTAAAAATTATTTTCAAATTAATTGAAATTGAATTAATGGAATTAGTTGGGGAATATTTCTTTTGCATAAAGTCTTCTTTTTATCTCGTTTTCAATGAAAAAACAATTTTGTATTAATATTAATCAGTTCCATGAGACAAACCACATTTTGAAGGAAAGTAACTTACAAATCTTCCATGGTCTATTAGGATTAAAACAGCTACAAAATTATCTTGCTCATTACCTCCTATCAGATTACTGATAGCTGACTGATCTACTGGGCTCCACCACCCTTGCCCCTCCAAATGATTTTTTTTTTAAACATCTCTTTCAGGGTAGGCTTCTTAATGATGCTGGGCAGAACACTGTTTTCCCTTCAGGAAGGATCTCCTATGCTGACAAAAAGTGGGGTTAAACTTGAGAAAGACTTGCTGGATTCAAAAGTCAAATGGGGAGAGTGGTTCTGGGTGTGTATGTGAGGGGAAGACTCCAGAGTCTGACCTGACTCAACCCTTCAATGCAAGGGAATTTAAAGAGCTGGCATGGTGGGAGCACGGGCTAGTTTTAGTAAGAAGGGCCATTGGCTGAGCCTAGCACCAAAAGCACATTGGCTTTGGAGGGATCCTCACCAGTGCTGGTGGCAAGGACCAAAGCCAGAGCCCAAGGAAGTGAAGTAACCAGAATTCTCATGTACTGCTGTTGGTAATGCAAAATTGGACAGCCACTTGTGAAATCAGTTTGGCAGTTTCTTGTAAAGTTAAATAGACGTTAACTGTATGAGCCACTCATTCCACTCCCAGGTGTTTATTCAAGAGGAATGGAAATACACATCCCCCAAAAGACTTGTGCGTGACTGCTTATAGCACCTTTATGTATAATGACCTAAATGGAAACGGTACAAATGTCCATCAAGAGGTGAATGGATACACAAATTGAGGGATAGTTGTATCATGGAATAGTCATTATCAATAAAAAGAGACAAATACCAGTACACACAACATGGATAAATCTTCGCAGCATCTTGCTGAGTAAAAGAAGCCAGATAAAAGAGTACATATTGTATGATTCCATTTATTTAATTTTTTTTTTTTTAGAGAGGGAAAGAGTGGGGGGAGCGGCAGAGAGAATCTTAAGCAGGTTCCACACAGAGTGCAGAGCATGACCTGAGGCTCGATCTCACAAACCTGAGATCATGACCTTAGTGGAAATCAAGAGCCAGACACTTAACTGACTGAACCACACAGGCGCCCCTGTGATTCCATTTAAATAAAGGATTAGAGCAGGCAAAATCAAAGCTGTATTGAAAGAAATCATATCAATTCTTGCCTGAGGCAGGGATTAGGGCTCTATCAACTGCAAAGGGGCACAAAGGAGATTTTGGGGGTAATGAGACTACATCTTAATGGTGGTGATGGCTACACAGGTGTATACATTTGTCAAAACTCATCAAACTGTAGTCTTAAAAATGAGTGCATTCAATTGTATGTAAATATTCCTTATTGTATGAATATTAAACCAGATAAAGTTGATTTTTAAAGCATTACCCAGGCTCAGGGCTTCCACTGGAGAAAACTCTGATGTAGATCACTCTGCATGTCTCTAGAGACATCTGAAATTCATGCTATGTTTCTTAATTCCAATGGAATTCCTATTTCATTGATAGGAAAACACTATAGGGACCAAGATGGAGTAGATGCACTTCTCCCTACTCCTCCTGATAAGTATAGCTAAAAAGACTGGACATTATAAAGCAAATGTAAGACTTTGAAAGTGGACAGAAAAAGGAAGTCTGGGGAGCAACCTCAGAACTCAGGGAATGATGTGACAGTGGATTTCCTGAGTTTTGTTTTTGTCTCATGTGTCCCGGATCAACTAGGGAGGAAACTAACCTCCCATAAACACCAATGGGTGCACACCAAAAAAAGAAAAAAGCCTCCAAAGAAGTCTGCTCTTTCTAGCAAGACAGAAAACTTTTAGACAATAACCACCCTACTCAAGCCACAGAAACAACTGAGGCCCCACCCCTACCTGGCCAACGAAGGCACCCCCAAGCAGCAGAACTTGATGTTCTTCCTTAAGTGAGTACTCTTTCTTCTAAAAACAACAACGACAACAACAACAACCACCAAAAAACCCAAAACCTAAAAAACTGTTAACATTTTCAATGGCACTGGCTGTGCTTTGGGGTAATTATGGCTAATGGTGGTTATCCTACCATAAGGGTGCCTCACTTCTGGAGGAGCTAAGATAGCCAAATGGCCCTTATGTCACTGTCTTCTGTGACTATTATATTGCCAGATCTCTAATACAAATATGCTATTCCTCATTCTCAGACTGGACCCTCGGTTTACAAAATATAACCAGTGTTCTCTGACAACCCGACATTCAAACTGTCAGGGTGACCTGGTAACCAAATCATCTTTGGCACTTCCTAGCTAGCCACTTGGTACTGCCAATGTATTTACTTCTACTTCCCACTAATTTAACTCATGGCCTGGCACACATGAACAAAGAAAGAATTCTAACAATAATTAGATGTGAGTTACACAGTCCACAATTTTGCCAGTGTAGCCTCAATAGTACCATAAGAACTGCCCCATTTTTCAGGCCCACAGTATGAGAAGAACTCTAAAGACAAAGAAGGCAACTCATCCTTTTCCTTGAAGGATATTTATAATTATTCAGATTTAATCTATTCAAATAAAATGTTATCCTTATAAATGTATGCTTTAGTATTTGTATTTTTTCAGGAAGGACAGAAGTAATTCCTATACAAATATCTGTCAGCCAGTGTTGGAGAAGACCTTATTCCAATGTTTGAAATGCCTTGTCTGTTAAGACTGAGTGGGCATTTTACATGATGTTGTAAACAGTTTATAAAGCTTTATAACACCAACGGTATCTCTACTACCCACATCGTCCAGATCCAGCAGGAACAGTAAAAATCTGAAAATGGCGTTTGGAAAAGAAGCTTGCCATAATATATGTTAAAAACTGCCCTGCCCATAGCATGAACATGAAATCTATAGCTTATAAAAGACTGGCATTCTCCTCATATGAAATATTAATTTGTAGGACTTTGGGTCTTCCCAGCCCTTTTTGCAAACTATACATTAGTTAAATGGTGCTGTGTTGGATTCTAACAATACATACGAGATGCAACATTTCATTCCCAAGTAGGAGAGGCTCTAGCAATTGATCCAGGTGATCATGAAATAACAATGTTTTAACATTTGTGTTCATCTGTTTTCACATTGCTTAAGCCTCACTGGAAGGGATTTTACCAAGCCCCGCTAACTAATATGGCTGTCAAGTACTAAGTCCTTATATCTTAAACTCCTACCTCTCACAGTAAGCAACTGTCAATCCCCCTCATTTTATAAATTTATGCCATTAATATCTCTTTTTCTCCCTAGGCACAGGGATTAGCAACCTACTCCCCACGACGTTCCAAATCAGTAGTGGCACCATCATGTTCCCAAGGGTGACCTGAGGCCACAAGGACAAATGACAGACCCGATCCTCTAACCTACACCTGCCAAGGAATAAATTCCAACCTGTGTTCCTATGTTGTTCAATGATCTTCCTCAACATGAAGTCCATCTCAATACAATTGGAAAGACTGAAGAAAATCTCCAAGGAGATATTTTTCAACCTACCTGTCGTCAACAAGAAGATAGGTCTAGTGTCCATTGCAAGTATCAGCAGCACATGACGGTGATCACACACCATGGTGTTTGCTATTTTGCTGCATTGTTCCATCTGAACTTTCTGGTTTGGTCAATGAGTCATGACTAGGAGGTAAGGGGGATTCACTCTCAAAGACCAAGACTACCTCTCTCTGATACCATGCCTTGACCTGGTTTACTGTCACTGTGGTCTTGTGTTCAGGAGCTAAAAGATACAATAACATTTTGTTCCTTTAATTGTCACATTAATATACAAGTTACTTAAATGCTTCTAAATGGTGGGTCTGCTCTCATGTGCCACAAGGCACTAAGGGAGAATCCCTATAGGAAGATGTCTTTCACATGAGATAAGAAGTGTGACAGTTAGGCAGCAAAAGTTAAAAAAAAAAAAAAAAAAACAGGCTCCCTAAATGTTACGGGTAACACAACTAGGCTAACTTCACAGAGTTTGTATTTTCCTTTTCCAACTTAGTGGAAAAATTCAGAGATAACTAACAACTGATAGATTAGTGTGCTAGGCCATTGACAAATCTGTATTGTTAGAAGCCAACATCTCATTCTATCCTAGGCTACATTAAAAATCAACCCAAACACCTGCAGAGTATAATGCCATCTTAGAAAGTATTTACATGAAACATTAGAATTACAATTAGAAAGGTTTACATGAAACATTAGTACTTACAACATGTTGCAGAAGCTGAACCTTGAAAAGAATGTATTCTAAACTTTCTCACCTGGATACTAACAGATAGTGAACACTAGATATTAAAGAGTAGACTTGGAAAATAAATCTGAAGAACGAAACATAAGAAATTTTATGAAAAATCAAATTTAAAATAAAACATTGCTAAAGAGGCAACAAAGAGAATTATAGAATAAGAAAATGACAAGAAGCTCTACATTCCATTTGTTTAAAATTCTGTTGTTTTACTTTTCTTTTTAAAATGACTTACTACACAAAATAGATTAATCATAATTCCTGGTTCATAGGACACATTGGTTCATAGTTCATTGGGCCTCTATATAAATATATTTGAATGTATTTGAATAATACAATGATCTCCTGGCACCACACCACACAACTCAAGAATTAGAACTCTGACCCTAACATTGACTGATAACTACTCTTCCCCTGTCTTCTTCCCTGCTTTACACCCTCCAGCCCAGGGGTAACCCCTATCCTGAATTTATGTTTATGATTCCCTTGCTTTAAAAAATATTTTATCACATATATATGATTGCCTAAATATCATATTGTTTTTAAGTGTATAACTTGTTTATCCATTCTCCTGCTAATTTACCCATTCTTCTATCAATGAACATTTGGATTTATTTCTGGATTTTTGCTATTATGAATGGCACTGGACATTATTAGTAGTATTATTGTTATTATTTTCAATGTCTTCTGATCCAAAGACTTTCTCTGTGGCTTATAGCAGAAGAATTACCCTGCCATAAGATAAGAGAATGCTCAACTTAATGAGATAATCCAAATTGTTTTCCAAAGCAGTGGTTCTAATTTAAACTCTCACCAAATTATAAATAGGTGATCTCTTGGTCTATGATCTCCAAATCTGGTATTGTCCTCTTAATAGCTGCCAATAGAATAGATGCAAAATGTCTGGTTAATTTCCCTGATTACTGAGGTTGAGCAAAAGTTTATGTTTATCAGCCATATGTTTCCTCTTCTGCGAAATCCCTATTAATGTCTTTTGCCAATTTTGTCATTTTTTATTAATTCACAGGAGCTCCTTATTCTGCGTTGATATGATATTAACTCTGTAGATTTTATGTACTGTAAATATCTTCTTCCCATTTTATAGTCTGTCTTTTCACTTTTTGATGAAAGAAGTTCAATTTTACTTTGCTACAATAAAAAAATTCATTCTCCTTTTATGGTTAAATGTCTTTTTGCATCTCATTCTCCCATATTTTCTACTAAACATTTTAAAGTTTGGCTTCTGACGCTTAAGTCCTTGATCCATCTGGAATTAATTTCTGTAGATAAAGATAAATACATATTTTTCTTTTTCCCTTGTCAACAACCATTTTTTACTAGTCCTATTTATTGAAAAGTCCCTCCTTTCTTTGCTGATCTGCCGTGCTACCAATATCACATGTCAAAGACCAAATAGGTGGAGGTCTGTTTGGAGACTCTATTCTGCTTCATGGGCCAATTTCATTGGTCAGTTGGTTTATCTTTGTGGCAATACCACACTATCTTAAGCGCCATAGCTTCACAGAAGTTCTGATATTTAGCAGGGTAAATCTCACCTCTTTCTTCTTTAGTAGTGTCTTAGATGTTCTTGGCTCTTTTCATTTCTTCTATTTTAAGATCTAATCTTGTCAAGGCTGCTTTTTTCTCTTGGTGCCATTTGGAACTGTGTACTTAGCCTTGAGAATGCTGCTAGTAAACACTAACAATCTAAGGAATATAGAAATAAAATAAAATACTCTCTCCTCTCTATTGCAGAAAAGCAGGAACTCTCCTGAATCATCTAGTTAGTTCTGAAAAATTGGTACATTGAAAGCACTCACAGTCGTATTAATGAATCTTGTTTTAATTTCTGCTTAACTATGGAGTCTTAACATACATAGACTTAAAAGGTTATTATAGTCTATGAAATGTAACCTATAACCACTACAATTCTGCAATTCTAGCTTGTTGTCTTACCTGATAATCAGTTGCTCTGTTTAATAATATGCATATTGGCATCAATATCAGTGAGGTTTCTTAGGTAATCTAGAAGAACTTCACCTTCATTTACCAATGTGACTTATGCATAAGAGTAATAAATCTTTCAGCTTTTTTTTTTTTCATCACAGCATGCACAGGAAATAACATTCCTATAACAGATGGGGATAAATGGACAACAGTGCTTATGGCCAAGGTGAATGGCTTAGGGGCTCCAGTGCCCCAGGCCCCACTGAACCTTCCTGATGGCTGAAAACATTGGTCATCTCCATATACATAAAACACATGATGCCCCAGAATATAGATCGGGATGCTCTACTTTATTCAAATGAAGAGTTGACTCTATCTCATTTTAATTAAATTAATAAATAAGCATTTATATATACTTAAATCTGGTTCAATTTATGTCCCTTTACAAAGCAAGTTGCTTAAACTGAACCACAGGCAAATGCACAGTGAACGTAAGTTGAGCCCATCTGCTTTTCTGTGAGGTAGTATTCCAAAATCTAATTTAAATCTAATTAGAAATGCCAGTAAAAGTTTGTTCAAACACTGAACTCATTAATTTCTACATTATTTTGTTTTTAATGTAGTTATTTCTTTTTATGACTTTGCTGTTTTTAAAAATGCTCATCTTAAAAAATATAGCAGGCTAATATAGCAAAAGACGAGATGGTAAAGAACCATTCTCAACCCCATAACCTAGAAATAACTATCCTTAATATAGGAAAATACTACACCCTCCACCTCTCTGGGCACATATACAGATAAATAGGAACACAAAAAGATACATGACGGAAGGATGGATAGACTAAAATAATTCTGAATAAATGCGATCACTATAATGCTAATTTTGAGTAAAAATTTTACATTTGCCTTTATTTGAATTTTGAAGCTCTATTGTTTGGTACACACACAATTAGTATCTCTATGTCTTCTTGGTAGATTTTTAAAAATAATTATATAATGTGCTTCTTTATCCCTTTTAATTTTTTCTCTGAAGTCTACTTTATCTGTTATCTTTATGTTATCAGATAAAGATGTTAATTAATAGGTATTAATATTAGAATGATATATCTTTTTTCATCCTTTAACTTTCAACCTACCTATGTTGTGTTTGACGTGAGTTTCCTGTACACATCATGTAGCTGAATTATATTTTCTTTTATTTTAAAATCTATTCTGCTATTCTTTGTCCTTTAGTTAGTATTTTTAGACCATTTATCATTAAAGTAGTTCTTAAAATGTTGTTTATGTCTGCTATTTTATTATTTGTGTTTCCTCTGTTTCCCTTTTCTTGCCTTCCCGTGGGATGCTTGATCATTTTCTTAGGATTCCACCTTGTTTAATTTATACTGTTTCTGAGTATATTGCTTTGCATAGTTTTCTTAGTGGTTGCTCTAGGTATTATAATGTACATACATAACTTACCACAGCCTATTGGTATCAATGTTTAACTACTTCCAGTGAAGTGTTGAAAACTTACTTTCATTTAGATGCTTTTACCCTCCCTCCTTTTATAATTGTTTCAAGTATTTCTTCTACGTATTTTGAACACCAAACAGATGCTGTTATAATTTTGGCATCAACCATCAAACATGATTTCAGAAACTCATGAGAAGGAGAGTTCATTATATTTACCCCTATTTTTACCCATTTTACCCATCCCCTGTTCTTTTCTTTCTGAAGTTGCAAACCTTCTGTTATCATTTTCTTTCTATCTGGAAAACGAACTTTTACCATTCGTCAAGGGTAGTTTGCTAGTGACAAATTCTCTTAGTTTTTTCATCTGAGGATGATTTTGTTTTCCTTACCCTTCCTTCCTGAAGGGTAGTTTCTCTGGACACAGTTCACAGTTTCCTATTCTTTTCTATCAGCACTTGAAAAATGTGCCACTTCCTGCTGACCTCCATGGATCCAGATGAGTAATCTTCTGTTGTTTGAGTTGGTGCTCTCCATCATCTTTCTCTGATTACTTTTATTTATTTATTTATTTACTTACTTACTTACTTATTTACTTATTTTTGGTGGGTGATAGACATTGGGGAGGGTATGTGCTATGGTGAGCTCTGTGAATTGTGTAAGACTGTTGAATCACAGATCTGTACCTCTGAAACAAATAATACATTATATGTTAAAAAAAAAAAAAAGAAGAAGACGATAGCAGGAAGGGAAAAATGCAGGGGAGGAATCGGAGGGGGAGACAAACCATGAGAGACGATGGACTCTGAGAAACAAACTGAGGGTTCTAGAGGGGAGGGGGTGGGGGGAGGGGTTAGCCTGGTGATGGGTATTAAAGAGGGCACGTTCTGCGTGGAGCACTGGGTGTTATGCACAAACAATGAATCATGGAACACTACATCAAAAACTAATGATGTAATGTATGGTGATTAACATAACATAATAAAATTAAAAAACAAACAAACAAAACCCAAACAAAACAAAACAAAAAAAAGGACATTAATGGAAAACTTGTGAAATTTGAAAAGGTCTCCAGTTTAGTTCATATTATTGTAGCATTGTTAATTTTCTTGATAATTGTACTATGGTCTTATAAGTTGTTAGTAGTAAGGGAAACGTGATGAGAAATATAACAAAACTCTTCATATTATTGCTGCAATTTTTCTGTAAGTTTATAATTAGCCCCAAGTTTTTTTTAATTAAAAATGATATGATGTACTATATTTTAATGTAATAATGTATGTAATGTACTAATGTAATATATTTTAAAGTATTAAGCAATGAATGATTACTTTCAGATTTGCCTGTTTTCAAAAGTTTGATTATGATGTGTCTTGGCACAGAGTTCCTTGATTTGGGATTCGTTTAGTTTCATGCATTTATAGGTTTATGTATTTCACCAAATTTGGGAAGTCTTTAGTCATTATTTCTTCGAATGTTTTTCTAGCTCCCTATTCTTTCTCCTCTCAATCTGGGACCAATGATACAAATATAACTTTTGTTATTGTTCCACAGGACCCCGAAGCCCTGTTCATTTTTTTTCCAATCTATTTTCTGTTGTTCAGGTTGAGTAATTTCTATTCACTGTTCTTAAGTGCACTGCTTTTATCTTTTGTCATTTCCACTCTACTGTTGAGCCCATCTGGCCAGTTTTTTTTTTTCAGTTGTATTTTCTTGAATTTAACAGAAAAATAGATAACTAAAGTAAAAGTGAAATCAGTGTTGGCCTTTAATTATTTTTTTCACTCCATGACAAGATAAAGCTATTCCCTCAGTCCCTTTCTCTTCAATATGGGGCATATTAGCGGGGCCCCTTAGAAATTATGATGGGTCCTGAACACTCATTTTTGGAGATAGTCTTGTTCTTTATCATATCAAACATAACAGATCACATATTTTGCAGTAAAAATAATTTTCCTATAAAATATTTAAAAATTTAAAGAAAAACAGCATTGAAGTTTTCATTAACTTAAATTCTTTTCTCATTTTGAGACAATAGCAAACATTCTTGGAGATCCTTGTGGTTTTGTGGTCCTGGACTCTGCACCTGCAGTGCCCAGTGGCTCCAGTGGGTCTGACATCTGGCAGAGCCTTGCAAAATTTCTCTTTCTCTTTCATTAGCCATTATCTCCTTCTGAAGGCTATAGCCTAACATTATACCATGTTTATTTACTTTAGGGGAACTCTGCTGTTTCTCTTCAGGTAGTTTATATCTCTAGGTATTGAGAGAGGTAGATCCTGTGATCCAACTGTATTCAATCATCTTTACCCAAAAGTCTAACATTTTCTTAAAAGGTAGAAATTTCCATCTTTGGTCCTTTCTCAGCGATATGTGTCCAAACCAAGACATTGTTAGTTTTTGGTATTTTAGAATGTGTCTGCCATTCCTTGGTTGTCATTTATCTAGGTAACATTTACTCCCTACACTACTAATTAAGTGTAATTAAATACTAATTAAATTAAATTAATCCTAAATTTTGGCCCGATTTAGTTTGTTACTTTCTTTTTAAATGGCTCAAAATTGCTTCCATCCTTTCAGCCAAGGTTGCTAAAATCTAAAGCATTATTCCTTTTGTTCATCTGCCAAGATGAATGTATTTCAGTCTACTTTTTACTGAAATATGTTAATATATTCAGATCAATGTATATTGCCTTTTTCCACCTTCTATTTTGCATGACAAAGACATCCAAAGCTCAGATCACTGCATTTATTTTCTTTTCATAATACTGCTTCCTAAGATTTTTTGCTGTTTGCTTCATTACCAACCATTTTCTGTTTAATTTGTAATTTGGCATGTTTTAAAAGTTCACACTTTCTATTGCTTTATTCTGACAACCCTATAGTTGCCAAGTTATTTTTTCTTCCCTGATATCTCTGATATTTGATGCTCTTAATAATATTAGTAGAAAAAGCCAATTTGTTGCTATAACAGGGCACGTCACACTGAATGTAATGATTTGTTGAGTGTTCATTCCCGGGAAAGAACTGTGAGTTCCTCTAGCTCAAGGCCCTATTTTGTTGATATTTCTATTCCAAGGGCCTAGAATAGTGCCTGACCTATGGTTCATTTCAGTAATGTTTGCTGAATAATACCTGGAATATTTAAAACATTTTTCTATGGCCTTGTATCTGGAGGTCAAGATTTTGATTTCTTTTTCAGTGTTAGTACATAAAAGGTGTTTATTCATAACTATAGAGATGACATTCTCATTTCTGAAGAGAAGGACCAAATCTACAAGGTTATTGTAGCGTTGATTATAAGGATGGGTAGCTGTCTATTCTTAGGTCTGTATATGTCTGTTTCCTGGATGCACTAACACCAGTGACCACTCCTGGGTGTGCCTCCTTACCTCCACCACTGGGGGTCAGCACAGATAATGAAATCAATCTGTTTGCACCTTGCAGGAACCCTCCACACCAGTTTACTGTACAAAATAACCCCTTGAAAACATTATTAAATCACAAATGGTTGCAATATGCAACCATTTAAGGTTTTAGGATTAATTTTACTAAATCTACAGAAAAATCCCAATATATTACCTTAGGCTATAATTCTATGGCAGAATCTCATCTGTTAAGTGAGGGGTTAATCCTTCCAGCTCTAAGATTGATGGTTTACATGGTTGATCCTCTCTGCCATCCACTCCAGTTTTGTTTTTTAAATTGGAGAGGTAAATAATAGATGGGCAGGTTCACCTTTAGGTCATGAGTGGCTCCCTCCCACAGGGGCTAAAAACTGGACACTACGGTGTCTACTCAGAGCCTGGTAGTAAAAGCTGGTGTAGAGCAAGGTGGTTCCAGAGGCCAGTAGTAACCTACCCTTTCTGCAATAGGGTACCCCTAACAGGGCTAAGCTGTGCAAGAAGTGGTGTCTGTTGGTCTTGTCAAAAATCTCCTTCCCATAGGCTTCCAGGAACTGGGCACTATGCAACCTTTAGGAAGCCAATCTTAAGGCCCTGGCCCTGGACAAGGCACCCAGACAACAGAAAGCAGTCCCTAGCCTGGCCATGGATGGTCTGTGACTCTATTTTCTGAAGCTTAAATCTGGACAACAGGCTGACCAGAGGACTGTGTTTATGAATCTCATGTCAAAACTTTGAAGTGGGAACTGTTCAGGAAATTCTGGTATATGTAATCCTCAGCCCAGTGGTCAACTGTATAAAGGGGCTATTTGCACTTTATCTTGCTCACTGTAATCTTTGATGTCAAAATTACTAACAGCTTTTTGCTTCTGGTCTGCTTCCCTTCCTTCTTCATTTTCCATAAGCAGCTGCCTTCATCCTGCCTCCCAATAGGCTATGGTCGATTTGGGAAAATTTAGCCATGGGAGTGAGGTTTCATAAAAGGACTTTAGACATTCAGATAGAGGAAAGACCAAAGGGACCACCCCCTCAAAGGAAAAACAACAACAACAACAAAAACCTCTTTAATAGGAATTTAGGTTATAATAGAAACATGTTGGAGAATACTTTTTACCTTCAGACAAGTTCTTAAGTGATTGTTGATGAAGTGAGCCTGGGCTGATCGTGTGGTTGTACTTGGAAGGGGCTGGTCCTTTTATTTCTTAGATGTGTCTCTTTATTCTGTTGAGTATTCCAAAAAGCAAAGCCTGAGGCATGGACTTGAGTGGGAGGCATTTATTTGGGAAGTGATTCCAGGAAGCAAGAGTGAGAGAGCACAGGTGAGGCAGGGAAGGAGGAAAAGCCAAGATAAGGGTGTGTTGTTGAGGTGGCTTCTCTGAGCAGTGGGCTTGTTTCTATGAGGGTCTCAAAAGAGGCTCAGGGAAACCTGTCCAGATTTATCTACCTGAAGCAATGGGAGGTTTGAGCACTTGCCCACCTGCTCCTCCTGTCCTGTATTAGTTGAGGTTTCCTCTGAGATGGTTAACTCAGAGATATTTCTCGTCTGCATTTGTGTGCAGGCAAACTCCTACAATATTGGAGATGGTTGTGGGGCAGAAAGTTGAGCTTGAGCTGGAAGTAGCTTGAGCTTATGCCGGCAACACAATGCAAGTCTGTGCTTCCGTGGAACTGTCCACTGGGCTGAGCCTGAAATGAGAAGTGGGCTGAGAGGACATGACACACCGCTGGGCTGAGCAGTAGACTTGGGCAAGTAGGCCCCTGCCTGGACCCTGTGCTTTAGGAGGTGCTTCTCCGGTCTTCCCCTGACTGCACTCCTTCTTATCTGGAGCTTGCACCCTCTCTTCTGGACCACACTCCGGGTAGTCAAGGCCCTGTCCAAATGGCCCTGAGCCTGCAGGGACTCTTCCCGGGATCCATCTTCAAAAGACAGACTGTGTTTGCCCAAAGGATGCCCAGTTACTGCTGTCTGAAGGGAGTGAGGATGTGTGGCTGGAACTTGAATGGGGCTTAAGGAGTCCACATAGGGGATGCAAGGCCACTTAGGTGAGGAATAGGGCTGGGTAAAGGGGAAGGGGATTGGCCCAGGGCTGGGGCCAGCTTTTCTCTCTGTCACCATAGTCCTGTACAGAACACCAAGAGTCTGAAAATTCTAAGTTCAACCTTGGCCTTATAGGTCATTACAATGGTATATTTGTTAAGATTTAAGATAGGAGAGTAGAGTGTGTTTCATTTAACAATTTGTTAGCTTGATTTATAACTCATAATTATCTAGACATAAGGCAAATGTGGGCTGGAAGTCAAGTTCCATCATGTTCCAATTCTTGTGGCCTTGAACTAAGAGAAAGGAATCTTGGAAAATAGGCTTTATAGGCTTGGATGATTTCATAGAATTCCCAAGTTCATTAGCTTCTGTAATGACTCATGGTTGTTACTAAAATAAACTTTATATTTAAAAAACTGGGGATATTATTTAGGTCAGCAATTAGAAGGCACTAGACTCAACATTTCGGTGAACCAAAGGATATGAATGACTAAAAGCTGGAGAATTATTACCTGAGGGTTGAATCTCCAAATAGGACGTGTGAAAATTTTCCTGTTGACTCAGTGCTGGCTGCAGGAGGCGTAGGAGAGCACCAGAACCAATGCTTATCTGGGCGAGAAAGGAATGTGGGAAGCAAAGTGGAAAGAAATGGTCTCTGTTTTAGGCAAAGATGAATCTAACAAGAAGAGAAGAATTTTAGAAGAAAAATAAAAAGATGGATTGTGTGGTTGAAGTCAAGGGGATTGCAGAAACTGAACGGCCAAGAGAAAGAACCAATTTAGCAACGTAAAACTCTGTATCAGAAACTGGACCCATACCTTACACCATATACAAAAAACAACTCAAAATTAGATAAAACTTAAATGCAAGATCTGAAACTGTAAAACTCCCAGAAGAAAACACAGGGGAAAATCTTCTTGACATTGGCCTTAGCAATGATGTTTTGGATATGACAACGCTAAAAGCATAGGCAGCAAAAGCAAACATAGGCAAACATGACCACATCAAACTAAAAGGTTTCTGCACAGCAAGGAAAACAATGACTGAGTGAAAAGGCAACCTACAGGATGGGAGAAAATATTTGCCCACCATATATCAGAGAAGGGGTTAACTTCCAAAATATTAAAGGAACTCGTACCACTCAGTAACAAAAAAATAAAACAAAACAAAATAAAAACAAGCCCAAATAAACCAATTTTAAATGGGCTAAAGACCTGAACAGACATTTCTCCAAAAAAGACACACAAATGACTAACAGGTATATGAAAAGATGCTTAATGTCAGTAATCATCAATGCAAGTCAAAAATCACAATGAGATATAATTTCATACTTACTAAGAAGGTGATCATAAGAAAAAAAGAAGAAAAGATAGCAAGTGTTACTGGGGATGTGGAGAAATTGGAACCTTTGTACACTGCTGGCGGGAATGCAAAATGGTGCCGCTGCTATGGAAAACAGTATGGAGATTCCTTAAAAAATTAAAAATAGAATCACCATATGATCCAGCAATCCCACTCTGGGTATTTACCCAAAGCATTAAAATCAGGATCTTAAAGAGATATTAGCATTCCCATGTTCCTATTCACAGTAGCCCAGATGTGGAAACAATCTAAATACTCAAAACAAATAAATGGATAAATAAAATGTGGTATATCCATACGATGATACATTATTCTGCCTTTAAAAAGAAGGAAATCTTGTAATACGTGACACCATGGATGAACCTTGAAGACATTACGCTAAGTGAAATAAGCCAATCACTAAGGGGCAAATATTACATGATTCCACTTACATGAGGCTTTTAAAATAGTCAAACTCATAGAAGCAGAGATTAGAAAGTAGAATGGTGGTTTCCAGGGGCTCGAAGGGGGGAAATGAGGAGCTATTAATCAACAGGTAGAAAGTTTAAATTATGTGAGATGAACAAATTCTAGAGGTCTGCTGTACAACATTGTGCCTATAGATAATACTTTAAAGTACACTTAAACATCTGTTGGGAGGGTAGATCTCATGTTAAGTGTTCCTACAATAATAGAATTTTTTTAAAAGATTTTATTTTTAGGTAATCTCTATACCCAATGTGGGGCTCGAACTCACAACTGTGAGATCAAGAATCACATGTTCTTCTGGCTGAGCCAGCCTGGTGCCCCACAATAGAATTAAAAAAAAAAAAATCACATCAATGCCATTTCCTTTCACATCGCCAGTGTCTGATATTCTATTTTTTAAAAGATTTTATTTATTTATTTATTTGAGAGAGAGCACATGGGTGTGTGCACAAATGGTGGGGGAGAAGCAGGTTCCCCACTGAGCTGGGAGGCAAACATGGGGCTCAATCCAGGACCCTGGGATCATGACCTGAGCCGAAGGCAGATCCTTAATGACTGAGCCACCCAGGCGCTCCCTTAGTACATTTTTTTAAAGTACTCGTTGAGCACCTACTGTGTGCTCTGTGCTTAGCTAGGCATTAGGGGTACAGGGAACATATGATACAGTCTCTGCCCTCAAGTAACTTCGACTCTAAATAGGAAACAGATACATATATAAATATAACGTGATAGCTAAACTATGGAAAGAGCCCAGACGTCCATCGACAGATGAATGGATAAAGAAGATGTGGTATATACACACAAAAAAATAGACTCCAAATGGTTGAAAGACCTAAATGTGAGACAGGAGTCCATCAAAATCCTAAAGGAGAACACAGGCAGCAACCTCTTCGACCTCAGCCGCAGCAACTTCTTCCTAGAAACATTGCCGAAGGCAAGGGAAGCAAGGGCAAAAATGAACTCTTGGGACTTCATCAAGATAAAAAGCTTTTGCACAGCAAAAGAAACAGTCCACAAAACCAAAAGACAACCGACAGAGTGGGAGAAAATATTTGCAAATGACATATCAGATAAAGGGCTAGTATCCAAAATCTATAAAGAACTTATCAAACTCAACACCCAAAGAACAAATAACCCAATCAAGAAATGGGCAGAAGACATGAACAGACATTTTTCCAAAGAAGACATCCAAATGGCCAACAGACACATGAAAAAGTGCTCAACATCGCTGGGCATCAGGGAAATCCAAATCAAAACCTCAATGAGATACCACCTCACACCAGTCAGAATGGCTAAAATTAACAAGTCAGGAAATGACAGATGTTGGCAGGGATGTGGAAAAAGGGGAACCCTCCTACACTGCTGGTGGGAATGCAAGCTGGTGCAGCCACTCTGGAAAACAGTATGGAGGTTCCTCAAAAAGTTGAAGATAGAGCTACCATACGATCCAGCAATTGCCCTACTGGGTATTTACCTCAAAGATACAAATGTAGGGATCTGAAGGGGTACGTGCACCCCAATGTTTATAGCAGCAATGTCCACAATAGCCAAACTGTGGAAAGAGCCAAATGTCCACCAACAGATGAATGGATAAAGAAGATGTGGTATATATACACAATGGAATATTATGCAGCCATCAAAAGGAATGAGATCTTGCCATTTGCAATGACGTGGATGGAACTGGAGGGTGTTATGCTGAGTGAAATAAGTCAATCAGAGAAAGACATGTATCATATGACCTCACTGATATGAGGAATTCTTAATCTCAGGAAACCAACTGAGGGTTGCTGGAGTGGTGGGGGGGTGGGAAGGATGGGGTGGCGGGGTGATAGACATTGGGGAGGGTATGTGCTATGGTGAGCGCTGTGAATTGTGCAAGACTGTTGAATCACAGATCTGTACCTCTGAAACAAATAATGCAATATATGTTAAGAAAAACAAAAGAAGAAGAAGAAGATAGCAGGAGGGGAAGAATGAAGGGGAGTAAATCGGAGGGGGAGACAAACCATGAGAGACGATGGACTCTGAAAAACAAACTGAGGGTTCTAGAGGGGAGAGGGTGGGGGGATGGGTTAGCCTGGTGATGGGTATTAAAGAGGGCACGTTCTGCGTGGAGCAGTGGGTGTTATGCACAAACAATGAATCATGGAACACTACATCAAAAACTCATGATGTAATATATGGTGATTATCGTAACAAGAAAAAAAGAAAGTAGATTAAGGAGGAGAAAATTAAAAAAAAGAAGATGTGGTATATATATATATACAATGGAATATTACTCAGCCACCAAAAAGAATGAAATCTTGCCATTTGCAACGACGTGGATGGAACAAGAGGGTATTATGCTAAGCGAAATAAGTCAGTTAGAAAAGACAAATGCCATATGATTCCACTCATATGTGGAATTTATGAAACAAAACAGATGAAGATAGGGGAAGGGAAGGAAAAACAAAATAAGATAAAAACAGAGGGAGGCAAACCAGAAGAAGAGATTCTTTTTTTTTTTTTTTAAGATTTTATTTATTTATTTGAGACAGAGAGAATGAGAGAGAGAGAGCACATGAGAGGGGGGAGGGTCAGAGGGAGAAGCAGACTCCCCGCTGAGCGGGGAGCCCGATGCGGGACTCGATCCAGGGACTCCAGGATCATGACCTGAGCCGAAGGCAGTCGCTTAACCAACTGAGCCACCCAGGCGCCCAGAAGAAGAGATTCTTAACTATAGGGAACAAACTGAGGGTTGCTGGAGGGGTGGTGGGTGGGGGGATGGGGTAACTGGGTGATAGGCATTAAGGAGTGGACGTGATGGAATGAGCACTGGGTATTATATGCAACTGATGAATCACTAAATTCTATTCCTGAAACTAATAATAGAGTATATGTTAATGAAATTGAATTTAAAAAGTTTTTAAAAAAAGATGAAACAGATGTTCAAAAAGATCTCTATAATTTTTACTTGGATAATACATTTTTGATCAAACAATATATATGTTTATGTATGAGCAAATAAAACTGATCTTAAAATGCTATTGTCATTTCCTCTGCTATTTTTTGAAGCATAAAACCCCCCAAAATAAAAAAAAACAAAAACTTGATGATGGACTATTGACAGTTAGCAACAATGTTTCAAGGCAACCAATTGACTTGAATAAGTAAATAAGATTCTCAAAGATAAGTGAGTCATAAACCTGCATAGAGCATGGAACCACATTCATGTGTTCAAACTCTAGCTGCAACAAAATTTCGACTTGAAGACTGGGGCATATATAAAAATAATTGTATATTAGGTACATCTGATCTGGAAGACAACAGACTACTTCTATGAACAGTGTGTTATTCTCCACATTCTTCCAAAAAATATCTAAAATCAAACTGCTTAATTAGCTTTTTAATGGTGTGACTTTGAGAAAAAAATATATATTAGAGGTTTCCTAGCACGATACTTATTTTTTCTTTTTCCTAAAAATATGTCAAAATCAGCAAAGTTCTTGGTGGACTCACTTGCATGTAATATTATTATTCTTTTATCTTTCGTTGTTTGCTTTTTGTTGTAACCACAAGGCTAAACTTCATACTATCCCACAATTCTAATAGTTGCTTTCTTATTTCCTTCCCTCCAGGGGGGTTGACTCTCAGGAAAGTAAAAACAGGGGCGCCTGGGTGGCTCAGTCAGTTGAGCGTCCAGCTCTTGACTTCAGCTCAGGGCATTATCTCAGGGTCATGGGATTGAGCCCCATGTTGAGCTCTGTGCTCAGCAGGGAGTCTGCTTCTCCCTCTCCCTCTGCTCCTCACTCTCTCTCTCTCTCTCAAATAAATAAATAAAATCTTAAAAAAAATAAAGTAAAAACAGACAGAATTGAGTTTTCATAGAGCTCCCGGATAAACTGCAAGAAAGACCCAGGCAGAAGAGATACAGTACTGTGGCGTGGGAGACGTGAGAAGACAGGAGGTCAGAGATTTTGCTGGTAATACTTTATAAAAGATGTGCATGGCTAGCTGATGGAAATTTGGCTACAACTTCCAACCAGGAACCTGGGTGTCACTAGGCTGGGGAAGCATGTAGAGAAGCAAAATTTGCCACCCCAAAATGTGTCTATTTGGCATGTGGATGGATGATTTTAAGCTGATTATTTTTTTTTTAAAGATTTTATTTATTTATTCATGAGAGACAGAGAGAGAGGCAGAGGGAGAAGCAGGTTCCCAAGGAGCAGGGAGCCCGATGCGGGACTCGATCCCAGGACCCTGGGATCATGACCTGAGCCGAAGGCAGACGCTTAACCATCTGAGCTACCCAGGCGCCCCAAAGCTGATTATTTTTAAGAACAGAAGGATCAGGAAGAAACTTTGACCTTCCCCCTAACTGCCTAAAAATTTTTGTTTTTTATTTTATTTATTTATTTATTTATTTATTTAGTCTAAAAATATTTAGGTAGAGGACCAGCTGGCTCCGGGAAGGAAGGTACCACCATAGATAACTACAGTATAATATGAACAAGGTATGGTAGACAGGGAGGAACCTAGTGAGGCCTATTTGAGCAAAGGTCTCTCTATGTCGTATTCTTTCTGGATAGCCTAACAAGCATTTGTTTACTAAACATTTGCTCTTTTCATTATTTCTGTGAATTGTCTCCTTCTCTCTGAAACCTCAAACCCCTAGCCCCTACTTCTTAGTCCAGAATGACATATATACCTCATTTTGCCTGCCTTTGGCTATCTCATGTTTATGTGGATTCCTCATATATACATATTCAAATTTGATTTTCCCGTTAATCTGTCTCTGTCAATTTAAATTCTTAGACCAGTCAGAAGAACCTTGTAGGGCATACGAAAAATTTTCCTACCCTAATAAGCACCAAGTCCCACAGTCACAATCATACTAGCTACACAGAAATTTCGCCAGAAAAAAACAAATCTACAAGTCATAGATGCCCTACAACAGATTGATTTTAGTAAATTCCCATCAAACATTTCCCCAGATAGCCCTTAAATGTCACCATGGACACCTTTCATATCAAGGGTCCCATGTCCTCCCTGCCCAAGGTTTCCCACTGCCCCCACTTTTGCCTAGGTGGCCGGATTGCTGCTGCCTCATGGTCACACAGAGTGTGGCATCCCGCGCTGGTGAAGTCAGCTCCCTCCTAGTTCCAGGCTTTCTTGAGTGGACACATGTCTATGCTCAACCAATGAGCAGGGGGAGTCTGAGCAGAAGTCCCTTGTCGATCAGGCTGGTGACATAACTAGCAAGTAGGTCACATCAGGCTGGTTATTTTGCCCTCAGTGGAAATATTTCTCATTTGCCTAGGAGACTGCAAAGTAATAAAGCCCTGGGAGATTCAGAGCATCCAGAGACCTTCCGAGGCAAGTGATAATCACTATTGACTTTCCTGCCACATCCTATTCAGGTGAAGCTCAGTGTTTATGAAGCAGTAGAAAGTCTATGTCCCTTGGGAGTAGCTTTCAATTTTCCAGAGGCAGCACAGGGATGGTGTAGTTTGCTCTTAACAGAAATGACTGGAAGATAAGCAGTGAAGGAACCAGACCCTAAAGGGAAATATGTCTTTGACTGAGTGTCTATCCAGAGCCAACATCTTGAGGAAGGCAAAGAATATGCCCAAGAGGAAAGACAGCTAATTCAGTCCACACAGGAGGCCTTGCTCTCAACTGGGCCCCTCGGGAGGGCAAGACTTCTGTCAAATCTCCTGAGGAGTTGGTAGGAAGGTGTGAGCTTCTAGCCCTAAACTTTCACACGTAGAGCAACTTGCCCCCACCAGCAGAGGGTAAACGAACTTGAATGTAAGTTTGAATGTCTTAGGAGAGTGGGTTGTAAAGGACAATAGTGATCCAGAGGCCAAAGTGTCCTAGAGTCTAAAATGAGCCTACAGCATCTTAAAGTTCACATTTTAATACACAATTTCAGGAAGAAGTCAAACCCGTCTCTCTATGTCAGAATAAGCAAGGGTCTTCCACCAGAGTGTGCTTACCACCTTGTATCTCTCCGCAAAGTGAAGCTTCCCCATTTTCAATCTTCCAGACAAAAGCCCTCCTAATATTATTATTCTATCTTATCCCATTTCATTTTATCTCAATCTCTTCTTCACACCTTGTCTATTTGGTCCCAAGAGGCCTTTGTGTAACTGAACCCCACTTCTGCCCTTTGGGAATTCTAAAACAGACTTCTAGGACTGATTAGTAAGCTGTTGGCATGCCAAACCCTCTCTGTTTGCATCTGGAACATTAATAATTACCTGAGTTTTCCATTCCAATCCTGAAATTATACTTATTCTCCACCTCAAAATGCATTTACCTCTGACTAAATCTTAGCAATCAAAAGGACCTGGTCCAGTGGTACATATGAGGCAGTACCCAAAACACAGGCAGCAAAAGAAAAAAAATCAAAATAAGAAACTTCTTTTTTTTTAAGATTTTATTTATGTATTTGAGAGAGAGAAAGAGAGAGAGCTCGCATGAGCAGCGGGAGGGGCAGAGGGAGAAGCAGACTCCCCACTGAGCAGGGAGCCCAATGCAGGACTTGATCCCAGGACCCTGGGATCATGACCTAAGCCAAAGGCAGACGCTTAACCGACTGAGCCACCCAGGTGCCCCAAAATAAGAAACTTCTGTGTATCGGGGCTCAGTCACTTAAGCATCCGACTCTTGATCTTGGCTCAGGTCTCAATCTTAGGGTCATGAATTGAAACCCCGCAAGGGTTCCATGCTCCATTTTAAGTAGAGCCTACTTAAAACAAAAACAAAAACAAAACAAAATACACTTCTGTGCATCAAAGGACATTATCAACAGAGTGCAAAAAGAATTCATGGAATGTGAGAAATTATTTGCAAATCATCTCTCTGATTAGGGATTAATATCCAGAATATATAAAGAACTTGTACAACTCAACAACAACCAAACAACCAATTAGAAATGGGCAAAGCATTGAATAGACATTTCTCCAAAGAAGATACGCAAATGGCCAAGAAGCACATGAGAAGATGCTTAACATCACTAGCTACCAGGGAAATGTTAATCGAAACCATAATGAGATGCAACTTCACACCCATTAAGATAGCTATTATAAAGAAACCAAACAGAATATAAGTGTTGGAGAGGTTCCCTACACTGCTGGTAGGGATGTGAATTGGTATAGCCGCTGTGGAAAATGATAAGGCAGTCCCTCCAAAAAACTAACAAATGAATGAACAGAGAGAAAGAAGGAAAGAAAGAAGGAAGGAAGGAAGGAAGGAAGGAAGGAAGGAAGGAAGGAAGGAA
>NW_027397079.1:15665392-15779469 GCF_003265705.2 Callorhinus ursinus | reverse complement strand
GAAGGAAGGAAGGAAGGAAGGAAGGAAGGAAGGAAGGAAGGAAGGAAAGAGAGAGAGAGAGAGAGAGAGAGAGAGAGAGAGAAAGAAAGAAAGACAGACATAGACTTATGAGCCAGCAATTTCACTTCTGAGTATACACACAACGGAATTGAAAGCAAGGAATCAAGTGGATATTTGTAGAACCATGTTCATCGCAGCATTATTCCTAATAGCTCAAAGGTGGAAGCACTGAAATGTCCATTGACAGATGAATGGATTTTTTTATTTTTTTTTAAAGATTTTATTTATTTATTTGAGAGAGAGAGAATGAGAGATAGAGAGCACCAGAGGGAAGAGGGTCAGAGGGAGAAGCAGACTCTCCGCCGAGCAGGGAGCCCGATGCGGGACTCGATCCCGGGACTCCAGGATCACGACCTGAGCCAAAGGCAGTCGCCTAACCAACTGAGCCGCCCAGGCGCCCCTGAATGGATTTTTTAAAAAAAAAAAAATGTAGTATATACATACAATAGAATATTATTTAGCCTTAAAAAGGAAAGAAATTTTGATACATGCTACAATATGTATGAACCTGGACATTATGCCAAATGAAAGAAGCCAGACACAAAAGCACAAATACTGGATAATTCACTCCTATGAGATACCTAGAGTAGCCAAATTCACAGAGACAGCAAGTATAATGGTGTATGAGGCAAGGGGCTACAGAGGGAGGGTAATGGGAGGTTATTCGATGGGTACAGAGTTTCAGTTTGGGAAGATGAAAAAGTCCTGCAAGTGGTTGGTGGTGATGGTTATACAACAATGTGAATGTACTTAATGCCTCTATACTGTAGACTTAAGAATAGCTAAAATGGTACGTGTTATATGTATTTTACCACAGTAAAAAACTAAGAGATTTTTAAAACTTAAAATCTTTAAAAAATTAATTAAAATGAAATTAAACTTAAAAGTAAAGTGAATTCCTCAGGCCCCATATCTATGCGCCAAGTGTGCTATTTCTGCTTCTTCGGATCATCCTTCCAACTGCAAGTACCCATCTGTGGCCTTTTGGCTGGTTCATCAACATTACCTTGGATGAGCATCCTTTCTTCTAATTCTCTTCCTCTAGGCCACCAGCTACCTCCTGCATCCTGCAGACTACACCTGCCAGTTATTAATTAATGCTCTGCCCCTCCCCCAACTTCCTCTGGTTCCCGTGTTTTCGTACATCACCTCCTGCTGCGCTAGGCTCAATCTCTGTGCAGTTGGACATGCGGGTATTTGTACTTACTGACCTGGGTAAGCAAGAAACACATGAAACGGATGTTTCCTCTTTGCAGATGATCCTAGAACAGGAGAACCTTTGGGTGGCACATCCATGTCCATTTATTCTTATCAGCGTGCAACAAATGTTTTGTGGCTTAGGATTTCAAAGAAAGGGAGTTTTATTAACTTATCAGCTGAACTAGCATTACAATAGCTTGTGAAGAGTTTGCAACCGTTTGGGTTTAAAGGACAGACAACATGAAACACTTAATGAAAAACTTTCACAAAACTTCGACTATTTCCAGCAGTTTAGCATGTGAGAATCACTTTTATATGATGACACCCCTGAAAATAAAAACCGTTTTTACTTAAAGCAGTTCTTCTAGTTGCTGTTTTAAACGTTATCCCAGGAACAGAGACGCTATTCAGTAAAATGCAACTGCAGCCTTCTCAACAATAAGGTTCACTAGTTGCTATGTTTTCTGGTGATGATATTTTTCTTTGTGAATGTATAGTGATAGCCATAAATGTGATTGTCAATAGTATTACTATAATTTACTTTCTAATAGGATGATTTTTATTTTTACGTGTTAGTGCTATAAAATTTCTGATAATATTAGAATTTATTCTGTGCTCTATAGCGATACCAGTAAACTATATTCTCAGCCATATTTTTCAATGTTTCAGATTATTAACAAAGTCATCTGTGTTTTAAAATGAAGGCTTTAAAATATACCCTTAATAATACCGTTATAGTGTTCATAAAGTTAAAAAAATAAACATATAGATCAATAGTTCAGGTCTTTAAAACTGGTATAATGATGATATAAACATCTTTCTCTAAAAAGGAAAATTATTTCTACCAGAATAGAGCCCTTCTTTGATTAGAACTGTGATTCCCACATTGTGAGCTGAAGCACCTTGGGGTGACTCCAGAGGTAGCATGGGCCATTATGTTTTGGAGGGACACAGTTGGACACCCCATAAGCTGCTGCTATTAAGTTGTTTAGACCTAACTACTTAAGAAGGGCAATTTTTAGGTGTTTCTTTGGCCTCAGGGCAGCAGAAATCAGGGAAATTTGGGAATCTCTGGATTAGAAAGATGAGTGGACACAAACTATAAGATAAGTGACAAGTACTTATTTAGTATAACCCTGTCGTTTTATACACGAGAACACTGAGGTACAGCATGGTTAAAATCTGAAATCTGGTGAAGCCAAAACACTCAGCTTCCTGGCTGTCTTGCTGGGGCTGTAAGCCAAAAGAGGCTTTTGAGGCTTCCATGTTTATGCTGCTCCCCTGACTTCCTGCTTTCTTTCCTGTAGATCCAAGCCTTGAAGCCCCAGCTTGACCATCTACCAGCTGAGTAGCTCAGGCCAAGTTCCTTACCCTCTGTAAACTGTAGCTTCCTCATTTGCAAAATAAGTGGGTGATGATAATTGCTAATAAAAGGTAAAACGGAGTCACTTCTAGAATCAGTAGAAATGATGCGTTTGAAAAAAGACTTGTAAACTGCTAACTGCTTTAGAAATTGTTGGTTTTCATTAAACAGTATTTAAACATTTATGTTCCAAGCACTGGAGAGACAAAAAGAAACTCAAAATCACCTCTATGGTCAAGAGGCTTAGCTCTCCTGGAGGGGAGAAATAGAAATGATTATAGTAAAAATTGATAAATGTTACAATGGAGGTAAAGACCAAGTATAATGCAAGTAGGGAAGAAGGTCCTCCTGCGAGGGTCGGGAAGACCTGGCAGAAGGGGCAGGGCTCCCGGTCTGAGGAGGAGGGTGAGCAGGTGATGGACGGGGGAGGGAGAGTAGGCCACAGAGTGGGAACAGCCTGGACCAACGAGAGACGTGAAGGATTAGACTGCCTTCTGGATGGCATAGCATTCCATAGGGCTAGAGGGAGGACAGGAAACAGGGGAGGAAACATTACAGATGGGAGACTAACTGTGTGTATTGGGTCTTGGTCGTTCGGGGCCTGGTATTCCTTCCAAAGGAGTGGACACTTCCCTGAAAACCTGGTGCAGTGTGCAGCTCCTCCTCCCGACCTCCATGTCAGAAGGAGGCTCTGTAAATCTCCCCAGTTTTAAAAGCTGACAGCAATACCTTAAGTTATCAGAATGTGGGTTTCATTTTCTTCGCAGCCATTTAAATCCGTCACACATACTGTCACTAAGTGAATGTCATCTTCCTGTCTGTCAAATTCACTAAGACGTTAAGGCCGCTTTGCTGACAAGGCCTGCCCTCACTGAAGCCGACCAGGAGGTGCACCTGCACCCTTCCTCACGGAGCGCAGGCGGAAAAAGGATCTTATTATGGAATGCGTGATCAAGGGGACCTCCGCTTCTGGGTCGGTTCCCTCACAATGTGTCAGGCAGGTAGCCCCATGATCTGTGTGTCTCAGGACCACATTGTGACAAGTAGTGGCATCATCACAACCCAGAATGGAGATGGGAGTCATGTTTGGGGGCGCTCTCTTTGCTGCACATTCAGAAGGCCCTGGGGTCCTACTTGTGGAACAGACTGACCTTTGAGAAGTCTCGCTCTTCCCTCCAGCAGCAAAAGGGCTCTGCGGAAGTCCCTGCCGACCGGGTCAAGCCTTCTGGAAGTAGATGCTCCTCCTGCCAACACGGCGTCAGAGCGTCAACAGGAGCGGAGCTGCGTGCCCGGCGCGCATGCGTCATTCACCTCATGGCCTCGCCTCGTGGGGGCGTTGTATCGTCTCACGAGGTCGACGGAGGGCCCCGTCCAGTACCAGATATCTTGAGACATAGAAAAATCATATTCCTATAGCTTTTATTACAGTTGTGTTTTATTATTAGTTGTGGTTAATCTCCCACTCCACCTAATTTAGAAGTTAAACCTTTATTACAGGTATGTGTGTATAGGAAAAAAACGTGGTGTATATAAGGTTCAGTACTATCCACGGTTTCAGGCGTTCCCTCCTGGCTTCCAGAGCCTGTCAAGACAGAGGGCTCCACCGACTTTTGCAAGGGATGCTGTCTTGTTTTCTGTCTTGAGCATTCACATTTGTTGCTTCCTCTCAGCGTCGCCCATTTGCTTTGGCGAGGAGTGACTAAACCATGGGTGGCTTCAGGTCTCCAAATCCCAGGAAGGAGGCAGGCTTCAAACCGAACAGAGAGGTGGCTGGTGTTCCCCTAGTTCAAAGCACCCCACGGCAGAGCATGTGGGGCACATGGCACCGCGCTCCCCCTGTGCTGCTGTCAGACCTGATCAATAAGCCTCTGTACCTCGACTCTGGGAACTGGGCTGCTCGGCCTCCTGGATTAAGGACTCCTTGATCAGGGAGTTGCTGCCAGAGTTTAATTATTATTTACTCACTGTTTATTATTATTATATGCCAGGTGTCGCATTAAACATGTTAATCCTCATAACTGACCTTTGCATTAAGTTCTGTTATCACCTTTGAATTGTTAGACTATTATCACCGTTTTAGAGATAAAGAAACTGAAGCTTGTAGAAGCTAAATAGTTTCTCCCAAGTCAAGTAGGCTGTAAGCAGGAGAGCTGGGATTTGAACTCAGGTCTGACTGACTCCAAAGCCCCAGGCCCTCACTGGAGGGATGGGAGCAAGAAGACAGGTTCTGCAGGAAGATTCCAGTGTTCTGACACTCCTGTATGTGTCCAGTATCACTGTGGATGTTGGTCTCTCTTGATCCAGGATATATCAGTGCTGAGTGGTTTTAAAACTCCTAACTGAAACAGTCAGAATAGACACAGGGATTATCTCAACCCAGTAAATTGACCTGCATTCCCTCATGTCGTCATTGATACTTGAATGATGAGCAGGTACTTTCACATTCATGATCACACTTGCTTCTCTAGAACTGAAATAGGTTAATTTGCTTCTTGAAACCAACATAGAGATTTAGAAAAGTTAGGTGCATACAACATAAGACAATGTCCATTGATGATACTTCTGCACTGAAAGTTCTTGGTCAAACCTGTGTCAAATTCTTCTCTGACCAACTTAGAACTCTCTGTGGCTTTGATGAACGTAAGTCTGCTGTTCAGGGGTGTGTTGGAGCTGGCTTATACTGGCTCATGAGGACCAGCCGTGTACACCCCTTCCAAACTCTACATTCAGTGAAGTCATATCAAATGGCCATGTAAGAAGTATTTATACCTGTCTCTTAGCTTCCTAGGGTTGCCTTAGCAAAGTACCACAAGGTACCATAATTGAGAGTTAACTATTACTATGTTGCATATTAGTTATTTATTATGTAACATTATTTTCTTAACCAATATAATGATGTAACTAATTGCTATTATAACGATAATATCAATGATATACATGTACTGTATTGTCTTACAGTTCTGGAGGCCAGAAGTCAAGGTGCCAACAGGCCTATGCTCCCTCTAACATTCTGGGTAGAACCTTCCCTACCTTTTCCTAGCTTCGGGTGGTGGCCATCAATCCTTGGCATTCCTTGGCTTGTAGGTACATCCCTCCAATCTCCACTTGTATGGGCCCTATCCCTCCACTTGTGGGCCCTGACATTCTCCCTGTGTGTTTCTTCTTGTTATAAGGCCATCAGTAATATTGGATTAAGTGCACACCCGGCTCCAGTATGACTTAATCTTAACTAATTACATCTAGAATGACCCTATTTCCAAACAAGGTCACATTTGGAGGTACTGACGGTTAGGACTTGAACATATATTTGGGGGGGGGTGCAATTCAACCCATAACACCATGGAAATCAGAAAAAATGCTACAAATCGGGGCTTTTTTTGTTTTTTTGTTTTTTTGAGTTGGTTTCCAGCATATCAGTGTATTGGTCTGTCACTTGATATCAGGAGAGGGCCACTCACCTCAAATATCACTTTTCCATGGGCATTTTCATCAGAAATGTCCTCATACTCCAAAGAGACTATATTACCCTCCCTGGCAGAATAAGAATTAAAGGTACAAACATGCTAGTTGGGATTTACCAGCCATTTCTAAACTTTTTTTTTTTTTAAGATTTTATTTATTTGAGAGAGAGAGAATGAAGAGAATGAGAGGGAAGAGGGTCAGAGGGAGAAGCAGACTCCCTGCTGAGCAGGGAGCCTGATGTGGGACTCGATCCCGGGACTCCAGGATCATGACCTGAGCCGAAAGCAGTCGCTTAACCAACTGAGCCACCCAGCGCCCCACCAGCCATTTTTTAACCCTTAAAAAAATTTTTTTTAAAGATTTTATTTATTTATTTGAGAGAGAGAGAGTGAGAGACAGAGAGCACGAGAGGGAAGAGGGTCAGAGGGAGAAGCAGACTCCCCGCTGAGCAGGGAGCGCGATGTGGGACTCGATCCCGCGACTCCAGGATCATGACCTGAGCCGAAGGCAGTCGCTTAACCAACTGAGCCACCCAGGCGCCCCTTTAAAAATTTCTTATATGTATTTCCATTATAAAAAAATTGAAAAATACAGAAAAGTAGAAAGAGAAGTTAAAAATAAATCATTCATAGCTTCATCATCCAAAAAGAGCTATAATTAATTCTTGATACATTTTCAAAATATTTTTGGAACTTTTTTTTTTGTTATTCATATTTCTCTTTTGGTGCCTAACCTGTTTGAATGCTTTGCCCTCTCTTCCACATGCTTTTTATTTGATAAATTTTAAAGATGTATGAGTAATAATACCTGAAGATGGCATTCAGGTTATAAAAATCACACTATAAGGTTAAGTGTTACCCTCAATCCCAATCCTCTGGAAGAAGTGGATTCTTCCAGACATTTTAAAATGCATTTTTATGCATACATTTCTTGTTCATATACGTAATATAGTTTTTTTTTTACAGACATAAACCATGGCACACTATGTACTTTATCCCACAGCTTACTTCTCCCCTCCCCTCTACATTGTCTGTCCTTAAGAATTTCTTTTATGTCAAATTTCACTTGTTCCCTTTGATTGCTGCAATATATTTTTACTGTATAGATGTGCCATAATTTATTCTCCTAATGCTGATTTTTAGGTTGTTTTCAGTCATTCATGATTATAACCAAGAAGCAAGGAAAATCCTTGTACATATCTCTTAGTGCACATATACAAGTGGTTTTTTTCTTACATAACACATTTTTAAAATTAAAATTCAATTAATTAATGTATAGTGTATTATTGGTTTCAGAGGTAGAGGTCAGTGATTCATCAGTCTTATATAATATGCAGTGCTCATTATATCATCACTTGCCCTCCTTGATGCCCATAACAGACTCTTAATCATAGGAAATACACTGAAGGTTGATGGGGGGAATGGGGTAACTGGGTGATGGACATGTACAAGTGTTTCTTTAGGATAGATAACAAGAAGCAAAATTTCTGAGTTGAAGAATATTTAAAATTTTAATAACATGCCAACTTTCCATGCAAACAATACCAATACACCCTTCCGCCAATAGTGTAGTCCATTTCTCCACGTTCTAACCCATATGGGATAGTCTATTCTTCTAAAAGCTTGTCTAGGCCACTAGAAACATGACCACAGCCTCTGCCCAGCTGGAGGGATAAATAGCTGTCTGATCTGAACCCATCCTTTCCCTCCCTTGATACAGACAAGTGAGAGTTAACTATTATTATTTTACGTGTTCAGTAGTTATTTAGCAGGTCGTATTAATTATTTTCTTAGCCCATATAATAATGGAGCTAATTGCAATGATAAAGATAACATCAACACTACTAATGATTAACTATTAAATAATTGAAGAAATAAAAATCACAAGCCAGAGGCTCTACATGGGACCCCAAATTTGTTTATCTAAATTTCAAAAAAATCCAAATTTGTCTTTTCTGAATTTCCTAGGTTGTATCCAATTTCCCTGAATAACAACCTTATCCTTTAGCTCCATCTGTATGTTCTTTGATTGTAGGTTCAAATTCCCAGGTGGTCATCGTACCAGAAGCCACTCCTTCCCCTCCCCTGGCAGGAGCTTATTAATTAGGTTAAAGCACAGTCCCAATAAGACTCATCTTACTATGTTTCATTTAAGTAGTAAGGCTTCTCTCTTGTGATATCCTTCTATTTAATGTCAAGAAATAAAGACCTTCTTGTCAAAATTTATTAAGATGTTTACATCTGCACTGTAATTTTTAACCTCCAAACTTGAGAGGATTGTCTGGAGACATGACACATGTTTTTGTAAGAAACTGTACCAGCTTATGAAATGCATGATTGATATTTTTCTCTGAAGGTATAAATGGTGACACCAAATATGTTTTCTTTTCTTCTTTGTTTTCCAAAAGTTATAAAACTGAGAACAGCTTTTGTTTTTTGGGATGCATGTTGTGATTGGTTATCTTATTTTTGCAAACAATTAATGAAACAATTTATAATAATGTATATTTGGAGGCTGGCTAGCCCCAAATCTGCAGGATAGGCCAGGGCTAGAGACCCAGGTAGTCTGCTGCCAGAATTTCCTCTTTTTTCAGGGTGGTTGGTCTTTTTTCTAGTAAGGCCTTCAACTTATTAGATGAGGCCCATCCACATTATGGGTTTGCTTTATTCAAAGTCTACTGATTTAAATGTTAATCTCATCTGAAAAATAGCTTTGCAGAAACATCTAGAATAATCTTTGACCAACTATCTGGTTACCATAGCCTAGTCAAATTGGACACATAAAATTAACCATCAGAGATGGCTTCACTGGTGGAAAATAATGCTAATTCTACACCAAGTTTCTTCAAGAAGGTAGAAGAGGAGAGAAGATGTCCTAATTCATTTTCTAAGAATAACACTGCCCTGATGCCAAAACTAGAACAAGGTTTTACAGAAAAAGAAACCTACAGACCAATATCCCTCATGAACACAAACACAATAATACTATACAGAATATTAGCAAGTAAAATTCAGTTATTAATAAAAGGAATAATGCATCATGACCAAATAGTGTTTATCCTGGGAATGTAAGGCCAGTTTGACATCTGAAAATCAAGCAATGTGATTCACCATAACAAGGAACTGAAGAAGAAAAACCACATGATCGTTTCAATAGATGCAAAACATCACTGGACAAAATTCAACACTCATTTATGATAAAAATTCTTAGAAGACAATGAATAGACTAGAAGATCCCCAAGCTGATAAAGGCATCTATAAAAAATCCTTAGCTAACATCACATTTGATGGTGAAAGACTGAATGCTTTCCCCTCGTATCACAGGAACAAATCAAGAATGTCTACTCTCATCACTTCTATTGAACAATATACTGAGGGCCTTAGCTATTGCAAAAAGGCAAGAAAAATAAAGCACAGAGGTGCCTGGGTGGCTCAGTCCGTTAGGCAACTCAGGATCCTGGGATCCAGCCCTGTATCAGGCTCCCTGCTCAGTGAGGAGCCTGCTTCTCCCTCTCCTGCTCCCCCTGCCTGTGCTTTCTCTCTCTCTGTCAAATAAATAAAATCTTAAAAAAAAAAAAAAGAAAAGAAAAAGAACGCATATATGCTGGAAAATAAAAAATAAAATTGTTTCTATTTGCAGGTGACACAGTTGTCCATGTAAAAAAAAATCCAAAAAACCTTTAAAAACCTACGGGAAATAATAAATGAGTTAAGCAAAGTCACAGGATGCAATGTTAACATACAAAAACCAATAATATTTTTATATACTAGCAACAAACAATTGGATATTAAAGTTTTTTCAAGTACCATTTACAATATCACCAAAACCATGAGATATTGAAGTATGATTCTAATAAAACATGTGCAAGATCCATATGCTGAAACTATAAAACATATGAAGGAAGCAAAGAAAACCTAAATAAATGGTGAGATATATAATTTCAAGGAGAGGGAAAGGAAGAGGGAAGAGACAGGGGGATTACAAAGAATTGGTTTATGCAATTGTGAGGGCTGGCTAAGCAAGTGCCAACCCCATGGGGATGGCAGTCAAGATGGAAGGTCACAGGCTGGGACTAGAAAGGCATGGGTCAAAACTATTGTCCATGGGCAGAATTTCTTTTTTATTAACTTGAAGACTCAATATTGTTAAGAGTCAATTTTTCTAAACTTATCTATAGATTCAACACAATCCCAGTCAAAATCCCAGCAAATTTTTTTTTGTAGAAATCAACGTTTTCTAAAATTTTTATGGAAAGTGTAAGAACAAGAATGGTTAAAGCAAATTTGAAAAGGAAGAGAACATTGGAGAACTTACACTGTCTGATTTCAAGATTTATTGTAAAGCTTCATTAAGCATGACAGTGTGGTATTGGCATAAAGATCGACAAATAGATCAATGGAACAAAACAGAGTCCATGAATAGACCATACGTAAATGGGCAGCTGATGTTCAACAAAGGCAATTCAATGGAGAAAGCATAGACTTTTTAACAAATGGTGCTGGAACATTTGGATATCAATATCCAAAAAACAAAAACAAAAACAAAACAGTTGATCCATACTTTATACCACACACAAAAATAATCCTCAAAATTGATCATAGACCTCCATGTAAAGCCTAAAACTCTAAAACTTTCAGAAGAAATGTGAGGAAAGCCTTGTAACCTCAATTAGATTTCTTAGAGATGACACTAACAGATTGGTCCATAAAATAGAAATTAAAGAAATAGAACTTTATCAAAATTTTAAAGTTCTGCATTTTGAAAGGCACTCTAAAGAAAATAAAAAGAGATATAAAGGCTGTGAGAATATTTGCAAAACATATATCCGATAAAGGATTTGCAATGAATTTATAAAGAACTCTCAAAACTCGGGCGCTGGGTGGCTCAGACGGTTAAGAGTCTGCCTTCGGCTCAGGTCATGATCCCGAGGTCCTGGGATAGAGTCGAGCGGGGAGCCCACTTCTCCCTCTGCCTCTCTCTTTGTCTCTCATGAATAAATAAATAATCTTTAAAAAAAATCTCAAAACTCAATAAGAAGAAGCCAAATAAGTCCATGATATATATATCCATGAAAATGGGCAAGACATTTTAAAAATTTATTTTATTTTTTAAAGATTTATTTGTTTATTTGAGAGAGAGAGAGAGAAAGAGAGAGAGAGAGAGAGAGAGAGAGAGAGAGAGAGAGAGAGAGAGAGAGCGCAAGTGTGCCCACAGAGGCTGAGGGAGAAGCAGACTCCTCACTGAGCAGGGAGCCCGATGCCGGGCTTGATCCCAGGACTCTGGGATCAGGACGGGAGCCAAAGGCAGACGCTTAACCAACTGAGCCATTCAGGTGCCCCTGAGCAAAACATTTGAACAGACACTTCATTAAAGAAGAGTTAGGGGGCACCTGCGTGGCTTGGTCAGTTGAGCATCTGACTCTTGGTTTTGGCTCAGGTCATGGTCTTGGGGTCCTGAGATGGGCTGCGCAACAGGCTCCACGCTCAGTGCACAGTCTGCTTGAGATTCTTTCCCCCTCCCCCCAGGCCCCCTGTCCCCGCTTGTGTGCTCTCTCTGTCTATCAAAAAAAAAAAAAAGTAAATAAAATCTTTAAAAAAAAGGTTATGAATGGCAAATAAACACATGAAAAAATGCTTATCATCTTTAGTCATTGGGGCAATGCAAATTAAAATGATAATGAGGAACCAGTATACACATTTAGAGTGGAGGCAGAAAAGGCACCACCAGGTGCTGTCAAACGCGATGATGGGAATACAAAATGGTACACACACCTTGGAAACAGTTTGGTAGTTTCTTATAAAGTTAAATACTTTTAAATATGGCATACCAAACCCACTCCTTTGTATTTACCTAAGAGAAATGAAAGTGAACATTCACCCAAACACCTGTATGCAAATGGTGATAGCAGTTTTGTGTATATTTGCCCCAAATTGGAAACACCACAAATCTCCAGCTGATGAATCCATGAACAAATTGCCATGGTATACCATGCCTTGGTATACTACTCGGCAATAAAAAAAATCTACTGATACACACAACAACATGGTTGACTCTTAAATGCATTTTACTGAGTCTCAAAAGGCTACATAATATACGATTTAACTTTTATCACTGCTGTGAACTGAATGTGTGTGTCTCCCACCCTCAGATTTGTATGTTGAAGGCCTAACCCCAAATGCAATGGCATTTGCAAGTGGGGCCTTTGAGAGCAAATCAGGTTTAAATGAGGTCATAAAGGTGGGCCCCCCCCAATATGGGATTAGTGTCTTTACAAGAAGAACAGAGACCAGAACTCTCTCCTCCATGTGAGGACACAGTAAGAAGGTGGACTTCTGCAGGCCAGGAAGCAGGCTCTCACCAGGAACAAAATTTGCTGGCACCTTGATTCTGGACTTCCCAGACTCCAGAACTATGAGAAATAAATGTCTGTTGCTGAAACCACCCAGTCCATAATAATTTGTTACAGCAACCAGAGCAGACTAACACAATCATGATCTCAGAAAAGCGAAACCATGGGAACAGAAAATGATAAGTGGTTGTCAGGGCATCAGGTTGGAGCAGTTGTTTACAAAGGAGCATGAGGGAACATTGGATCTGTTCTCTATCTTGATTTTGGTGGTGGATCCATCACTACATATGCTTGTCAAAACTTCTGGAACTGTACACTAAAAAGGGTGAATTGTACTATGTGCCAATTTTATCTCAATACACCTGATTCCTAAACATGTTTTATGGATGACAGCAAGATAAGGAGTAAAAGCCTGAAAAAAAAAATAACAGAAAGAATGAAATGATTTAGATGGAAATGGGCAAAGCCAAAAGATATAGGCCAAATCATCAGAAATGCTGAAAGTAGACAGAAGTAGGAAAAGCTAGTTTCTGGTGAGAAGCCTTTCAGGAGAAAAAGGTTGAGGGCTTTCTGTGGCCTACAAGTTCAATATGTACACATACTCTGAGTACAGAGTACATAATACACAATACTGTTTGTTGCCATAATAGCTAAAAACTTAAGGCAGCCTTAGACAGAACTCACTAGAAATATAGTGTTCTCTACATTAGCAAGGAAATGTTGCTTAGTCCTTGACATACATAAAGACAGCGAAAAATAGAATAATAAAATTTAAAATAATTAAAATATCCAAGTAATGTAAAATAGAACATAAAACAGAATACAGAGAAAAAGACACCATTATCGAAATGCAATCTAAATCTAAAATAAATTATTCTACTATATAAATATACATGTTTCTTGTAGAAAAGGAGAAAAAAGTCCCATTTTCAAAATTTAAAAATTCTGACAAAGTAAATGTAAGTTAAAATAAGAGATACTATTTTAAGTCAATGAAGCTAACAAGATGGCAAGCATGTGAGTCACAGGGAATTCACAATCAATTTTGATGGAGTGATAAGAGGTTCAGCTACTTTATAAAGCAATTTGGCAGCATCACGTGAAGCTGAAAACAGGTGTACTCCCAAGACCTGTCAACTTCAGTCACAGGTAAATGCCTTAGAGAAATTCATGCACCTGTTTAAGAATGTACATAACAAGACGGTTTGTAGGAGCAAAATGTTTAAAACGGAGTAAATATTCCTTACCAGATTAGATAATTAAATGTGTCATTATCATATAATACAATGGTATATAGAAGTTAAAATGAACTATTTAGAACTACACGTATTGTGCTTGATAAATCTCAAAAACGGGATGCAGACTAGTGAGAAAAGCCAATTACAGAATGATACATACAGTATGACACCATCATCTGAAAAACATATAATACACAAACATTTGTATGTATATACACACACAGACAATACATACTTTGCAGAAGGTATGTGTGTGTATGTGTGTCTGAGTGTGTGTGTACATGTGTGTGTATTTCTCTGCAGAGGAGAAAGAGCTACTACATAAAGGGCATCTGTATTTGTAAAGTTTTCTTTTTTCCTGTAGCTTTTTTTTTCTCTTAGAATGAAGGAAAGAAAGAGGGAGGAGAGAAGGGAAGGAGGAAGGAAGGATACTAGGATGTTTAAAAAATTGCTCTGTAAACTTTTTTTTTCATACTTGAAGTATCTTTTACCAGAAAGGAATACTTAGCCCTTGCAAACAACTCAGAAAACACATAAAAATGTAAAAAAAAAAAAAAAAAAAGGTAATCCTAAAGAAAAATAATCTTAACTTCTTGCTGCATATTCTTCCAGACTGTGCCATACTTTCATTAGCCTGCATGTCATATACATAATTTTTGTATCCTTTTGGAAGAGGCCAAAATTTCTGAAAAATGTTCTTCTGATTCATGAACTGAATACTGAGGCCTGTTCTTTCTGTGAGTCTTTGGGGCGTCTTCCTCCCCTTGATTCCACTATATTTTCTCATCGTTCCATATTCCCATTTGCAAATAGATTATGGGGCTTGTCCTTCGCCCATTCTCTCCACTTGGGGGCTATCAATTCATCTCAGATCTACAGCTGAACGGAGGACGACCCACACCGTTCCAAACCAAGTCTCCCTGTCCCACAGGCATTCATGCAGGGTACCTTTACAGTCTGAAATGAGAAGTCGTCCAACCGCACCGTCTGATTTTCTGACGCCCTTAATGTGTGTAATTCATGAAAAACTACAATCCCCATGGGGCTCTGCTTCTGGGTGTCCTCCCCCGCCCCCGGCCTCCACCCCTGCGCCTGCGCCTTCTGAGCGCGGACCACAACTCCCAGGATGCATCATGATGCTGCCCTCGCAGCCCTACTTCCGGCCCGGGCGTTTCCTGGGTAACAGTGGCTCGGCTAGTCTGGGAAGTTTAAGGTGGGAGGGGCTTGTGGGCCGCTTGGAGAGCTTTGGGAGTAGCTTATTTTATCCTGTCACCAGAAGGCAGCAGGTCTACAGCAGAGATGCAGCTGCCCGGTTTTTTATGGTGTGTCCAGACTTTGCTTTTCTGAACCGGGAGGTGGTTCTTTGCACCTCACTTCGGGCGGGACCAGCACAGGTGGTTCGCGGCTTGCTCTTGTTTATTGTCTTTCGGCCCCTTCTGGAATGTAAGCTCCACCAGGCTGGGGTTTTTGTCTGTGTTGTTCACTGATGTCTCCTCGGCACCTAGAACAGTACCCAGCACGCAGTAGGCTCTCAATACATATGAATGCCTGGATGAAGTGTTAAGATGAACGCCCAGGAAAATATTTGTGGAATGAGGGATGACTACTTCATCCTGAGGTATTCCTGAACAGTCTCAGTAGGAGCCAGGTAGAAGGGTGGAAGGGTAGATTGTAGGAAAGAAGGGAGGAATTTCAGTTTGATACGTTGGAGGTAGAAGTAGTGAAGAAGCAGCTTAGGAAGACTTGGGTGAACATTCCCTGCAACCTGCCTCCCCAGCTTTGTAGCTTTGGACAGGTTCTTTAATCTCTCCGAGCCTCCATTTCTTCATCTATAAACCGAGAATAATAATATTTAATACACAGGGTTGTTCCAATTACAAAGAGCTGATGTATCAAATAGGTTCAGCCTAGGGCCTGGCATGTAGTGAGCATTTATTGAGAGAGGTGGCTGTTGTCATTCTGATCATTATTCAGTATCAAAGTGGGGACATTAATAAGAATCATTAAGTAGGGGCGCCTGGGTGGCTCAATGGGTTAAGCGACTGCCTTCAGCTCAGGTCATGATCCTGGGGTCCTGCATCGGGCTCCCTGATCAGCAGGGTGCGTGCTTCTCCCTCTCCTTCTCCCCCTGCTGGTGCTCCCTCTTTCTCATGCTTGTTCTCCCTCTCTCTCAAATAAACAAATAAATAAAATCTTTTAAAAAAGAGAATAATTGGAGTAGACTAAAAGTAAAATTATTGGAATTGAAAAGATAAAAGACGTGTGAGGTTAGGATGCAAAAGTCGAAATTGATATTAATACACAAGTTTGGGCTCCGCAAGCCAAGGTCTTTTTATTCATATGCAAAAACAGAATGAAAATCTCTCAGCAGATGCAGCCCAGAAAACAGATTGACAGCAAACCTTCCGATTTGCCCCAAGCTTCCATTTTATTTTATTTTTTAAAAGATTTTACTTATTTGAGAGAGAGAGCATGAGCAGGGGGAGAGCATGAGCAGGGGGAGAGCATGAGCAGGGGGAGAGGAAGAAGCAGACTCCCCACTGAGCAAGGAGCCCAATGCTGGGCTCCATCCAGGGCACTGAGATCATGACCTGAGCCAAGGGCAGAGAGTTAACTCAGGCTGAGCAGCGCGTCCCCACCCCCCCCACCCCCCCCCCCCCCCCGCCAAGCTACCATTTTAAGTGCAGGGCTAGTTGGTTCTAGGTCAGAGGCCGCATTCATTTGCTTCCTACTGATACATGAGAGAAAATGTGCACTCTTTGCTGCTGATGTTCTGCTCACTAGGATTCTTTTGTTTTCTCCTGAGGTTGTTGCTCTGGACAACAAAGGAGATGTTAGGTTATAAATAACCCTGACCCAGCTCCACTATAATTGTTACCACATATAGCTAACAGGCATTTAGGTAAATATCCAAAGGAATGGACACTCATATTGAACCCTGTCCATGTGTTGTTCCTGGCATAGTGATACAAACAGAATTTTTAGTTTTGGTCGCCTCTGATAAAACATAATTTTTTTCTGTCCTGTGAGTTGTGTGCTTTTCAGTAAAATATTAATTTTGAGAAAGATAGTGTGGACCTGGCCATTCTATGACATCATGTCTCATTTTACCTTTTTGTAAGGCAACATTTATAGTCATGAAGCAAAGTAGATTTCATGTAGAAGAAAGAAGGCCGGATGTTTGAGGTTTTTCTTTTGGCCTTGCTGTTTCCTGTAGTATCTGACTACAGCTAGTTATAATGTTTCATGTGTATTTAAGGTGTGGGCAGAATGTGAAAAAAAAGTAGACCGTTGGCTGCAGCATTTGAGCTATGTTTTTGCTGCTTGATTTCTGCTTTGCTTTGTTGTTGGGAGAGAAAGCCGTGTTTCAGAACGATAAGATGCTTTCAGCAATTCTTGTTTTTACCCAAAGGCCATTTATTTCTTCACGTAGATAGGACTGTAGAACTTGCAGGAACGTTTTTTGACTGTCCTCCAATTCAGGATGGCTGGACTTTGGTGGGTCACAGTGGTCACGTCGACCTTACTTCAATATTACAAGATAACTTCCTCTCTAAATGCTAGGTGTGGTCATAAAAGGATCACTGTTCTGTGCTCTGTTTTCCAAGTGGAGAAAAACACACTGATTTAAATAGAGTTACTCTTTGCTCTCCTGTGTATTTTGTTGCAGACATGTTCACAACACAGCACTGTCAAGTTCATTATTTTTTAATTAAGGGTAATTCAATGTCAACGTGATTCAGTGTCAAATTAAGACTAATTGATGTCCTATCCAAAACAATGGAATATCTTAATAAAGCCTTTCCTAATAGGAATAGCCTAGGATAAAATTGAGTTTAAGACTCCAGCCCTTGACTTTGTTTCATGTTAGTGGTGGGATGTCCACATCTGCAATGTCTCTGATAATGGAAGCATATAGCAGAGTTGGAAGCCTACCTTCTGTTACAGACATTGCTGCACTGTCTCCCGCCTTTCACTGCACAACCCCAGGGGGCACCGTTCACATCAAATTCTGTTTGCTTGTTTTTTCAAAGAGGACACCTTGATTATTTGTTTCCATAAGTTTCTTAAAAGGTGGTGAGGAGGATAATGAAGGTTGTATTTGTACATTGCTCCTTTCATTCCTGAGATATGACAGTCGTGGTCACTTTTGAGTAAAATTGGGGTCGAGTTCCCAAGATTCCTATCACTTTCCAGGGATACCCCAGCTCTGAGTTCTTGTTCTCACCGAACTTGGTCTCTCTCTCTCTCTCTCTCTCTCTCTCTCTGTCTCTCACAGCCTCCGTGGAGGGACTCTGTGCTTTCTCTCGCCAGGTTCTTACCAGACATCTTATTCTCCAGCTCTTGCCTCCTCCCATGTAGCATGATTCCTCTTATCTTTCCTACTTATGTGGAGCCCCAGTTTTTATAACTTTGGCCTCTTTTCCTTCAGACTCTCCAAGGAAATTATATTTTTATTCTTTGTCATACAGAGCAGTTTAGCCTTGCATACCCATCTCAGCTTTAAACTTTACCTTTGCCTATCCAAAATCATATTTTTTAAATAAGTTTTATTATTTTTTAAGATTTTATTTATTTATTTGATATATGGAGAGAGACAATGAGAGAGGGAACACAAGCAGGGGGAGCAGCAGAGGGAGAGGGAGAAGCAGGTTTCCTGTCGAGCAGGGAGTACGATGCAGGGCTCGATCCCAGGACCCTGGGATCATGACCTGAGCCTAAGGCAAATGCTTAACGACTGAGCCACCCAGGTGCTCCTTTCCAAAGTCATATTAATATGACCTGCTAACCAAGGGTCTTATATTAGGTCATCTACCCCTTAGCACTGACAAAGGTTTTGTTCATTTGTTTACTTTAGATTCAGTTAGCCAACATAGAGTACATCATTAGTTTCAGATGTAGTGTTCAATAATCCATCAGTTGGTATAACACACAGTGCTCATCACATCACATGCCCTCCTTAATGCCCATCACCCAATTACGCCATTCCCCCCCACCTCCCCTCCAGCAACCCTCAGTTTGTTTCCTATAGTTAAGAGTCTCTAATGGTTTTTCTCCTCTGATTTTTTTCCATTCAATTTTCCCTCTCTTCCCCTATGATCCTCTGCACTGTTTCTTATATTCTACATATGAGTGAAACCACATGACAATTGTCCTTCTCTGATTGACTTATTTCGTTCAGCATAATACCCTCTGGTTCCATCCACATCAATGTAAAAGGTAACTATTCATCCTTTCTGATGGCTGAGTAATATTCCATTGTATATATGAACCACATCTTCTTTATCCATTCCTCTGTCGATGGACATCTTGGCTCTTTCCACAGTTTGGCTATTGCAGACATTGCTGCTATAAACATTGGGGTGCAGGGGCCCCCTTGGATCACTACATTTGTATCTTTGGTGTAAATACCTAGTAGTGCAATTGCTGGGTCATAGGGTAGCTCTATTTTTAACGTCTTGAGGAAACTCCACACTGTTTTCCAGAGTGGCTGCACCATCTTGCATTCCCACCAACAGTGTAAGAGAGTTCCTCTTTCTTAGCATCCTTGGCAACATTTGTTATTTCCTGTCTTGTTAATTTTAGCTATTCTGACTGGTGTGATGTGGTATCTCATTGTGGTTTTTCTTTGTATTTCCCTGACACCAAGTGATGTCGAGCATTTTTTCATGTGTCTGTTGGCCATTTGGATGTCTTCTTTGGAGAAATGTCTGTTCATGTCTTCTGCCCATTTCTTGACTGGATTGTTTTTTTGCATGTTGAGTTTGATAAGTTCTTTATAGATTTTGGATACTAGCCCTTTATCTGATATGTCATTTGCAAATATCTTCTCCCATTCCATAGGTTGCCTTTTGGTTTTATTGACTGTTTCCTTTGCTGTGCAGAAGCTTTTTATCTTGATGAAGTCCCAAGAGTTCATTTTTGCTTTTGTTTCCATTGCCTTTGGAGATGTGTCTAGTACGAAGTTGCTGTGGTGAAGGTCACAGAGGTTGCTGCCTGTGTTCTCCTCTAGGATTTTGATGGATTCCTGTCTCACATTGAGGTCTTTCATCGATTTTTAGTTTATCTTTGTGTATGGTTTAAGAAAATGGTCCAGTTTCATTCTTCTGCGTGTGGCTGTCCAATTTTCCCAGCACCATTTATTGAAGAGACTGTCATTTTTCCATTGGATATTCTTTCCTGCTTTGTCGAAGATTAGTTGACCATAGAGTTGAGGGTACGTTTCTGGGTTCTCCATTCTGTTCCATTGATCTATGTGTCTGTTTTTGTGCCAGTACCATACTGTCTTGATGATAACAGCTTTATAATAAGAGTTTGAAGTCCGGAATTGTGATGCCACCAGCTTTGGTTTTGTTTTTCAACATTCCTCTGGCTATTCAGGGTCTTTTCTGCTTCCATACAAATTTTAGGATTATTTGTCCCAGCTCTGTGAAAAATGTTGATGGTATTTTGATAGAGATTGCTTTGAATTTATAGATTGTTCTGGGTAGCATAGACATTTTAACGATATTTATTATTCCAATCTATAAGCATGGAATGTTTTTCCATTTCTTTCTTTCTTTTTTTTGAGAGTGAGAGAGAGTGAGAGAGAAAGAGTACAAGCCAGGGGGAGAGGGAGAGGGAGAAGCAAACTCCCTGCCAAGCAGGGAGCCTGACATGGGTCTTGATCCCAGGACCCCGGGATCATGACCTGAGCTGAAGGCAGATGTTTAACTGACTGAGCCCCCCAGGCATGCCTGTTTTTCAATTTCTTTGTGTCTTCCTCAATTTTGTTCATAAGTGTTCTTTAGCTTTCAGAGTACGGATACTTTACCTCTTTGGTTAGGTTTATTCCTAGGTATCTTATAGTTTTTGGTGCAATTGTAAATGGGTTCCATTCCTTAATTTATCTTTCTTTTGTTTCATTGTTAGTGTATAGAAATGCAACTGATTTCTGTGCATTGATTTTATATCCTGCCACATTGCTGATTTCCTGAATGAGTTCTAGCAACTTTGGGGTGGAGTCTTTTGGATTTTCCACATAAAGTATCATGTCATCTGTGAAGAGTGGGAATTTGACTTCCTCTTTGGCAATTTGGGTGCCCTTTATTTCTTTTTGTTTTCCGATTGCTGAGGCTAGGACCTCGAGTACGATGTTGAATAGCAGTGGTGAGAGTGGGCATCGCTGTCATGTTCCTGACCTTAGGGGAAAAGCTCTCAGTTTTCCCCCATTGAGAATGATATTCACTGTGGGCTTTCTGTATATGGCTTTTATGATATTGAGGTGTGTTCCCTCTATCCCTACACTGTGGAGAATTTTAGTCAAGAAAGAATGCTGTATTTTGTCAAATGCTTTTTCTACATCAATTGAGGGGATCATTTGGTTCTTATCCTTTCTTTTATTAATGTGATGTATCACATTGTTTGATTTGCAAATGTTGAACCACCCTTGCAGCCCAGGAATAAATCCCACTTGGTGGTGAATAATCCTTTTAATGTACTGTTGGATACTATTGGCTAGTATCTTGGTGAGAATTTTGGCATCTGTGTTCATCATGGGTATTGAACTGTAATTCTCCTTTTTGGTGGGGTCTTTGTCTGGTTTTGGGACCAAGGTATTGCTGGCCTCATAGAATGAGTTTGTAAGTTTTCTTTCCATTTCTATTTTTTGAAACAGCTTTAGAAGAGTAGGTATTAATTCTTCTTTAAATGTTTGGTAGAATTCCCCTGGGAAGCCATCTGGCCCTGGACTCTTGTTTGTTGGGAGATTTCTGATTAGTGCTTCAATTTTCTTGCTGGTTATGGTCTGTTCAGGTTTTCTATTTCTTCCTGGTTCCGTTTTGGTAGTTTATAGGTTCCTAGGAATGCATCCATTTCTTCCAGATTGTCTAATTTGTTGGCATATAGTTGCTCATAATATGTTCTTAAAATTGTATTTCCTTGGTGTTCGTCATGATCTCTCCTCTTTCATTCATGATTTTATTAATTTGGTATTTTTTCTCTTTTCTTTTTGATAAATCTGGCTGGGGTTTATCGATCTTATTAATTCTTTCAAAGAACCAGCTTCTAATTTCATGTTCTGTACTACTGTCTTTTGGTTTCTATTTCATTGATTTCTGCTCTAATCTTTATTATTTCTCTTCTCCTGCTTGATTCAGGCTTTATTTGCCATTCTTTCTCCAGCTCCTTTAGGTGTAAGGTTAGCTTGTGTATTTGAGACTTTTCTAATTTGTTGAGAAAGGCTTGTATTGCTATGTACTTCCCTCCTAGGACCACCTTTGCTGTATCCCAAAGGTTTTGAACAGTTGTGTTTTCATTTTCATTTTTTTCATGAATTTTTAAAATTCTTTTTAAATTTCCTGGTTGACCCATTCATTCTTTAGTAGGATGCTCTTTAACCTCCAAGTGTTTGAGTTCCTTCCAAATTTCCTCTTGTGATTGAGTTCAAGTTTCAAAGCTTTGTGGTATGAAAATATGCAGGGAATAATTCCAATCTTTTGGTACTAGTTGAGACCTTATTTGTGACCCAGTATGTGATCTATTCTGGAGAATGTTCCATGTTTACTCAAGAAGAATGTGTATTCTGTTGCTTTAGGATTGAATGCTCTGTATGTATCTGTGAAGTCCATCTGGTCCAGTGTTATCATTCAACACCCTTGTTTCCTTATTGATCTTCTGCTTAGATGATCTGTCCATTGCTGTAAGTGGGGTGTTGAAGTGCCCTACTACTATTGTATTGTTATCAATGTGTTTCTTTAATTTTGTTATTAATTGGTTTATATAATTGGCTGCTCCCAAGTTAGGGGCATAAATATTTATAATTGTTAGATCTTCTTGTTGGATAGACCCTTTAAGTGTGATACAGTGTCCTTCTTCATCCCTTACTACAGTCTTTGGTTTAAAATCTACTTTGTCTGATTTGAGGATTGCTACTCCAGCTTTCTTTTGATATCCATTGGCATGATAAATCATTTTCCACCTCCTCACTTTCAATCTGGAGGCGTCTTTAGGTCTAAAATGAGTCTCTTATAGACAGCATATGGATGGGTCTTGCTTTTTTATCAAATCTGATACCCTGTGTGTTTTGATTGGGGCATTTAGCACATTTACATTCAGAGTAACTCTTGAAAGATATTAATTTAGTGTCATTGTATTATCTGTAAAGTCCCTGTTTCTGTAGATTGTCTCTGTTTCTTTTTTGTCTGTGTTACTTACGGGCTCTCTCTTTGCTTACAGGATCCCCTTTACTACTACATGCAGGGCTGGTTTAGTGATCAAAAATTCTTTTAGTTTCTCTTCGTCCTGAAAGCTCTTTATCTCTCTTTCCATTTTGAATAACAGCCTTGATGGATAAAGTATCCTTGGCTGCATGTTTTTCTCATTTAGTACCCTGAATATATCATGTCAGCCCTTTCTCGCCTGCCAGGTCTCTGTGGATAGGTCTGCTGCCAGTCTAATGTTCCTACCCCTGTTGGTTAAGGAGTACTTGTCTCAAGCTACATTCAGGACTTTCTCTTTATCTCTGAAATTTGCAAGCTTCACTATTATATGTCGGTGTATTGATCTATTTTTTATTGATTTTGAGGGGGGTTCTCTCTACCTCCTGGACTTGATTGCCTGTTTCCTTTCCCAGATTAGGGAAGTTCTCGGCTATGATTTGCTTAAATATACATTCTGTCCCTCTCTCTCTCTCTTTCTTCTTCCTCTGGGACCCCAATAATTCTAATATTGTTTCACTTTATAGTATCACTGATTTCTCAAAGCCTCTCCTCATGGTCCATTAGTTGTTTTTCTCTCTTTTTCTCCACTTCCTTCCTTTCCACCATCTTGTCTTCTCTGTCACTGCCCCTCTCTTTTACCTCATTTACCCTAGCTGTGAGAGCGTCCAATTTAGACTGCATCTCAGTTAAAGCATTTTTAATTTCAGCCTGATTAGATTTTATTTTGGCACTAAGAGATTCTCTAGTGTCTTTTATGCTTTTTGCAAGCCCAGCTAGTAACTTTATAATCGTTATCTTGAATTCAGCCGACATTTTACTTATATCCATATTGATTAGATCTGTGGCAGAGAGTATACCTCTGGTTCTTTCCTTTGGTGTGAATTCCCCTTTCTAGTCATTTTTCCCAGAGAAGAATGGATGAATGAGAGAACACAATCAGAAATACCAACCATGACCCAGCGCCTTTCAGGCAGGGATGTCTCTCACTGGAGCAGACTTCTAAAAGTTCCAATTTTGTGCTCCGGGGCTATATCACTTTCCAGTAGCTGGCTTACGGAGGCGCCCTCCGCCCACTGTTTATCTTCCAATATATCCCTTCCAATTCACTTCTCCACACCTCCTATCTTGCAAAGAGTGGTCGCTTTTCTATTTGTAGAATTCCAGCAATTCTTTTCTTACATGTCAGATTGAATTCATAGGTGTTCCGAATGATTTGATAGACACCTATCTAAATTCAAGGGACCAGATGAAATGAGGTCCCCTTCTCTTCTCCCATCTTGCCTCCCTCCCTTCTGACAAAGGTTTTGAAATTTTGAGTCTTTTCTTCCTTTTCTATTTTAAATGGAGATGAGCCTTATATTCTAACGAATATTAATTATGACATGCTCCCATAGAAGGAAGAAGCAGTTAAAGTCATTTTTTATTTAAAATATTTTTTTCACCCCACTATACACATTTTTCTCTTCATTCTTTAACTTACTAAATAATGTGTACCTACTAGTTCCCAGGCACAGAAAATAGGTATGAGAATACAACAAAGAGCAAGCCATAAGAGAAGTCCCTTCCCTCATAATGTTTACATTCTCATGAGAGACCGACAGTAAGCAAATGGGCAAATTATATAATGACAGTCAGTGGTAAGTGCTGCGGAGGCAAATGATCTCAGGTAAAGAACTAGGAAATGATGGTACTAATAGTTTAGATAGGATGGCCAGGGGAGGTCTTTCTAGAGAAAGTGAATAGTTTCCAAAATAAAACGAGGAAGGGAGCCATGCTCACTTCTTGCAGAAGAACATTTCAAGCAACGACGTAGTAAGTCCAAAGGCTCTGAGGAGAGGGCCAAGGAACAGCAGGTTGGGCAGAGCGGCTGGCACACATGATAGATAACAAGAGTATGTGTGAAGACATTGCAGAGGAAACCAAAGGCCAGAGCACACAGGATCTTGCTGGCTAAGGGTTTTGGATTTTATTTTAAGTGTGTTGGGAAGTCATTGGAGGGCTTCATGTAGGAGAGTAACAAGATCTGGCTTATATTTTATTTTTTGTTGTTGAGATATATTTCATACACCATAAAATTCACTTTTTTAAAGTATACAACTCAGTGGTTTTCATATATTCATAGGATTGTGTAACCTTCACCACTGTAATTCCAGAACATTTTGTGACCCACCCCCACAAAAAAACCTTTTAGCTGTACCCATTAGCAGTCACTCCCTATTCTTCTCCCCAGACCTTTGAAATGCCTAATGTACTTCCTGTCTTTATAGATTTACTGATTTTGAACATTTCAAAGATTTTATTTATTTATTTGACAGAGAGAGACACAGCAAGAGAGGGAACACAAGCAGGGAGAGTGGGAGAGGGAGAAGCAGGCTTCCCGCTGAGCAGAGAGCCCGATGCGGGGCTCGATCCCAGGACACTGGGATCATGACCTGAGCCGAAGGCAGACACTTAATGACTGAGCCACCCAGGCGCCCTGATTCTGAACATTTCAAATAAGTGGTGTTATACAACATGTGGTCTTTTGTGTCTTTCTCATTTAGCATATTTTCTGAGTTCGTTCATGTTGTAGCATGTGTCAATTCTTCATTCCTTTTTATAGCTGAATAGTATTCTATTTTATGGACACACCACATTTTGTTTATCTGTTGATGGATACCTGGGTTTCCAATTTTTGACTATTATGAATAAACCTGCTGTGAGCATTTCTGTACAAATTTTTGTGTGTACTTGTGTTTTTGTTTCTCCTGGATATGTAGCCAGGAGTGAAATTGCTGGATATGAGGTAACTCCACACTTAAATTTCTGAGGAACTGCCAGACCATTTCCCTAGCAATTGTACCAGCAGTATAGGAGGGTTCCAATTTCTTTCTTTTGACTGTAGCCATCTAGTAGTGTGTGTTAAGGTTATCCCATTGTGGTTTTGATTTGCATTTCCCTAGTAACCTATGAAGTTGAGCATCTTTTCATGTGCTTATTGGTCATTCATACATCTTCTTTGAACAAATGTCTACTCAAATGCTTTTCCCATTTTCAAATTAGATTATGTATTTTTACTGTTCAGTTATAAGAGCTCTTTATATTTTCTCAGTACTAGGATCTTATCAGATATGTGATCTGCAGATTTTTCCCCCCAATTTATACTATCAAGGTTGTCTTTTTACTGTCTTGATAGCATCTACTGAAGCACAAGAATTTTTTATTTTGATTAAATCCAATTTATTTGTTCTTTGTGCTTTAGGTATCCTATCTTAGAAGACATTGTCAAAGCCAAGGACATGAAGATTTACATCTATGTTTCCTTCTAATAAGAGTTTTATAGTTTTAGCTCTTTATTTAGATTTTTGACCATTTTGAATTAGTTTTGTAAATGGTGTGAGATAGGGTCCAAATGCAGTTTTAGATATTTAGATAAATGTAGATATCCAGTTGTCCCAGAATAATTTGTTTAAAAGGCTATTTCCCCCATTGAATGATCTTACTACTGTTGTTGAAAATCAGTTGACCATGGATGTCTGGGTTTATTTCTGGATTCTTATTCTAGTCCACTGAGCTATATGTTTATCCTTATCCCAGTACTATAATCTTGAAAACTGTAGCATTGTAATAGGTTTTGAAATTGGGAAATGTGAGTCTTCCAACTTGGTCTTCCCTTTCAAGATTTTTTTGACTATTTAAAGTTTTTTGAAATTCTATATGAATTTTAGAATCACCTCATCAATTTCTGCAAAAAAACTAAGTAGGATGACTTATATTTTAAAAGTAACAAAATAGCTGTACTGTAGAGAACATATTGTAGAGAAACCAGTTAAGAGCTGCTTTAGTAGTCTGGGTGAAGGATAATCTTGGCTTGGAACCAGATATTAGTCATAGATTTAGTAAGAAGTGGTTGAATTTTGAAGATATGATTCCCTAGGTTTGCAGATGAATTGGATATAGGGTGTGAACTAAAGAGAAAAACTAAGGGTAAATAAAGATTTGACTGAGGTAGCTAAGTGATCACCGTTGCGATTTACTGAGATGGGGACCCCTGAGGAAGAGTGGGTTAGTGGACAAAAATCAAGAATTTTGTGGGGGGCTGCCTGGGTGGTTCAGTCAGTTAAGCAGCTGCCTTCGGCTCAGGTCATGATCCTGGAGTCTCAGGATCGAGCTCTGCATCAGGCTCACTGCTCAGTGGGGAGTCTGCTTCTCCTTCTGACCCTCCCCCATCTTGTGCTCTCTCTTTCTCTCTCTCTCTGTCAAATAAATAAATAAAATCTTTTAAAAAAAGAATTTGTTTTTGGACATGCTAAGTTTTAGATATCTATTAAAAATCCTTATTAAAATGTCAAGTAAAAAACTAAGTCTGAAAGATATTAGAATTTAAATAAAAGTGAATATACAGATGATTGTCAACGTCTTGGGACTGAATGAAATGAAAGAAGGAAGGAGTGTGTATAAACAAAAGATAAGTCCCAAAGACTGATTGTGGGGTGCTCCAACCTTTAAAGGTGGGAAAATGGAAGAGGAGCCAACAAAAGGGAGGCGGACAGCAGCAAAACCAAGAGAGTGTGTGTGGTATCTTGCATATAAAAGGGGAAAACAAGTGTTTCAAGATGGAGGAAGTGATTAACTGGTTACAAGCCGAGGGTGAGTGAAAGGAGGACTGAGAACCATGCTTTGGAGGTCATTGACGAGCATGGTTTCCACAACGCTGGGGACAAGAGATCGGAGTGGATTTGAGAAAGCATGGGAAGGAATGAAGTGGAAACAGAGAAGACTCTTTTGAGGAGTTTTTCTTTTTTCTTTCCTCTTTTTCCCCCTTAATTTGCTTTATTTATGGACATTTTCATGAACAAAAATAGCAAGAATAGAGACTTTCACTTCCAGCCAAGGTTGAGTAACAGGGACTGTATTTACTTTCCTGCATGAAACATTTTAAAATGGACAAAATACATGAAACAGTGGTTTGAAAGACTTCGGGTGACAAAAGACGGTTATCCTTGAGAAAGAAGAAACAAATGAGTGAGCCACGTGATTGCTGCAGCTTACTGCCTTGAGACAGGTTTTGGGCCTCAGCACAGGAAGGGGGACAGAGCCTGGTGGTGCCCTTGAATTGAGGATGTGGAGCTGAGAGTCTAGGGAGACTAAGGTGACTAGACATCACAGAACAAAATACTGGAGAGGAGAGAGCCACAGAGAGAGGATTTCAAAGATCTGCAGAAGGTCTTACTTTATTATTAGCTGAAGACACACCAGCACATGATTCCTTTAAAAGGATTAGCAGGAAAAGTGTCTGGTATTCACACAGTGCTGGGAATGGTGTCTTTTTCCTCCAGCCAGAGTGGAACGCAAGATCCACATGGCGTTTGTTATAGTACTTAGAAGCTTTTTCCTCAGTAGTGAGACTAATTAGCCACAAACACTGCATTTTTGCCTAACATATATTAAAAGCAAGATCCAAAAAAGTCAAATCAGTGTAACTTAACATCCTACGATAAAGCTCAAGAATCATTATAGGAATACAAAAATATCCAGCATCCTTCAAGGAAAAATACATAATGTCTGGTATCCAATAAAAGATAACCAGGCAAGAAAATACTCCTCATAATAAAGACATAAATCAACTGGTCCAAAATTAGCTCAGAAGTGACACCGATGTTAGAATTAGCAGACAAAAACTTGAACATGATTTTTACGGCCCTATTGTATATGTTCAAAATTTTAAATAGAAATACGGAAGATATAAATATACCCAAATACTTATAAAGATGAAAACTACAATATCACAGATGAAAAATATACAGGATGGGATCAATAACAGATTAGACATTGTAAAAGAAAAGATTAGTGAACTTGAAGACATAACAATAATGAAAAACACTAATGAAAGGAAATAATCGTAAAAAATAATAAACAGGTTATCAGTGAGTTGTGGCAGAGTTTTGAGTGGCCTAATATATATGTAATTGGGAGAGAAGGCTGGACAGAAAAAAATTTTGAAGAAGTAATAATAAGCAAATTCTTTCAAGTTTAATGAAAACTATAAACACAGTTTCAAAGCACTCAACAAGCCCAAGTTCAAGAAATATGATGAAAATCACACCAGAGCACATCATGACTAGACAGCCCAAAACTACTGATAAAGAGATAGTCTTAAAAACAGGTAGAGTAAAAAAGAGATATGTTACATATAGTAGAACAAAGATAAGGATGACAGTAGATTTCTTGCCAGAAATAATGCAGATGATAAGACAGTGGAGCAACATCTTTAAAATATTTAAGATAATTTAAAAGACTGCCTAGAATTCTGTACCTGGCAAAACTATCTTTGAAAGATAAAAGTGTGACAAAGATCTTTTTCAGATATACAAAAGCTGAAGGAATTCATCACCAGCAGGCTCACACTACAAGAAATAGTAAGGGTAGTGCTTCAAAGAGAAGGAAAATGGTAACAGATGGAAAGGTGGATCTAAGCAAAGAAAGGAAGAGCACCAGAGATGGAAACTACATAGGTAAAAATATAAGAATTTTTTTAAAAGTATTTAAATCTTGTTAAAAGATAATTGACTGTTTAAACAAAAATAATAACTATGTAATATAGAACTACAACATATATAAAGCTAAACCATGTGATAACAATAACAAAAGGTTAGGAGGGGAGAAATGGAGGTATGTTATTTTTGGGTTCTTATATATACAGTGGTATAACATTGCTTGAAGACAGAGTGTGGTAAGTTAAGATGTCTAAAGCAACCACAAAAATAACAAAACAAAGTTATAGCTAATAAACTAACAAAGCAGATCGAATGGAATCATAAAAAAATACTAGATTAAGGGGCTCCTGGGTGGCTCAGTCGTTAAGCGTCTGCCTTCGGCTCAGGTCATGATCCCAGGGTCCTGGGATCGAGCCCTGCCTCAGGCTCCCTGCTCGGTGGGAAGCCTGCTTCTCCTTCTCCCACTCTCCCTGCTTGTTTTCGCTCTCTTGCTGTCTCTCTGTCAAATAAATAAATAAAATATTTTTTAAAAAACTAGATTAAATCAAAAGAAGGCAGAAAAAGAAGAAAGAGGGGGAAAACTGATTGGACAAATTGACAACAAATAGAAAAATGATAAATGTGACCCTAACCATATCAGTAATCACATTAAATGTGAATGGTCTAAATTTAACATAGAGATTTTCAGAATAGATAAAGAAGAATTTGCTTTTTGGCATGCTAATTTTGACCCAATTATATGCTACCTACAAGAATCACACTTCAGGGGCACCTGGATAGTTCAGTCAGTTAAGCAACTGACTCTTGGTTTCACCTCAGGTGGTGATCTCAGGGCCGTGAAATCGAGCCCCACATCCGGCTCTACACTCAGTGTGGAGTATGCTCGAGATTCTCTCTCCCTCTCCCTCTTCACCTTCCACTCATGCTCTCTCTCTCAAATAAATAAATCTTCAAAAAAAATCACACTTCAAATGCAGATACAAATAGATTAACAATAAGATAATGAAAAATATTTACCATGTTAATACTAATCAAAAGACAGAATGGCTATATTAACATCAGATAAAGTAGATTTCAGAGATCATGGATAAAAATGTCATTCCATAATGATGTATCATTATGAAGACATCATCAAGACCTGAAAAGCTCTAAGATAATATGTAATTTGAACACTATCAATCAAATTAACCTACTTGACAGTCATAGAATAGTTAGCCGGAATATGACACAATACACATTCTTCTAAAATGTGAATGGAACATATACCAACATGGCAATATCCTGGCCCATAAGATAATTCCAAATAAATTCTAAAGGATTCAGTTCATACAATGTGTGTTCTCTATCATAAAATTAAATAGAAATCAATGACAGAAAGATCACTGGAAAATCCTCCAATATTTGTAATCTAAATAACAAATGGTCAAAGAATAAATCAAAAGGAAAATGAGAAAGTATTTTAAAAGAAACGAAAATAAAAAGACATCATATAAAATGCACAGTATGACAATAAAATAGTACACAGGAACTTTATTGAACTGAATGAATGTATTAGAAAGAAAGATCTTAAGTTATCGACCTCAGCTTCCACTTTAAGAAACTAGAAAAAGAAGAGCAAATTAAACTCAAAGTTGAGTCAAAAAAATTATAGCACAAATCAATACAGTAGAAAACAAAAACAATAGAGGAAATCAATGGAAACAACAAAATTAATGTATTTTTAGCTAGAAGGATCAAGAAAAATTATTATTATCAACATCAGGAACAAAGTGGTGGCATCACTACATTTTCTACTGATATTAAAAGGATGATAAGGAATGTCATGGACAATTTTATGCCAGTAAACCCAACAAGTTAGATGAAATGTGCAGTTCTTTGAAAGACACAACAAATTACAAAAGCCCAATCAGGAAGAGATACCCTAATTGCTCTATTTGTACTAAAGAATTTAATTTGTGGTTAAAACCTTGTCACAAAGAAAACTTCAAGTTCAGATGACTTCATTAGTGAATTTTATCAAACATTTAAGAAGGAAATAATACTAATCTACACAAATGCTTCCAGGACGCTGGAAAGGTAGAATTACTTTTCAGCTAGCATTACCCTGACACCGAAACCAAAGACATTCTAGGTAAAGAAAACTACAGAATGAGATTCTGAAGATTTTTAAAACTATGACAATTTTAATAGAAATAGAAAGAAGTATTTGACAAAATCCCACATCTATTCATGATTAAAAACTCTCAGCAAACTAGTTATAGAGGGGCCTTTATAAACAATCTGTATTAACATCGTACTTAATAGTGAAATACTAAATGCTTTTCCTCCAAGATCAAGACAAGGATGTTTGCTTTCAACACTTTTATTCAGCCCTGTGCTAAAAGTTATAGAAACAAAACTATTAGCAGATAATATGCTTATCTATCTGGTCTTTGTTTTAACTACTCAATCTTGCCATTGGAGTGCAAAAGACAATTTATCACCAATGAGCATTTATGTGTTCCAAAAAAACTTTACCTAAAAATCAAGCATCAGATCCCATTTGGCCCATAGGCCATTGTTTCCTAACCCTTGGTCTATGTAGAAAATCCCTTGGAATCTACAAAAAATTTCTAAAACTAATGAGGTTAGAAACGTTACAGGACACAAGACCAAAATAAAAAAATTTTGTTTTTATATAATAACAATGAATAATCAGAGTAATTGCATATATTATTATTAAATTATACATATGAAATATGTAATTATTGATTATTGTACACTACTAAAAAGTGTACATTATTGAACTGTACTTATGACATATATACAATTTACTGTGTTTCAGTTATAGCTCAATAAACTTTTTTCGTTAAAAAATGTAGCAAGAACAATGTAACATACATACTCCCACCACTCTGCTTCAGTAATTTTCAGGATTCTTCTGTTCTCTTTCAATGACTTCTGCTGTAAAGGGGAGCAGAGAAATGGGCCATTACCTAGAAGGACTATGGGATAAAGCGAGGATTTTTGTTTTTTATTAAGGTGGGATGTGCTGCAGCATGTCTATATGTGGATGAGAAGAGAGGACAAACAGAGGCATAAGGAAGTGAGTCCTTGAGTGGGCTTGTGTCCTGTGCTCAAGGGAGACACGGGCCTGGGGGAAGGGCATAGGTCCTCCGTAACAGACAAAGACAATAGGACTTGCTTAATATGCCGCAGTTGCTCTTTGTTAGTGATGATGATAACACCAACAATTCCAGCAATGAGAATAGTTGGGAGGCCTTTGTATTCATTAATAAAATGAGTCACACAAACTCAGCAGTACTTGATTTTCTTTGATGAAGTTTTCAACCAACACACTGAAGAGTACCCTACAGGTACAGATTTTTTGAGGTCTCCAGCTAAGAAAGAATAATGCCCTCAATCCCAACTCTCCCTTGAAGCGATGTTGACTTGGTCTAAATTGGAGGAATCCATTGATAGGGATGATGGAAAATCCTCTGCCTGTGTATTCAGTGTAAAATTATATTGCCATTCAAAGTTTGCCGTATTAGTAGTATTTTCATGAACAAAAACCTCTGTGCCTTTCCCCTTGTTCCCTTGTCAATACCAGCACCATGAGTCCCATCACTGTTACTCATGTAGGAAAAAACAGCAGTAGCTTCCATTTATTAAGTGGTAGTAGGCTCCACTACCTCACCCCATCTTCACAATAGCTCTATGCAGTAGATAGTATTAGCTCCTATTAATCATTGTGAAAAATGAAGCTTACAGAGCTTAGGTCAGGGTCTCAAGTCACATCTCAGAAGTATCAGAGCCAGAATTAAAATCCAAGTCTTCATGACTCCAAAGTCTTCGCTCTTGATGAGAATTTTATGTTATGCCACTTGCCCTTCTGAATGAAATGTTTCACTGGTGTAGATATATGCATGTTTCTCTCCAATTCTAATTTATTGTAAGGACCACATTTTGACATAATAGAGGAACTCAGAGGGATAAAAATAATTCACGGTTCCAACATCTTGTTGTAGCAACTGTTTCATTTTTCTCCATTTCCTTTTGATCTTTATCCATATGTACATGTTTTACATAGTTGTAGATATAATTTTGTATTCTGCCACTATGGTTAATATGATACCAGGCATTTTTCCTGCTGCTATTTGGTCTTTAATGGATGCATAATACTCCATTTTGTTAAAGTGCCATGATCTCATTAACCAATCCCCCACAATGGACAAAGTTGTTTCCACTTTTTCAGTTGTATAAACTATACTCTGGCAAACAAACAGTTTTATTTCGGCCCCCCCCTCCATCTTTCCTCATTTTTTTAAAGAATAAATTCCCAGGAGTGAGATTATGAAACAAGAATTTGAACGTGTTTATGGCTCTGATACTTCAAAAGAGAATCAAATTAGAAAAGTTTGTACCTTTGATGATAGTAAACAGATATCCTAACCCACAAGAATAGATTAACTACTTTGATTATTGTTTAGGGGGACCAAATTCAAGACAAGTGGGAAGTGATTGCTTATGGGTACAGGGTTTCTTTTCGGGATGATGAAATATTCTGGAATTAGATGGTGGTGATGGTTGCACAGCTTTGTGACTATGCTAAAAACACTGAGTTGGGGGCGCCTGGGTGGCTCAGCTGGCTAAGCGACTGCCCTCGGCTCAGGTCATGATCCTGGAGTCCCCGGATCGAGTCCCGCATCAGGCTCCCTGCTCAGCGGGGAGTCTGCTTCTCCCTCTGACCCTCCCCCGTCTCGTGCTCTCCCTCCCCATCTCATTCTCTCTCTCATATAAAGAAATAAAGTCTTTTAAAAAAAAAACAACACTGAATTGTAGGTATACTTAAAAAAGGTGAGTTATATGTTATGTGAATTATATCTCAATAACGCCGCTATAAAGAATTAAAAACAGTTTCCGATATTCCAAGGAATGGTTTCAACCATTGCTATCAAATGTTCTATGTTTGTTTTTATACCCGGAAGCAGCGCATCACGTGCTTAAGAGTATCAGACTGCCCGGGTTTGACTCATGTCGTCACCACTTAGCAGCCGTGAGCACCATGGCCAACGCTATGTAAGTTGGGTCCTGCAGAAGCCCACGCTGAGACGGAGCTTGGGGTATAGGATATGTGTTGAGGCTCAGCACTTACGAAAGCAGGGCAGAAGCAGGGCTGGGTGAAAGCGTTAGGAGTGACACGCAGGTCTGACACAGCTTCAGTCAACCCTGCAGGGAGCTCCGGATGGTCAGTGTCCTTCACTGAGCTGCAGTGGCCCGACCTATATACACCGACCTGGTACAGAACCGGATGCATGTGGCCAGGAAGGGCAGGACCTCAGGCCAGGCGTGCCCTGCATCTGTGACCAGCCCTGGGGGAGCTCAGGAAAGGAGGCTGACTTCTCTCCTCCATCCCGCCGCACAGGTGAGCCACAGGATCAGGCCTCTGGGTGGCACACCTCCATGTCTGCCACACGTGACCTCTTGCCTTCATTCCCTCACCTGTAAAACTGAGACAATAATAGTACCTACCTCTTAGGATTGCTAGAGAATTAAATGAGAAAATACATGTGAAACACTTAGAACAGAGTTTGTCATATGATAACTGTTCAGAAAATTCTAGCTGTTGTTATTTTATTATTACTCTACTGAATAGTAAAGTCCATTTTGCCCAGACTAGCTGAAGAATTGTGATACAGCATATCGACTGAGAAGGCCCTGAAGACTTCTTTTTTTATAGACTTCATTTTTTAGAGCATTTTCACGTTTACAGCAAAATTGAGCAGAAGGTACAGAGTTCCCATATACTTCTGCCCCTCTCCCCCACTCCCAGCCTCTCCCACTATTCTGAATAAGAAAAGGAATAACATAATAAAATTAAATTTAAAAAAAAGAAAAGGAATAATATCTTTCTGTGGTGGCTTGTTTATATTTAGAGGCCAGAATGGGCAGGACCTACAAGGAATGAGTGGAATGAGGTTGTGAAAGCTTCCCTGCCCCACATCTCCCAACTACGGTTTGTCTGTCTACTCCTGACTAATATTTCTATCCTGTTCGCTCATTCTTGGTTATTAACACCTCCCTTTGGTGAGCATGGGTTTAGTAGATCCTTCCTACTATGGCAACCAGCCAAGAGCCGAACCTCATGTCAAGGAAATGACTTTTGATAAATAGGTTAAGGCTATGGTTGTAGAATGCACAGAGCTCCCCAGTGCAGGAATCCCAGGGCAGTGGGCCCAGATGTTACCCCTAGGAGATCCTGTGCTCTTGGGAGGAGGGCAGCAGGAGCCCATGGGAGCCCTGCTTGCAGGGTTGCAGGAGAGGATCGGGCAAGGAGGGCAGATGCTCAGAAAGGGAGGTGGAAGGTAAAAAGGAGCCTTTGCTTAGTTACAACTTGACCCTGGATATGGTTTTCCTAGAGAGGAAAGACAGCCTAGACTCTTTAGTTTCCGATTTTGGGGTCAATTTCAGTTTTTATCCGTATTGGATGGGAGAAATTTTGTTAAGTGTGTAAAGCAGCTTTACTTTTTCTCCTCCTCCTCCTTCTTCTTCTAAGTCATCAGAGCAAAACGGACTTTTTGGGGGAATACATTCTGTGAATTTTAACATGTATAATTTTGGGTCACCACCATCACAGTCAGGATACTGAATGATTGAACTACCACACAAAATCTCCTGTGCTATGTCTTTGTAGTCACACTAATCTCTGGCAGCCACTGGTCTGTACTCCATTACTATCCTTTGAGACAGCTCTGCTTTTAATAATCTAGTGTCTTATCCTCATGGAGTTTGCAAAGATTTTGGGCTTTAGAGTTGGAGAGATATGCTACCGCCTCCATTATTAACTTCCACGTGATTTGGGGAAGTTAACTTAATGAGACATGGAAAGAAAGGTCACATACCTTTAGGGTCTCCTCTCCCACCCAATGAGGATAAGTCTATCTTTGCCATCTTGGTGACTGGGCCCCATCTGACAGATCAGGGTAAAATTAAGGGGAGGGGAGGGTCCAGACTAAATGAGATAATATACATAAAATACTCAGAACAGCGCTTGTCATACGAGAAATGTCCAAAAAATGTTAGCTGTTATTTTATTCTTCCACTAAATAACTCAGTTTTGTGCAGACTACACCAAAACACTGTGACACAGCGTACAAACCAAGAAATCTCTGAAGACTTTTAAAAATATAGACTTTATTTTTTAGAGTTGTTTTAGGTTCACAGCCAAACTGATTTACAGTGGAGAGGGCAGAAAGTTACTTGGGGAAAGAATGGATTTGGGAGAGGAAATGGGAAAAAGAAAAAAAAAAAAACCAGCACAGGCTGTGTTTGAAGAGAGAGTTTTGTTTGATTTTCTTTTGGGGTGGGGAAAGGTTGAGACATAGGCAGACAAAGATGGGAGGCAGTTGCATGCTTTGATCAGTAGGGCTTTGGGCAGATTCATGCTAGATGAGAAGGATATTACAGACATTTTATTGTGTGTTACGGATGAAATCCTCCTTGGCATTTTCAAGGGATGATATAAAGATTTGAGTTGCTTTTAAGTTATTCGTGGATGTAATTTATTGACATCTTCTATTACTGAGGCAGATCATGAAGCAACACAAAGGTCTTTTTCTATATTATTATGTTATAAATATTGTGATACATATAGTACATTTTAAAATGTGACGTATAGACTTAGGCTTAATATATGTATACATTACCCTGTTCAAGGTGCCTTATCAACACTGTCTATCTCATTTAACCCTCAGAACAACCGGAAGAGGTAGGTATTGTTATTATTATTCCATTTAACAGAAGAGGAAACCCAGATTTAGAGAGGTTGAGTAACCCACTCAGAGCTGTTAAGTGGATTTAAACATAAGTTTAAACATAAACATAAGTTTATTTTTTTTAAGATTTATTTATTATTTTAGAGAGACAGAGAGAGCCCATGGGTGGGGGGAGGGGCAGAGAGAGAAGGAGACAAGCAGACTATGCCCTGAGATCATGAGCTGAGGCAAAACTGAGAGTCAGACTCTTAACCGACTGAGCCACCCAGGCGCCTCTTGAATATAAGCTTTTTAAAGGCAGAATCTAGTTTTCTAACCATTATGCTATATTGCTACTACTCTGAGCCTCAAATTTCTCATCTGTAAGATAAAGAATAATTCCCAACTCATACAAGAATTCTGAGGATTAAATGAGATCATTATAAGCTACCTAATGGGATTTATTTTTATTTTTCTTCGATCCCAGTTGTCTGCTACCCTACCTTGCATGTAGGAACGATTCAATAAAAGCACTACCATTTTATGACTAAGCGTATTGCAAGCTGACTCTAGGTTTTATACAAGCAATTTTGAATAATCACTGTGCCAGCACTGGAGATACCAAGATGAATAAAACAATCTTTGCCCTTAGGAGCTCATAGTCCTGTGGGTTAAAAACATACAAAGACATCATTCCCGTAGACTGTGGGTAGGTGCAGTTAAGAGAAGAGGTACAGATGTAGGGTCTGCCTGCAAGCCGTTTGAAAGGATCATTTGGAGTTGAGAGGACAGGGGAGAAAGAAAGGATAGGCATAGGAAGGCAAATCACAGTCTGGAGGGTGGGAAACCACTGGTACTCGGTGTTTGTTACTGAGGCATAAAATGCTGGGCAAGAAGTGGCAAGAAATGAGGTTGGAGGGATAAGCACCTTGCGTGCCACGTGGAAAAACCTGAACTTCATCTTGTCAGCCACTATTTCCAAAACATCTTCCCCCCCCCATGCTTTTCAAACTTTTTGCCATATCCATGTTGTCTCTGTAATATTTGTTTGATATTCACATCAGCTCACTTTTTACTTAATCTTGTTTAGCGTAATGTCCCTGAAATCACCATCTTGTTATGCTAGTTTTCTTCCAATACACTTTACAGTAAGTACATCAGTTAAAAATTTAGAAAATATTTATCCACGGATGACTTAAAATTATCTCAGTTACGGCCAAGGGTATGTGTATCACACTTGTTCAGGTAAGCAGTGGGGAGTCTTTGAGGTTTTTTAGTAGAAGAATGATATAGTTAGATTTACTTTCTTTACAAAAAACAGAAATTTAAAATGTTTACTCAGGAGAAGGATAAACAAATAGGTATTTCTCATTACAAAATGTCTTCTTTAAGATTTAGAGTTTATATTTCCTTCTTTATACTCTGGCTCCCAGACAAAAACTAGTTGGTCAAGTTAAGCCACAATACTTCTTTTAAGAAGGTTTAAATGGAGCATTTGTTTATTTTTATAAGCAAATACAAAGCAATGTGGCAAAACCATTTTATTTGTCTCTATGATTTTGTGATCATATTGTTTTTTATTTTAAGTTTTCTTTCCCCTTCTTACTCCAATTCAATCTTGTTTTATAACCATTCTTCTAAAGTAAAATCTACAAAACGAAGTATATTTGAAGAATCTGATTTCTATTTTTCACTTCTAAGTGGTTCCCTCAATTCACTCTGTAGGGAGTCATTTTGTTTATTAATTTTGTGGTTTATCCTTCCATTAAAAACATATATAAGTTGTATTCTACCTTGCTTTTTTCACACTCTTTTCTGGGGATCACTCCATGGCAATGTAGAGAGATATTCTTCATTTAGAGTGTAGCTTTGAGGAGAAAAGTATGGAATGCCGAAATTCATACAAGGCAAGTTTTCTTATCACATAAAATTAAATTATAAATCAATAACAAAAAGATATCTGGAAAAACTTTAAATATTTGAATATTAATCAATACATGTCTAAATAACTTACATTAAAGAAGAAATCACAAAAAGATGAGGAAATATTATAATTTAATCAATTAATTAAAATTATAACATAATTATATGAATGATTGAAAAGATATATATATGTATCAAATTTCTATGATACAGATAAAGCAGAGCTTAGAGGGAAATTTATGGCATTAAAAGCTTCTATCAGAGGGGCACCTGAGTGGCTCAGTCGTTAAGCGTCTGCCTTCGGCTCAGGTCATGATCTCAGGGTCCTGGGATCGAGCCCTGCATCGGGCTCCCTGCTCCGCGGGAAGCCTGCTTCTCCCTCCCCCACTCCTCCTGCTTGTGTTCCCTCTCTCACTGTATCTCTCTGTCAAATAAATAAATAAAATCTTTAAAATAAATAAATAAATAAATAAAAGGCAAAATGATAGAGGGGAAAAATCAGACTAATAATCATCAAGGTCCGGAAACGGGGAAAGGGCTTGACTGGTGCAAAAGGTCAAGAAGAACTTTTTGGGGTGCTGGAAACAACGATATAATCTGTCAAAACTTATCAAACTGTACCGAAAAGGGGTGAATTTTATTTTTATATATTATACCTTTATACGCTTGACTTTAAAAAATAAAATAAAGGTAAAAAAGGAACAGGGGAAAGAAAAGAGTGAAGGCAGAGAGACAATAAGAGGACAGAAGGAGGGACGAAGCTTAAACCAGGGCAGTGACTGTTAAGTTAGAGGCACAGAGTCTATAACCCCGGTCTCTGGAATTGGAGAAACTTGAGCTTGAACATTGGCTTTGCCATTTATTGGGGTGCGAACTTAGGCAAGTTATTTAACCTCTGTAGTCCTATTTGTTCATCTGTAAAATGGGGGTGATAATAGTCCCATCTATGAATGTCTAGTACCATGTCTGCAGAAGAGATCACGTATTTTTCGAGTAGTGCTTAAAACATTAAAGTGATGTGATGTGACGACTGATCGGCTCTTGGAAGTGAGGAAGTAGAGGGAGGTAAAGCCGATGCACAGGTTTGGATTCGGATGATTGACTGCCACCAGATTCGGAGGGCCGGCAATGAGTTCAGGTTTAAAGGAGATTGCAGAGCCGCTGTGGCAGACATCTTGGTGAGCCTTTTGTTGAGAGTTGCCTATAGGCATTCAGACCTCAGTGCAAGTGAGATGCTGTAGTCGGTGTGGATCTCACTTTCAGAGCAAAGAGATTTAAAAAAAAATTCACAACGTAGAAAACAAGTTGCATTTTTAATTTGGGCTTATGTTGAATATGTATCTTTGGGGTTCCCATTAATTGTCCAGCAGTTAATTTTATTGGGCTGATACCCACACCAACTATTGTGATCAGAACTCCTTGTGTCTCTGTGGTGAAACACGGTAGGCACTCAACAAACATTTGTTGAATGAATCTGTTGAATATTTCCTGCATATAGGCAGCTCTAAGACCCCTTTAAAGTCATGGAGTCACATGGAAGGATGGTAGGAGCTGGTGCTACTTGCTCCTTGGGGACTTTCTACCAAATTGATGGTTTCTTTTTGTCATTTCTTCCCCCAATTTTCTCTTAAATGCTGCTGCAATTCTGCTGTATGCATTCATTGCATTTTTTATTGCACTGGCGGTTGGAACCATGCAGGAAAAGACCATAACCTTCTCTGAAAAAAAATTTTTTAACGTTCCTTTTGTGACTTTGGCTACAGGTTCTGGAAATGTCACAGGGAGAATAAGTTTGAGCATTACTACTTTATGGCCGAAAACCATTTCAGCTCATTGTTACCAGCTCCGTCTGCCTTGGGCACCAACGTATTCTGTTCCTAATCCTGTAGGAGCCTGCAAATTCAATTAAAATCTGGTGTGACTTCCTGAAAATCACCAGTTAGGATGACTGCATTTCCTTAATTGGGCAGGATGGCACATGTCCTAAAACTTGCTGCTGTATCGTATTAGGTAGCTTTTTTTTTTTACCACCCACAGTCCAAGGAAAAACGTCCTCGCTCTGTGGTCATCATTTCTTCTGTGGACTTTCAGCTCTCACCGTGTGTTTTCTCAGTATCATGTGCATGGAGCGGGTTGCCTTTGAATGTCATGGTTATTGAGCAAATTTGAAAATAAGTGGGTTTGTAGGAGTCAGAGTGAGAAGTTAACGGACTGTAGGAGGCATGAGTCATAGCTGCTCTGAGCTTCAGAAACAGCTCAGCTTGGCCAGCTGTGGGCACCTGCCTCACTTTTTTTAGCAAGTGAATCAATCCTTACTCCCCTAAAATGGGTGGGACAGGGGTGAGTTGGGAAGTCTTGAATAAGAAAGTCCACATTTAAAAACTCTACCTTATTATGTCAGTTTCACTCAAGGACAGTCTTTGAGGGCTGGTCATCCGTCTGAGCTCACGGGAGTGACCGGAAGCAGGAACTACAAAGATGACAGAGGTTGGAATACAAAGAGTCTCACTTTTGCTGCTAGAGGTGCCCTGAAGGGTCTGCTGATACTGCATATTCAAAACCAGGACATCCTTAATGCTTCATCCTTCTTCTCACTTCCAACATCAAAAAATTCACCTGTACGTTTACACACCACGCCCCCAAGTGTGTTAGGAGGAAAAAGTTTGTAATAGAAAGAAGCTGACAAAAAGAGGCATAGCAACGTGGTTAGGTTCCATGTGTACTATAGTGATCGCTCTAGAAAGCAGCTCAGACTTGTCAGAGATGCAGAGAGACGAGAAGGCGAGCAGTTCCAGGTTGGATCCACCATTCAGCCTAACACAGGCATCTTCAAACAGGAGTTGTCCAAAGAGACTCCTGGATTTCGTAGCTCCCTGAAGGATGCTGTGGCCTGTGATCCTGGTGGGGCTATGAGGTTAGGCATAGAGCAGGGGAGTAGATGGAGGAATGTTCCTTTTTTTCCTGCTTCATTGCTTTCCTTCTTTTCTGTGTCCTTTTAGTATACCTTACAAGGATCCCCAATCGTGACTCCCTTTATGGTTGAAGGACTCTACTATAAAAGGCCCTTCAGCTCTTAGGCAAATGCAGAAAGTTGAAGACACTCTACACATGCCTCTGAGTCGCAGCTCGGAGTTAAGATATTTGCTCTTGTGATCCCAGTGGCCACCTCTGGGAAACTCTGAGGGCTCTCATACCCCTGTGTCTAAGCTGTTTGGCACTAAAGGAACATAGATAGATACTAGCTAGCTCTCACATGAGAAAACCCAGCAAGGTTGGCTTTATCAAGCCCATATCGAGTTTCCTGTGAACATTACAGTATGACAAACCCCAGGGTCTCTTCTCCTGAATAAGATCCTCAGGGTTGGGACAAGGAGAGAGAAGGAGTCAGCTGTAGCACCTCTGTGCCCCAAATCCTCGCGTGTAACCTTGCATCGCAGGCCCCAAAGTCACCTCTATCAAGGACATCTTGTTTGGTGGAAAGTAAATATTTTTCTGAAAGTTGCCACTCGCCACCTGGCTCTCATCTGGGGGGAGAAAAATTAAATTGATACATATGACAACCCAGTGGCAAAAACAAGACCTTGACATTTTGTTTCTATTCTATCTTTACAGCAGAAACAAAAGCAAGACAGCGAATTTGAATAGATAATAGAAGACCATGACAATTATACCCATTATGTCTTTTTTCTAATTCTAGAATCTATAACCATTACTCAAATATTCCTCCAGAGCACAACTAAATACTATTATTTTACACTTAGTGTTAAAGATATTTGGTTTAAGTATTTGGAATGTAACCGACTCTAGGGTGGTCAATCCTAAACAATTTGAAAAGAACAGTAGGTGTTAGCCTAGCAATAATCCAGGGTCTAATGGCCACCGGAATGGAAATGCATGGATAAAAAAGGACACAGGGTATAAGGGAGATCTGCTGGGACCTCTCTCACCCCGTTGGTTCCACTAATCTAGCTTGCCAAGTCTGGTTTGGTTCAACTGATCTGGCTTGCCAGGAACATAACACCTTTCCCTGATCTGTGGGTGCGCCTCCCAGAGTGGTGTTACAACCATGTATTTTTCGAATCTGAAGCAAAAACTTGCACTCAGACGGAAGAAATTTTATGAAGGAAATCCTCCCTAAAGTTGTGGTGTTCACTAATTACTCTATTCAACCAACAATTTATTGTCTATCTGCGATGTATACTACTTGTTACTCAGGCATTCACTTCCAGATGTTGACCATTCGATAACAGCACAGAAAAATCCACAAACTTTTTCCTCTCATTTTGCCTGGAGGGAATGAGGGCTTTGTACTCCCCCCGCACGCAGGTGTTTCCTTATTCAGAAAGAGGGCTGAAGGCTGCTCTAAACGGCGAGCTTTGTCATCTCAAAAACAGCTTTTTTTAGAGCAACTCTACTAATTCCTTGTCCCTTTCTTCTCACATTCAAAACTGACTCTATAGGTCTGGGGCTTAATTGGAGAAATATTTTAAATTCCACTGATAGGTGGCCCTTCACTGGTTCTTGGAAGTGGAAAATATTTTGCTTTGGTTTTGAAGTAGCTCCAGGGACAATGCACAACATTCAACCTCTTGCAGCGAGTGGTCAAACAGCTGCAGGTTATTACAGGAGCTGGAGAATATTCTGTGTTTAAAATGAAATTTCTACACCTTACAGCAGCTGCAAAAAAGCCTCTAGGCAGCAGGGGAAAATGGCTCCCATGAACAAGGGCTGTGGAAACGCTACACACCAGGACAAAGCCCTCCTACTGTAAGGCCGGGTGAAATTTGTCTGCATCCCGCAATCATTCCATGTGAAATCTCTAATTAAATTTACTTATTTGGGTCTCCAAATTTCCTTCTCCAAGCAAGCACAAGGGTTTGCTTGCCATCCACCTACTCTTGCTTTTGAAAAAGCTGGTCACGTGATGAACCATAACTATTAATGAAGATACTCACTAAACAATGTATATTTAGAATATTCATCCCTGCTGAACTTTCCCTACATTAGCATCAAAATGGTTGGAAAAGATAAAAAGCCATAAGAATTCCAGATACCGCTTTAATCCTAAAGCACAGAAAACCAAATTAATTATATTTCCAAGGCACTCAAGGGCATATTTCTCCTGCCCTGCAAAAATATAATCCCGGTCCCTAAGAACCTTACACCTGACATTTCTCTTGATTTAATTAGACACAAGAAAGGAGCAAAGCCACATTTGAATGAATGAACATGAATGCCTAATTATTTGTGTTGCAAATGACTGCATGTTTTCCTTACATTTGTGTGGCTTGCCAAGTCTTTCGCAGTATTTTTAGCTATATTATCTTATTTGAATTTCACAGGGATCTTATGAAGAAGACAGGTGACAAAAGGGACTGTCAACATTTTGCAGGTGAGGAAATCGAGGCCCCAAGAAGCCTCCTGGCTGAGAATTGGCAGCGGGGCCCTGCCCCGAACGCAAGGATTTCATCTTTGCTGCTCTCCCGGAGGAAGTGAGGCGGGTTGTCCGTGCGGCTAATAGTTGTGTGTGAACGCTGTGGTGCAAATATGCAGGAGCAAAGTAGCCAAAAGATTTAAAAAGAAGAAAACAAATGGAAAGTGGACTAAGGGAGAGGGGGATGGGAAGAAGTGAAGAAATCACACTAAATGGTGTTTCAATGCGGCAAAATCAGCCCCGTGTGCCACAGGGCGGAAAAAAAAAAATCCCCAGTGAGCAACTGTAATGTGCGTTAACCTTCGTGATTTCCCAAAATCAGGTAGGTGAAAATTCTTTGGGTGGCACACAAACTAGTCACCAGGCATTGCTTCTAGAAGAATCTGTAGTCGGTGCATGGGGTAATGATGAGACACAGCTTTGAGATGAAGTTCACCTCTGGGACCAAGTGAGGAAGTATGAAAAGATAGCGAGTGAAGTCAGACTAAGGATAGTCAGTCAATTACTGACTGAGGAAATGGAGAAGCCCCCGCCCCGGACCCCCGCTCATCAATGTGTTATATCGGGACATCTGTATAAGCCTATCTGAGACTGAACGTCGTAAGTGTTATTACCACAAGGAATAGGAATCATTGCGTTTGCTCTATGTAGGGAAGGACAGTGTTACTAGGGGAGAGATGGCTGAAAGACGCCCTCTCCAGCGAGGAGCTAGACGGCCAAATTCAGCAGCGGGTGGGACAGGCGTGGAGAAGTAAGTGGCAGTCACAGATCCCCTATTGTGAGCGGGATTTTTGTCAGGTTTCACGGAGCCCCGGGTGCTCTGATTTCGTGCTCCTCGGGTCAGCACCTAAGGGACCTGGATGACTGGAAGGGGCTGCTGAAAATGGAGGAAATAGTCCTTGGGAAGACCTATTCCCCCTTATAAAGGAATAAATTGGTGTTCTGGTTTATATTTCAGGTCTTTGGGGACAGCTGGTGTGAGTCTGTCCTCCCATGATGCAACCAGCTCTGGGGTTTCTGGATCAGCAAAGCAGAACCCTGATCTTTAAATGTGATGAGTGTGCCAAGGCCCTTTGCCCATTTTGACCTGCCTGCCTGGGGGCCAGCCAGTCTTCTTGGACCACGGCCCTGCTGATTTCCCTCTGTGACAGCGGACATGGTGCTTTTTTTCTTTTGTTGTTTAAGTGAGTAATTTATGCGTGGCAGACAGGGCAGTAGCCTGGTTCAAGGGCAGTGGGAGCCTCACACGGGCACTGAGAGAACAGGGGTTGTAGTCTTGGTGTTACCCTAGTCATAGCTTTGATCTTTCAAACTATTTAACCCCAGTCTAGGCTCCTCATGGATACAGTGAAGGGATAAATGTAATTTGCCCAAGGTCACTTAGCTGATCAGTGACAAACAGGCCTTTACTCCATTACCCTTCCCCTACCTTAGTCTACTTCTCCCCACATAAATTTGGGAGTAAAGACCAGATTGGAGGGAGGGTTCCAAGTGGATAGTAAAGTAGTTTGAAGTGGATTTCGCTTCTCCTTAACTAGGATGGAATCAGGGCAGATTATGCATAGACTTGTTACTTACAAGGAGGCCCTGCCAATAAATGATCAACTCAACCACAACTCTCAGCTTTCTCTAGCTCACTGGACACATTTGGAAAATCATAATGATAGAAAAGATTTGCATATTGCATGCCAGGGTAAATGCATGGGGCTGTACATGGCCACTCCCAGGGATGAGGGACTCGATATTTTGGCCCACCTGTACCCCATTTGCTCAAGCACACTGGCTGGAATGTTCTGTCAAATGCCCTTTCAAACCAGGGTGCTACGAGAAGTGAAGCCAGATTATGTCATCTTCTCTTGGGACCTGTCTCAGATTAGTAGGATCATTTTTTTCTCATTCAAGGGCTGTAGGTAGGAAAGAACATGTTTCTTTGGTTTGGGGTTTTTCTGTAAAGTGGGGACACATGCTATAGACTCTTGCTTTTCTCTGTATTGCTTATTTTGTTATTGCTTTTCTCGACTTCTGTCATGGCTCTCATCTTCTTGCAGCATGATTGATTTAATGGCAGAGCATGTTTTGTTCCTTAAATGATTAACATCCTAACAGAGGTCGGGATGCCAACTTCCATCCTTCAGTATGCTCTATCAGTGTATGTACCATTGAAAGCAGAGTCATCCTTATCAAATCTTTTCCTGTAATACACTCAAAATTTTAGGTCTCATCTCCAAAGCTCGTAGTTTTGCATTATTATTAGATACATAACTGACTTGAATGTTACTGTTTTGATAGCAGAGGCACAAGATCAGTATACATTAGTCCAGTTAGGGCTTTTTTTTTTTTCTTCTTCTTGTTCACTTTTTCGAAGTATAGATTACATACAGTAAAGTGCTAGCACATTTTTTGTACAACATCTTGGCTGTCTTGGAGCTCCACACACGTCTGTATGCCCCAGCAGGTCTTTTCGGCTACCTCTCAAGAATTAGGCATTGTCCTGGGTCTCTGCCCTCATTTTCCATTTCTTGCATCCTGATCTTTAACTCTTTCCCCTTATTTCTCAGAACCCTGTGTCTGTTTTTCCCATGTTCTTGTCATGTCCCTTTTACTTCCTCTTTTCTTCTGATTTTTCTTTCTTCTCTTTAGGATTTATTCTGTATTTCTGACAACATTTCTTTAGATTTCTGTAGTGTGATAATTACAATAATTATACTCATTACTCTCTTTCACTTTCGCAAGGGGCTACTAAGCTTCTGACCTCTCTGGGCTTATTATCCCCAAGTCATGAGAGGTCCTCCTTCCTGCTCGGCTGGTCCCACATCTGAAGGGTGAGGCTTGAGGATGGAGCTCAGAGGCAGTTCCTAGTGTCGATGTCTGGGCTATGGGGTTTCCCAGTCAATGAGGATCAAGATGAGAAGTGTGAACCACAGTATGAGAACAACAGGGTGGAAAAGCTTTGGCAAATCAATATGCAGGGCTGGCTGTTCCAGGTGGGAGGTAGGAGAATAGATTTGGAGAAAGTCCAAAGAGCTGTTGAGCAAGAAACCAGAACAGCTGCTTTTATGGTTCCTGTTCTAGTTACCTATTGCCATATAACAAACCACCCCAACTTCAGTGGCATAAAACAACAAATAATTGTTATCTCTTATAATTGTAGGGGTTGATTTGGCTTTGGTAGGCGGTTCTTGCTTGGGGTCCTCCATGTGGTTGAAGTCTGGTGGTGGCTGGGGCTGGAATCTGGGGTTAACGCTTCCTGTCAGCAAGGATTTCAGCTGGGGCCACCGGGAAACTCTCACGCATGGCTTCTCCATGTGCTGTGGGCTTCCACACAGCATGGCAGCTGGCCTCCAAAAGCACATGTCCGAAGAAAAAGCCAGGAGCAAACTGCATCACCTTTTAGGATCGAGTCTTAGAAATTCCATAGTATCACTTCTGCCATACTCTGTTGGCTGGGGTAGTCACAAAGGTCCACCAAGATTCAAGGGGAAGAGATACAGACTTCACCTCTTAACGGAGATGATAAGATCGCATCGCCAAAAGAGTACGTGGGGAGGGAGATACTGTTATGGGGGTCTTTGGGTGATACAGGGGGCTACAGTCTGCTCTCCGGCCACAATGACTCACACCCCTCCCACAAGCAAAATACACTCATCCCCTCCCCAAGACCCCTAAGTTTCAATGCTTTATGGAATCAGGACACGTCAGAAGGAAACAAAAATGAGGATTTCCCTAATGACTCTCTTTTATGAAGGGACTCCCCTTCCTATTCTCTCTCCCTCTCTCTCTTTTTTTTTTTTTTGAGAGAGACAGAGAGCCTGCCCAAGCGGGGAGTGAGGAGCAGAGGGAGAGGGAGACAATCCTAAGCAGAGTCCCTGGTGAGCATGGAGCCTTACCCAGGGCTCCACTTCAAAACCCTGAGATCATGACCTGAGCCAAAATCAGGAGTCAGATCCTCAACAGACTGAGCCACCCAGGCACCCCACTCTCCCTATTCTTTTTATCAGAAAGAGAGGGTTTCTCTCGGATCTTTTTCTGTCTGTGCAACTTAAGCTGTTCCGTTTCAAGTTGTTGTGAGTTTATGCCAAGAGATGGGGAAGGAAAATCACCCCAGACTTCTCACCACCTTATTGGCCTTTCTTGGAGTTTTGATTTCCCTCCCTAATCCTCCTGCTATTATTACCTTCCAGAGTTCTCCTTAGTTGCTTTATGTGTTCTGTCTAGTGTTTTTAGATGTAACCAGTGGGAAAGAGACTATGGAATCTGCTCGCTCCATCTTTACTGGAACCAGATCCGGAAGCCTTTTCTTAATTTTAGATTTGTTTGCCATCTGGGAATGAGAAGCCATTTTGTTTTCAGACTCTGCAAGTCCTGTCACCTTTATAATTAATTGTTTGTTCTTTAGCTTATCTTTATAACTCTCTCATTTTATTGTAGGCAGCTGGAAGAGGCCAGGTGGCACTTTCAACACTGTGCCTGGAAATTTCCTCGGCGAGATCACACAGTTCATTGGTACGTTTTCTATTTTCCAAGTTACCGTGGGTGTCAGTGTTGCTAAACTTCCCTCAGCCACTCCATAAAAATGTCTCCTTTCTTTCAGATTCCAATAATATTTTCCTCATGTTTATTTAAGTCTTTGCTGACAGACTTTTCAAGGCCAGTCCCAAAGCCAGTGCACATGTTTTAGGTTTTTATTGCTGCAGCCCCCACTCCGGTTCCAAAATCTGTATCAATTAAAGTTTGATTGGAGAAGCAAAACCACTTTGAGTGAAACAAGGAGTTTATTGTAGGGATTAGAATGTACATGATTATGGGAGCTGGTTAAGCAGTCTGTGCAATCTGTTGTCCCTGCGTCAAGATGTGGGTCTGAAGTCAGCAGGCTGGGGAGGCTTCACGAGGGGAAGACGGATGCGAAGTGGAGCTGTGAGGAGCGCAGGCATGGACTGGAACCTGCCCCGAGGAGATGGGACCTATAGGTCCCACGCTGGGCTTTTCTGCCTCCCGTCCAGACTTCGACGATGAAGCAGACCTGCAGAAGAGCTGGTGCCCTTTGTCATGGAGTTATGTACAGACCTAGCCAGGATTCAGAGAAAGCTGGAGCAGCGGTGAGCCAGCAGACGCACGGCACGGCGTGCGAGCTGCCCCCGACGCCGGCCTTCTGCTACAGTCATGGCCGCCGCGTCACTTCCGCCTTCCGCAGGTTGCTCCCTTCTTCCGGGAAACATGGTTCCGGCTTAGCTATATTGACGTGGTACAAAGCCACTACGGTCCCAAAGGCCCCGGCTAGGGAGTAGGGGTACAGCCTGGGAATGCACCGTGTTTGTCCATAATGGCAGAGCCTGCCCCTTGGAGCATTTGTGTGAGTCCAGGGCAAAGAACTCACGAGAAGGTGTGAGGGTAAGTCAGTGCTTATAAACCAGGGCTACCAGGAAACCAACGCATAAAAATGAACAAATGTCCACAATAAATTTTAATAAAATAGTATTGAAATAATTATTCATGTTATTCCAGCATATCCCAAAGTGATCATTAAGATATTAATAAGTTTTCTGCATTTGTTTGCAAGGGCTACCACAACCAAGTACCACAGACGGGGTGGCTTCAATGACAGAAATGTATTTTCTCACAGCTCTGGAGGCTGGAAGTCTGAGACCAAGGTGTTGGCAAGGTTGGTCTCTTCTGAGGCCTCTCTCCTTGGCTGGTAAATACCTTCCTGCTGTGTGTTCGAATGGTCATCTCTCTGTGCCTGGACCTGTTTGGTATCTCTCTGTGTCTGTGTCCTAATGTCCTCTTTTTATAAAGACACCAGTCATTGTATTAGGGCCCACTCTGATAACTCCACTTGGACTTAATTGCCTCCTTAAAGACCCTATCTCCAAATACAGTTACATTCTGAGGTACTGGCGGTTCAGGCTTCAACATATGAATTAGGAAGCCCATAACATTTTCTATTAGTACAATAAAGTTTGATAAATGCTACATGCTAGACTTTCTTGAAAATTCACGAAGTACATTTGTAATGAAAGATTACACAAAGTCCAGTATTCATCTTTTGCACACCCCATTGTTTTATACATTTTTGGTAATCCTAAATTGTCTTTCATCCTCTATACATTGACTGGGAATATCGACCTACTGCATAGTGATCTTATCTGCAGGCCGGTGCTGGTGGCCAGGAAGGGAAGGTGGGCATGAAGTAGAGGAGAGCCCGCACACACTGGACCCCAGGTCTGTGAAGTTGGTCTCTCACCACCTCCAAGTCTCTAAAGGCACTTGGTGAGTTTCTACAGAGATCTGTGCTGAGGGAATTGGGTTTGTAGGTGGGCAAGGAGATTGGCCTTTGATGCATGGAACTGTCCCCTCCATCTGTACCAAGGAGATCTTCCAGATTGCTAAGGGCCTGGAGTTTCCCTGCTCACCTACAGTTGCTGGCCAGCAACCTCTCACCTGGCCCAACCCCAGCTCCCCACTCTATTCTCTTGTTCCCTACAGGTGAGAACAAGAGCAGAGCTGTGGATGCCGCTGGGGTGTGACAGACAGCTGGGCAAGGGTCCATCCAGGGAGGTGTGGGCAGTTGGGCTAGCTCCGCAGAGGCATGGAAAAAAGAGCCCCCTGCCATACCCTAGCATGGACATCCCACGTACCACCTGCTCAGGCCTCTCCTGGGTCGTGGCCTACTTTCTGTCTCTTACTCTTACCTTCCCAACCTGGTGCTCAGCTCAGCTTTTCTGGCTCAGGCTTTGGCTTTCCTTCTTGACTACAACGAGGGTTGCTTCTCCAGGCCTGGGGCCCCATGCTGAAAAATTCCTGTGGCACCGGCCTCGTACGAATTATCTAAGTCAGATCCCAGACGCTTCACTCTTCAGTCACATGAAGATCCTCACTGTGACGTTGGCCCCCGGGTTCCATCTGTTCTTGCATATCTTGAATGATCTCCAGGACCCCAGTAAGACTTGTCAGCTTCTAGTGTTGGCTATCCTACAACACTGGTATCTTTTACAACCTAGTGAAGACAGGGCTATTTTTTTTTTTTTTTTTTTTTTTAGAGAGAGAGAGAGCACAAGCAGGGGGAGAGGGAGAGGGAGAAGCAGACCCCCCAGTGAGCAGGGAGCCCGAAGCAGGGCTCGATCCCAGGACCCTGAGATCATGACCTGAGCCGAAGGCAGATGCTTAACCGACTGAGCCACCCAGGCACCCCTGAAGACCGGACTGTCTTACCAAAGGGGACATCTCTGTCGTTACTGACCTGGCCTTTTCAAGCAGCAGCAGTAGCTTCCCTTTGAGCAGCGCACAGAGTGCTTATCTCTACACACAACCACCCTGAAAGATAGAGCATATTGTCCCAATTTCACAGATGAGAAAGCTGGCTTCCAGAGAGCAACTTCATACGGCTAGCAGGCGCCAGAGCATTCACTTGGCCCCGCGTCTCCCGACCCCAGGGACGGGGCCCTCACGCAGGCTGTAACAGACTTACGGTTGATGTTAAAACCCGCTCTTGGCCCAGCGCTGTCCCCGGGGACCATGGATTTATTGCACATTCCTCTATTTTCCAATTCACACTTTCCCTTGGTACACCCAGTTACACTGCAACACTTCCTAAGGCATACCCCATTCGCCGAACTGCTTCGAGAAATAGATTGTTTTTAAATTAAAACTGCCACATAAATGTGAGAGGAGGTACCAAGCATTTCTCCCCCCCACTTGACCTTGATCTGTTATCTCTGCGGCTTTCTTTTTCAGAATCTCCCATCCTCATCTCGCCTCAGACAGGCTGCCCCCTGCATCTCAGTGAATGTACTTGCATTTTAAGCTGACAACCCCTAAGATCTTACATGTATCTTTTCTTTATCTATTTTTCAAAATATTTATTTATTTATTTTAGAGAGAGAGAGCATGAACGGGGTGGGGACACAGAGGGAGAGGCAGAATCTCAAGAAGACCCCGAGCTGAGCATGGAGCCCGACGCGGGGCTCGATCTCTCAACCCTGAGATCATGACCGGAGCCAAAACCGAGAGTCAGACATGCAGCTGACTGCACCACCCAGGTGCCCCTTCTTCATCTATTTTCAGAACAAAATAATACATTTAAGGACATAACAATTTAATTAAAAAGTCTCAAAATACACACAAAATTGTGAGAGTTGTCACAGTAGGATTTATTAAACAGAATATGGTGTTCTTGGGGCACCTGCGTGGCTCAGTTGGTTAAGCGTCTGCCTTCGGCTCAGGTCATGATCCTGGGGTCCTGGGATCGAGCCCGCTCATCGGGCTCCTTGCTCAGCAGGAAGTGTCCTTCTTCCTTTCCCTCCCCCCCAAACTTGTGCTCTCTCTTGCCCACCCTGCTGTCTCTTTCTCAAATAAATAAATAAAATCTTAAAAAATTAAAAAAAAAAAAGAATATGGTGTTCTTGTCTTATGGTATTAAGAGAAGGCCCATGAATACTTTCTATTCTTTAAGACTTAGTTTGCAAAGCAGTTTTACAAATGTTTTCTCATTTGATCCTTAGGACTCTGAAAGAGGATTAGGCAAGTTGGTATTTTACAGAGGAAGCTGGCTCAGAGTGGCCCAACGACTGGCATGGTCCTGCAGCTGATATGGAGAGAGGAGGCCTCCTGATCCAAGATCTGTGCACTTTGATGACACCGCAAAGTGCATGTTTTTACCTATGATCCAAGGGCTACTGTGTTCCGCGCACCAGTGTGCTGTAATGATAGAAACCTCATCCTCCTTTGCATTTCCATGTCCACAGATTACACCAAGAATTCCGGGCTGTGCACCTGCTCTGCTGGCTATAATGGGATAGAGATGTGGCTGAAATGGCATGAGAGGAGTCTCTGAAGCTTCCTTTATTCCCTCAAGTCTGGAAGATGGGACACGCAGTCTGTCCTCCAGCCTCCTCGAATCCGGGGTGCGACAGGTGAGGGACATCCATTTCACCCCAGCTGCAGAGGGAATCACCAGGTCAGTGGAGTTCAGAGCCAACCCTGGCCTGGATCCAAAGAGCCTCTTGTTTCCTTGTTGCTGCCGGATAGCAAAGGAAGAATCAGAAATCCAATCTCTTTATCCGGGGATCGGAGACTGACCCTTTCATAGGTGGCAGATACAATCTAACAGTACGTGACTTTCTGCTGGTTTTGCCATGATAATGAGACCCTATGAGAACACACTAACCGTGTGGAGAGCTGGAGAACATTCCAGGAGGAGGGAACAGGAAATAGAAAGCCCCGAGGAAAGAATGCACAGAAGAGAGACCAGTGTGACTAAAGCAGCGTCCGGCAAACGTTTCTTGCCAAGGACCACCTAGTAGAGACCACCTAGCCGTCCCGGATAATGCATACACGAATGAGCATGGCTGGGTTCCAATAAAACTTTATTTATGGACCCTGATATTTGAACTGCCAATCATTTCCATGTGTCACCAAATCCTGTTCTTCTTCTGGTTCTTTCCAACATTTGACAAATGTAAAAACCATTCTTAGCTCAGGGGCGGCTCAGAAACAGGTGGTCAGCTGTTTGCCTATGGGCTGCAATGTGCTGACCCCTGAGCTGCGGCATCGTGCGTGAGTGGGAAAGAGAGTCATCCCAGATGAAGTGAGAGAGAGCTAAGTAGGTGCAGACCAGACCACACGTAGAGGTTTGTAGGCCATTGAAGAGAGTGTGGATTTCATTCTAATTGCTATGGGAAATGCCTGAAGGGGCTGGAAAGCAACAGGATCTATTTTAATCACACTCCGGTGCATCTGAGTCCAGAATGGGCTGTCAGGAAACCGAAGCAGAAGCAGAGATACTAGTAAGGAGCCTACTCCAGCAGACCAGGCAGAGATGATAAAAAACTGAAATAGAATTGGAGCCTCAACCTCAAAGGGAATGACCTATCAGAGTGATCGGAAGGTTAAGCATCTGGCAGAGTGCCTGGCACATAATATCTACTCAGTAAATGTTAGTTCTGTACACTTCCTTCCTTCTTTGGTGGTCCAAAACCTGGGAATATTGGTTTGGTCTAAGTCCCTTAGAAAAATGGGTCATTCTGTGAAAAATAGGTCAGATAATATCATTAAAGTGAGTGTCTAAGTTTTGTTAATGAGTCTGTGATAGGATACGTGTGTTGGGGGGAGCTCGAGGTGTGTGCATTCATATTTGTGTTGAGCCACATGAAATAGCTAAAATGTGTCTACCGATTAGGGTTTATCAAGATCACTGGCCTTATTATTGCTCTAAAAACACATTTAATCTATTTAGTTGTCCTCATTAAAAGTCTTAATATATCAAAAAGATTTTTAAAACTTATTCGTAGGTATAGAGAGAAAAAAAACAAAGCAAATACTAGTCTTTATGTGCCATTCCATTTACGCGCCATTCCATTTTCTCCCAACCCCTTGATCTTTCCTGGCATTGAATAGGAATAAAGATATAAGATCTGCAATTTGTCTGATAGTGACAAGTGATCAACTTGGAAAGGGGATAAATCACCCAGAACCCCATATGGGAGCGCATAGGCCCATGAAGTTGAGAGGAGGTACGATGAAATTCTAACCAACCCAGAATCTGGGTGTTTTTTGGTTTGTTTTGTTTTGGTTTTGTTTTTGTTTTAGATTTTTATTTATTTATTTGACAGAGAGAGACACAGCAAGAGAGGGAACACAAGCAGGGGGAGTGGGAGAGGGAGAAGCAGGCTTCTCGCTGAGCAGGGAGCCCGATGCGGGACTCGATCCCAGGACCCTGGGATCATGACCTGAGCCGAAGGCAGACGCTTAACGACTGAGCCACCCAGGTGCCCCAAGAATCTGGGTGTTAAACGAAATAATGTACAGTTGTAGGGTTAAAGATCTTACATCTATTTGATTTTGTGTACTTTGAAAGGTAGGGGTGGTTGATCAATAGTGAGTAACATTGTATATACAGCAGAAGCATAAAAACGGCCATAGTTCTTGGCCTCCAAATGTTCTGGAGGAGAATCCTTCCTTGCCTCCTTCTGTTTCTGGTGCTCCAAGCATTCCCTGTGCAATCTCTCTCTGCCTTTGTCTTCCCGACATTTTCTGTGTATGTCTTCTCCTCTTCTGTCTCTCATAAGAACACTTGTCTTTGGATTTAGGCCCACCAGAATAATCCTGAATGATCTTATTTCAATTTCCTTAACTTAACCATGTCCACAAAGGCCCAGTCTCCAATAAGATCATATTCACAGGTTCGGGGTGTCAGGACATGAACATGTCTTTTTGGGGTCCACTATTTAACCCATTACAACGGTGGACTCTGTCTTTTTTGAAAAGTTACTTTAGGGGATCAGCAGCATAATTTGCCTACAGACAATGCTCAAGTTGATACATTGCCCTGGGATTATTTCCTAATTGATTCCAGTATATAAATCTTGTCTTTTTAACTAAATTCTAAGTTTTATGTCCACTACAGGGCTTTTTATTTGTTAAGTTTTGGATTATTTACGCATTTTTATATGAACAACAATGCTGCAATGAATACTGCACCCTTTGCTTATATCTACTAAGACAGCAATACAATGAACATCGAGAAATGCTGCGTTGAAAGTGTATGGGAAGTTTACGTTAAGATACGTATCGTCAAGTTGCCTCCAAAGGGGTTGCACCAATTTTCTGTCCTACAAGAGGTATGTGAGAGCATCTGTTTCCCTTGAACTTGCAGAAAATTATTTCCCATCAGGCCTTTTGATCTTTGCCAAAATCATTTATTAAAAATTTTTATTTTTAAGGATCATTTACCTAATTATAGCTGCAAATATCTTTATAAAATGTCTATTATCCTTTTTTTTTCTGTGAAATATCTCTCTTTGTTTATGTACTTGCCCATTTTTCTATTGGAGTTTTGGTCTTTTTATAAGTAGACTTTGGAAGAAATCTTATTTATTTTTTATTTCATAGAAATTAGGACCTTGTTATATATGTTACAAATATTTGTTTTCAGTTTGCTATTTGTCTTATTATTTTGTTTATGTTTTTTCATGTTGAATTTAAAAATATTTATGTGTAGTTAAATTTATTAAATTTTTTCTTCAATGATTTCCAAGATTTTGATTTTATCCACTCCAAGATATTTTCTTCTTATTGTTTTACAATGTCATGTTAAAAAGAAACCTTTAATTTACATTTTCTGGTTTTTTTAAATGTCCATTTATTTAAACAAAAAAACAAAGAACAGTTCACCTATGTCTTCCACCCCCCCCATGCCTTGCCTCTGGCAATCACCAATTTGTTCTCTGTTATTTATGAGCTTGTTTTGTTTTGTTTTAGACTCCACATATAAGAGATCATGCAGTATTTCTTCTTCTCTGACTTACTTCACTTAGGATAATGCCCTTGAGGTCCATCCATATATTTGCAAATGGCAGGATTTCATTCTCCTCTATGGATAAATAGCATTCCAGTGTATATATGCCATAATTTTCATATCCATCCATAGATAAGACACTTAGGTTGTTTCCGTATCTTGGCTGTTATAAATAATGCTGCAACGAACATAAGGGTGCACATATCTTTTTGAGTTAGTGTTTTAATTCTTTTCAGATAAATTCCCAGAAGTGGAATTCCTGCATCATATGATAGTTCTATTTTTAATTTTTTGAGGAACTTCTATACTGTTTTCCCCAGCGGCTGCACCAATTTACATTCCCACCAACAGGGCACAAGGGTTCTCTTTTCTCCACATCCTCATCAGCACTTGTTGTCTCTTGTCTTTTTGATACTAGCCATCCTCACAGGTGTGAGGTGGTATCTCACTGTGGTTGTGATGTGCATTTCCCTGATGATTAATGATGTAGAGAATTTTTTTATGTGTCTGTTGGCCATCTCTATATTTTCTTTGGAAAAATGTCTATTTAGATCTTCTGCCCATTTTTTAATTGGATTGTGTGTTTGTTTGTTTCTTTTGAGTTATAGGAGTTCTTTATATATTTTGGATATTAGCCCCTTATGAGATACAAGAATTGCAATTATTTTCTCCCATTTCAATAGGTTGCCTTTTCATTTTGCTGATGGTTTCCTTTGCTGTGCAGAAGCTTTTTGTTGTAGTTCCACTTGTTTAATTATGCTTTTTGTGGGACGCCTGGGTGGCTCAGTTGGTTAAGCATCTGGTCATGATCCCAGGCTCCTGCATCGGGCTCCTTGCTCAGTGGGGAGCCTGCTTTTCCCTCTCTTTCTGTCTGCTGCTCTCTCTGACAAATAAATAAATAAAATCTTTAAAAAATTATGTTTTTGCTTTGTGCTGCTTTTTAAATTGAATTCATCAATCTGATCATTAACTAGTACCGTTCCATTGTCTTCTGGGCTTGCAAAATTCTGATGAGAAGTCTGCTGTCTTCTTTACTTTTGTTCTTTATTTTTGTTCTTCTCTGTATAATATTTTTTCTTCTCTTGCTGCTTTTAAGATTTTTCTCTTTATCATGTGTTCTCAAAATTTGATTATAATATACCTTACTGTGTTTTTTGTTTGGTTGGTTATTTTCCTTAGGGTTTGCTGAGCTTCTTGCATTTGAGGGTTTCATCAAACTTAGAAAACTTTTGGTCATTATTTCTTTAAAGATATTTTTTCTGGTCTCCTTTCTCCTCACTTTCTGGGGCTTCAGTTATGCATGTGTCAGATTGCTTTGCATTTCCCAAAGATCACGCAGTCTCTGTTTATTTCTTCCTTCAGTCTTTTTTTTTTTTTTTTTAGAGAGGGAAAGAAAGAGAGCACATGTGAGCAATGGGGGAGGGGCAGAGGGAGGAGGAGAGAGAATCTCAAGCAGACCCAGTGCTGAGCATGGAGCCCGATGCAGGGCTTATTCTCACAACCCTGAGATCATGACCTGAGCTGAAATCAAGAGCTGGGTGTTCAACCGACTGAACCACTCAGGCACCCCTTTCAATCTTTTTTTTTTAAGATTTTATTTCTTTATTTGTCGGAGAGAGAGAGAGAGAGAGAGAGAGAGAGAGAGAGACAGCACAAGCAGGGGGAGGGGCAGGCAGAGGGAGAAACAGGCTCCCCACTGAGCAAGGAGCCTGATGCCGGACTCAATCCCAGGACCCTGGGATCATGACCTGAACTGAAGGCAGCCACTTAACGGATGGAGCCACCCAGGCATCCTTTTTTTTTTAAATCGCAGTGCTTTATTTTGGATAGGTTGTATTGCTATGACTTCATATTGCTTTGTCTTCTGTTTTTAAACTGGTGCTAATCCTATCCAGTGAATTTTCTGAAACTTGTTTTAGAACATTTTTAGATTTACAGAAAAATTGCAAAGATAGTGCAGAGTGTTCCTGTATATTTCTCACCGTTTCCCTTTTTGCTAACTTTTTACATTACTGTAGCACATTTGTTACAAATATAATGAATCAATATTGATGCATTACTATTAACTAAAGTACATACTTTATTCACATTTCCTTAGTTTATCCAAGGTCTTTTTCCCATCTGGGATACCACATTACATGCAGTTATCATGTCTCCCTAGGTTCCTGTAGGTTGTGAGTTTTTCAGACTTCCTTTCTCTTTGATGATCTTGACAGTTTTGAGGAGGGATCTTGTGGGATGTCTTTCAGTTTGGGTTTGTCTGATGTTTTTCTCATGGTTAGACTTAATGTATGTGTTTTTTACTGCTGTGGTAACAAATTACTCCCAACTTAGTGGCTTAAATAGCACAAATTTATTTCTTATGGTTCTGTATATCAGAAGTCTGACGTGAATCTCACTGGGCCAAAATCAAGGTGTCAGCATGGCTGTGACCCTTTCTAGCAGCTCTGGGGAGACTCTGTCTCTTTGTCTTTTGCAGCTAGAAGCCATCTACAATTTCTTGGCTGGTAGTTTCGTCCTCCATCTGCAAACCTAGGAGCTCTCTCTGACCCTTCCATCTCTCTGACCCTTTTTCCACTGTCACGTCTTTGTCTCTCTCTCTCTCCCTCTACTGACCACAGAGAGGGTCTCCACTTTTAAGGACCCATGCAGTTAGTTTGGGTCTAGCCAGATAATCCAAGATCATCTCTCCGCCTCAAAGTCTGTATCCTTAATCTCATCTGTAAAGTCCCTTTTGCCATAGATAATATATTCACAGGTTCTGGGCTTTGAAAGGTGAACATTTTGGGGGGCCACTATTTTGCCTGTCACATTGGAGTTATGGGTTTGGGGGAGGAAGACCACAGAGGTAAAATGCCATTCTCATCACATCGTATTAAGGATGTATGCTATCAACATGACTTATGACCAACAATGGTAATTTTGATCCTTCAGAGAGCCCTCGTTTCTCCTATGAGAGAATGGATTTGGAAACCAAGATCTGGGTGTGGGTTCATCTAGTTAAACTTTTTTTTTTTCAGATGGTGTACTTTTTATATTAGAAATTTCACTATTTGGGTTTTTTTTGATATCTTCCATGTATTTCCTCATTAAGTTCATGTTTTCCTTTCAATATGTGTTCGTGATTCTAAGAGCTTAAAAAAATCCTCGACTACTAAGTTCCATCATCTGGGGCTTTTATTTGGGTCTGTTCCTATTGCTTGATTTATTTTCCCCCTTGATTATGGGTCACATTTTCTTAACTTCTTGGCATGTTTAGTAATTTTTTATTAGATTTTAGACACTGTATTTTATGTTGTTGACTGTCTGGATTTTGTTTGCTTTTTGTCTTACCTTAATGAGTTTTTGGCTTTGTTTGAACAAGTAGTTTTACTTGCATATCAGCTTTATCCCTTTAAGGCCTGTTTTTAAGCTTTGCTAAGACATACAGAAAGTAGCCTTTACTCCAGGGATTGTTCAGCCCTACCTGAGAGGCGTAAATGCCTTGGATGATCAGTAGGCCCTCTTCATTCTGCCTGTTGGGGGATGGATGTTCAATTTTAAGGTCTGTGTGAGCTCTGGGAATATTTAATTTGCCAGTCATTCCTTGTCCAGCATTTTGGAGTACTGGTTTCCATATGCCTGGTTCAGGAGTCAGCAAACACTAAAGGGGACCATACACATTTCTGGAACTTTTTTCTATATAACTACCTCTTTTTGAGAGCTCTGCCTCACAACTCCCGGCCCCTCAGCCTCTCTGACCTGTCATATTAGTTTCCTTACTCCCTTTCCTGGTTCTGTTTGATCCCCTCCCAACCCCCACCCCCACCCCCCACCCTATCCCCGGTCACTGCAACCACCGTGTGGAAATTGCCTCTAACAGAGAGCACAGCATTGGCTTATTTGTTTCCTTTTCTTCTCAAGGATTCCAGTCAATGCCTGAAACCAGTTGTTTCATGTTTTGTCCAGGTTTCTAGTTACTTACTGCAGGAGGTCAAGTATAGTCCTTGTTACTTTTTCATTGCCAAACTGTCTTTTCTGTTCTTCATTGTGATGATAATCTTGGTATAGATCTTCATATATCTTCCTTCGCACATTGTGCCAAATACTGGGGTACCTTTTAAATTTGGAAAATCATGTTCCTCAAAATGTCCTGAGGAATTTGCCTTATGCCTTTACTAATTTTTCTGTCTACTGTTATCTTAATTATCATTTTTCTGGAATTTCTTCTAGATACTGAATATCTTGAATAGAGCATTCATTTTTCATATTTCTTTCCTATTTTCCATTTCTCTTATTTTATTGTACTTTATGTGAGATTTACTTGACTTTGTCTTCCAATTATTCTATAGAATTTTAAACATTCTGTCTTAGTTTTAATTTCTAGGAACTTTTTCTTGTTCTCCACTGGTTCCTTTTCTATCATTTTGTTCCTATTTTGTAGATGCAATATCTTCTCTCATATCTTTAATGATGTTAATGAAAGGTTTGTTTTTTTATTTTTAAGTTTTCTTTCCTGCATCATCTTTGTTGCAGGAATTCTTTATTCTTTTTATTTTCACTGTGGTTATGTTACGGTGTTCACTCTTAAGATTAAGGCACCAAAAAGCTGACCCAGCCAGAAGCTCTTTGGACAGGAGCTTATACACTGGTGGTCTTCACTGAGGCAAACTGAGGGGACCAGTTGGTTTTCTACTGAGGCCCTCCAAATATCACTGTTGGCCAGTATCTCCTCTGGGGTAGCAACCTCCAATCTCCAATCTGGGAATTTTACTCTGGATGTTGGTGTTCTGGGTCTGAGAGTGGAAGGGAGATGGAGATTTCACTGTTCAGCATACAGACTACCTCAATTCACCTGCTTTAAAAGGAACTCCACCTCTGCCCATTTCAGCATTTGGAGGGGAAGAAGTCAACGAACTGCTTCAGAATTAGATAAGGGTGGAGAACTGTAAGGACCTAACTGCTCCTTAGATAGACTTTTAATTTAATCTTGCTGCCCCTGCCCAGTGTTTCCTATTCCTCTGTCTTTTCTGGGTCCTGTGTGGAAAATTAGCCCACTTCTGAAGGATGCCCCTCCAACTCCCTTTGCAGGTGTGAAGGTTTGACTTTCCTTCTCTCTGCTCAGTCTTTGCTCCTTGCTCTTTGTTATTCCTCTTTCCAAAATCTACTTCCATATATTGTGGGTATGGACATCACTTAGCTTCCTAATGATCGATATAATTTCTGTTACCTGTTCTCCCTGAAATTTCTTGGTGAATTTTGACAAAAGGTGGTTGTGTGGGTTTGTGTTTACTCTGTTATTCTGAACTCAAGAGTCTCTCACATTTTTATAGCAGAAAACATGACTCGCCATATATGGATTCTTAGAATTCCTTTATTTTTGTTTAATTAAAGCCTAAACTTGGGAGATAAATTGAATTTTAATCTAATTTGGGCTTTATATAGGCTAACAGGAAGAAATAATGTATATAGTGAAAGGGTCATAGGCACACCATCAAACATCTGGATAAAATACTAGGTTAGTGCACAGGTGGGTGTTTTGCCTACACGACCACAAGCAAAACATCTAGACAATAGGTATTAAGTTTCCACCAGCTGTTTGGTATCATGGAATAGACACAGATTTGTAATCAAAGTCACTTGTGAGTGGAATGCTGAGTTGATAAGTAAGCTGAGACTTCTCTTCTGCACATCCTGAACATGACCATGAATAGGTTCATCACCATCATTGTATCAGCTGCCCATTGCTGCATGCCCTAAGAGGATCCAAGAAATTTATATCTACAGGCACTGATCTGGTGACTGTAACTTTTCTCTTTCACTCCTAAGGAATCAGTTGAAATATCACAGGGAAATAGTTTTCCATCTATAGTTTCAGAGGCTAAAGATCTGCCTTAGAGATCATAGTAAACATATTTCTTCCACATGTTGGATCTAGGAGTCTTTCTCTCCACCCCCATCTCCAATTTTTAATGGAAAAAGTTAGTTACTAACTCTATCAATACATTTGATGTATACTTCAACAAAATTTCTTTGGCTTAAATACAGAACTAGCTTGGACTATAGGACCAGATGAGTTTGTTAGATGGGTGTTCTCTGCGGGATGAGAGGACATTTTAAAGGCTGAAAGCTTCTGTCAAGGCTTTTTAAAGCTGGCTATTAATCACACACACAAATACATATTTTTAATTACTCTATTTTTAACCTATTCTTTAAGGTACAGCCCAAATCCTACTACCTTGGGGAAGCCTTCTGTGCTTTTCCTTTGGTAGTTCTGGCTATGCTTTGTTGTTTACTACCTGGAATTGTTCAGTTTTGTGCTGATGAAAGTGTCATGTTGATGTAATTGATGTCTATCTCCTGGTGAATAATTCTTCGGAAGAAATACAGAGAAAACTGGACTAAGCCACTCACTTTTTCAGAGTCCACTGAACTAGTGTCATGGACTTACAAGCAATATTGAGCAGAAATGTATACAGCATTTTCTTAAAAATGTAGTTAGCAGAGGGGCACCTGGGTGGCTCGGTCGTTAAGTGTCTGCCTTCGGCTCAGGTCATGATCCCAGGGTCCTGGGATCGAGCCCCGCATCGGGCTCCCTGCTCAGCGGGAAGCTTGCTTCTCCCTCTCCCACTCCCCCTGCTTGTGTTCCCTCTCTCACCGTGTCTCTCTGTCAAAATAAATAAATAAAATCTGAAAAAAAAAAAAAGTAGTTAGCAGACCAGACTCCGTTATCTGCTTGCCTCCTTCCTATGAGTACATCCAGCTTGCCTGGTGGGAAGCCATGTTGGTTCTTTAAGACGATGTTGGAAAATTCATCAGTATTAAGCAGAGAATCCTTAAGGAGAGCAGGGCTCATGCTGGTGTGAGAACAACATCCTTTATTATCACATTTTTACACTTTAGGAAAGTCTTCCTTTCCATTTAGGTAGGAGAGATACACAGAAAGGGCTAAGGTGGGCCATTCCCACAGGGAGAGTAGGCAGATCCCAAAGGGAACTGAAATGCCTGCCTGCTTAAAAGTGTCTCCATTGTGGGCCTATTGGGTGGCTTTGGATTAAAGCACTTTTGCCACAAGGTGCTTGAAGTGACATAAACACATGGACAGTCAAGAAAAATCTACTTATAATTAGCTATCCAGAGTAGTACACACACACACTATCCTAACAAAATAAAATTCAGAAATCGGTGATTTTAAATTTTCTCTTTATTTTGCTCTATATTTCCAGATTTTCATTTTAAAATTATCATTTTTTCTCAATACAAAGATAAATAAAAAAATTAATAACTCACTTGTCCTCAAGGTGACCAATATTAACAGCTTTGTATATATACCTTTATCCTTTTTAATTCAAACATTTTTGGGGGGGGTCTTTTTTGGAGGTTGTCTTTGCAAAAATAAGATCATAATATGAACATTTCTTTGCATCGTCATTTTCATTCTTTAAAATACATCCTGGTCTCCTCTCTAGATCAACAGAAAACCTTAATGTGTTCTTTCTTATTTGTGCATAGCATCCCATAGAATAGATCAACCACGGTTTATTCAATTATTCAGTTACTGACAGACATTCAAGTGCTTTCCGATTTTGTCACTACAAAATAGGCCTGTATTGCTCTAATATTCTACAATAATCATGTAATACTTATATTAGAAAATATTATGCAAAACATAAAAAAAGAGAAAGATAATTAATATAGAGTCAAGAAACATACTGGAACCTGTTTGCTGAACAAACAGGTAAATAAATGTATTAAAATGTTACCTGGGAGTGGAGCCACCAACCATTTCTGTCTTGAGATAATCATTTCATTGTGGGCCCTGTCTCCCAATGGAGCCTGCAAATGCCTTGAGGTCAGGAACCAGGCCTCCTTCCTCCTTGTCTCTTCCAAATTGCCAAGCACAGCCCTGCAGAGGGCAGGCAGTCCCAGACCCACACAATCCAATGGGCTCCAACAATATCCTTGGAAAACAGCGGTTAAGATTTCAGAATGAAAATTTCCCATGTGTGCAGTGTTGTGAAACTGGATTCCCAGGCCGGCCCACAGATTCCCCTTTTAACCCACAATGACGGTAAACTATATTGCTTATATTGTTATAGTTTCTTCTTAGTTCTGTGGTAAAATGTATTCTGAATTCCAAATGAGCATTTGCAGGCAGAGAACCCTCTTCTACTGAGTGAGTTCCTGTAGAAGAGAGGGAGAGAGAGAGGGAGCGATAAAGAGAGATTCTTTCCTTCACTGCCCTCAAATGAGACGCTTTCCCTCCCTTTCTGCTGATCTAGTTGTATGTGGAAACTGAGCAAGCAGAATAGGAAATGTGATGACTAAATATGAAAGTGCCAGAAAGACGAAAAGCAAAGAGAACAAATTTAACATAGAAGTTTGATATTTTTCTTAGAGTCTTCATTCATGTTTGAGATCTAAGAATTTGAATTTGATTGCTAAGAATATAGTAACTGAAATTTGCATATAAGTGAAATGAAAATTTATAATTAGAAAAGATTCTTTAGTTGTTATAAACTTCTCTTAATTCTTACTCTTTTTCAAATAGCATATTGAAGCCATGATGTGAATTAAAACAAAAGGTTATTTAGATATTAATGATCATGGGATGTATCATTGATTAATAGCTATTTATCTGGATATACATTATAAGTTTGTTCTTATGTGTTCACTTGAGAGTCAATATTTGAACTCTTAGATAAAAACACAAAATGCGTTTTAAAAGCTGAATGTTTTAATAAAATAAAAGATTAGGAGAAACTCCATGGCATTTGTAGGAAAAAGTTATCTTCCATGTAACTTAAAGAGACACAGGTTTAAAAATTCTTAAAAGAATGTAGTGTAAGATATAAGATATGTTAATCAGTGCTTTCTTTTTTGAAGTTCTATGGAAAAAACTAGCTAAAACTCACAAGTACTTTATATAAACATCATATATCAAGAAATATTTTCTGAAATCACCTATACAATATTATTTAAAATTTTACATTAATAAAAGTAAAATCTATCCTCAAAAAATGTTAACTTTTCAATAGGAAAAAAAAATTATCCATAGTTCCATCACTCAAGACAATCACTACTAATGTTCCGCTGTACTTCCGTTTGGTCTTACTTACATCTTTGGGGTGGTCATACTGCACATGTGAACTTTATTTTCCTTTTCCCCTCAATATGGTACAAATATTTCCTACTATCATACTTAAATTCATCATAAGCAAAAATACCAACAAAAGGAAAAGTGTGTATGTGGTAAAACCTATGAGCACTGTGAAAAAGTGTGTATGTGGTAAAACCTATGAGCACTGTGAAAGATGACAGGCTTGGGGGTCATGTTTTTTGTTTCTCAATGAGGGAAGAAGGGCTGTCCAAATCTAAACTTTCATGAATGACCTTAACTGCATACATGAAAACAACTGGTCATGATTCTTTGGTTCTGCATCACTGAAAAGATGAGAAGTTCTCATCAAGATGGGAAGTAAAAACAAAGAAAAATGGGAGACAACGGAGCAAGTCAAGTGATGATAAGCCTATAATGTTGGTACCTCTCAGGTGGCTGGCTCTGCTCTATGGACGCTCACAACCACCTCCTAAGAGTCGCTTGGTGTCTGTATTTCTTTCTCTCCTTCCATCTTTAGTGGTTTTCCACTTACAGTTGGTTGTGTTTTATTTTTTCTCTCTGATTATCTGAAAATGAAGTAAAACTAACAGTTTTTGTGGCTGTTAGTTTTTAAATTAAAAAAATTTTTTTTTAAAGCAACAGGACCTTCTCCCTAAATTAAGCCTACTCAGAACCTCAATACATAAAACAGAAAAAAAGTCAACCTTTTTTGGTTGTCAAGAGAGGAGTGGTGCAGAAAGCAGGATCCACAGCTTGAGGTTGAGAAAATACGTGATGGGCTGTTTAAATCAATATTTGCTTTCAAATTACAAAATGTTCAAGGCAAACCATGAAGTTTTACTTATACTGATTGTTCTGCCAACAAAAGTTCAGTTTTGTGAAAACGATTTATTACACGAGGAGTTTCTGACAGAAAAAAAATCTGAACATTTTTAGAAATCAAAAAACCGATATAATTTGGAGCCACTGAACTTTGGAATGAATATTGATTTTTGTGGTGACATAATCTCTGAAAATGATCACTGTTCACTCAAAACAGTCTGAGGAAAATGCCTGGAATCTATAGTCGAATATTTCTTCTCTTTTATCTTTTTCTTTAAGGAAAGTTTCTTTAGGGGTAAAAAGAATGAAATAAAAACTTACTTCATTTCTGGAGATGAGAATCTGGAGAGAAAGCTAACGGAAATTAAATATTTTAACTGAGGAATTAAAAATGAATATTAAAAAGACAAAACTGGGGACACCTGGGTGGCTCAGTCGGTTAAGCATCTGCCTTTGGTTCAGGTCATGATCCTGGGGTCCTGGGATCCAGCCCCGCATGGGGATCCCTGCTCAGCGGGAAGCCTGCTTCTCCCTCTGCCTGCCGCTCCCCCGGCTTGTACTCTCTCTCTCTCTCTCTCTGACAAATAAATAAATGAAATCTTAAAAAAAAATAAAAAAGACAAAACTGTTTCAGAATATCATAAACGTGTTGTATTTCCTCAGCAAATCCAACATGTAATGAATTGAGAGGGCAATGAAAGAACAGTTGTAAATTCTCCTAAGAAACCAACAAATTAAGAAATCCTTGCACTGCACTGCTGTATTTCCTCTGCCCCAGGGCTTTAGTGCATAATTGGTACCTGTTATGTGTTGAATTGTGTCCTCCCCAAACCCCCTCCCCCGCCGCAACCAAATTCATATGATGATGTCCTAACCTTCAGTACCTCAGAATGCGACCTTATGCAGAAACAGGTCTTTGCAGAGGTCATTAGTTAAGATGAGATGATACTGGAGTACGGTGGGCCTCCAATCCAATGACCGGTGTCTTTATAAAAAGGAGAAGTTTGGACACAGGTTCACTCCCGGAAGAACACCATGTGAAAATGAAGGCAGAGATCAGAGATCATCTGTAAGCCGAAGAATGCCCAAGATTCCTGGCAAACCACCAGAAGCTAGGAGGCATGGAGCAAATCCCTCCCTCAGCCTCAGAAGGAACGGACCTTTTCCTTGTGACCCCTTGATCTTGGCCTATCAGCTCCCATAACTAGGAGACAATACATTTCTGTTTATTTCAGTTGCCTGGTTTGTGGTGCTTTGTTATGGCAGCCCTAGGGAACTAACACAGCATCCTCTAGTTCTTTTTATTTTTTTAAGATTTTATTTATTTATTTGAGAGAGAGTGCGATCGAGAGAGAGCACAAGCAGAGGGAGCAGGAGAGGGAGAGGGAGAGGGAGAAGCAGACTCCTCACTGGGCAGGGAGCCCCATGCGGGGCTCGATCCCAGGATCAAGACCTGAGCGGAAGGCAGATACCCAACCGACTGAGCCACCCAGGTGCCCCTATCCTCTCGTTCTTTAAGCCTTGGCTCAACTGTCAGTTTCTCCGAGGAACCTTCCTTGACCACCTAGATCTGCCAGTATTTTCAGTCAAAGCTCTTGTCTATTTCCTTCAAAACACCAAGACAAATATGTAACTTTTTTATTGGTTGGGTTGTCTGTTGACATTGACCCCACTGGGATTTAAGCTCTGGGAGAGCAGAGGCTTGTCTTGTTCCTACAGCCTTCAAGCAGCTCAGTGTCCCCAGCGTGGCCGTCACAGGCCTGCAAAATGTCACCCACTCGCCGCCTCAGTGCCAAGAGTGGTGTGTGTGTGTGTGTGTGTGTGTGTGTGTGTGTGTGTGTGTGTGTGAACTGTCTTGCATGTGTTGGATTTAGGGGAGAAGAAGTTTTTTCGAGGAAGTCAGAGACTTAAAAATACTCTCAGTCCTTTGTTTCATGACACTCTTCTGTCTTTCTGACTGGCAAATTTCCAAACATTTGCAAATAGAATGAAGGGGGTGTCATTCAGAATGAGGATGTTGGGAAGAAAGAGAACACGCTGAGTGTCACTGAGCTTCCTATGCTGTGTGAAGAGCTTACAGAGACTGGAAGCTGTAACAAAAAATTCTCCAAATATCCAGATCCAGTGAATCGTGTGGTTTGCTGAATTTATGTTAAAAACTTTGTTTCTTTTTTTTTTTAAGATTTTATTTTTTTGACAGAGAGAGACACACACAGCGAGAGAGGGAACGCAAGCAGGGGGAGTAGAAGAGGGAGAAGCAGGCTTCCTTCCGAGCAGGGAACCTGATGTGGGACTCGATCCCAGGACCCTGGGATCACAAGCTGAGCTGAAGGCAGATGCTTAACTCACTGAGCCACCCAGGTGCCCCTGAAGTTTATTTCTTGTTTAAAATATTTTTAATACTTGAAACTATTATAGTAATTCTTTCTAAAGAACCTCAAGACAGAACTATGGATGCCTTTTCCTTTTTTTTGACACCTTTTCCTTCTGACTTTAAAAATAAAAGTACTACTTTATGGTTTATCACCTTGGCGAAGTGATGAATATTTCAGAGCTACTTGGGGATGGAACAGAGAAATTTTAGCAAAACAATGTATGAAGTTGTAAAAATTGTAAACCTTCCTTTTAGACAAGATAATCTCTCTTTCTCCCCCTTTCTCTCTCTCTCTCTTTCTGACACACACACACACACACACACACACACACACACACACCCTGGCAGTTTTTTCTTTCGTTTATTTACTTTTAAAGATTTTATTTTTAAGTAATCTCCACACCCAACATGGGGCTTTGAACTTCCAACCCTGAGATTGTAAGTCACACCCTCCACTGACTGAGCCAGCCAGTTGTCTCTATCCTGGCAATTTTAAAGAATATTTTTTCCCTTACTTCATCAGAACAGGACAAAATTAATATTTATTACTAAGGACTGGGCAATATATCGCTCAATTTAAATGCATGATTTCAGAGAATAATTGCAACAAAATAGACCTCATTTCATTTTCTAGTAAAGTGGGAGACACCATTACATGAGGTAATAGTCAAGATCTTCTCCAACTTGATGCCTCTGATCCTTGAACTTTGATTGAGGGCCTTTTCAATGTCATTACAGTTCTACTGTCCCAACTAAAATCTAACTTGACTGTCTATTTATTCAACGGGGACGGCACAGTAATATTCTTTAGAGTTCAGGACTATGGACTATGCCTCTCTATTGGCCCAACTGCTCTTGCAAGTGTGGAATACTCATTTTCTGTATTTTATAATCCCCTGAATTATAGCACCATGGAGGGGAGCCTCTGTGGCCAGAACAGAGTGGTATCATTGATAAGGTGGAGATTGGGACATCCATTGACAGATGGATGAGGGGCTGCTGATTTAATCACAACTATAAATACTTAACATTATAGTGAGCAAGCCATCTTATTGCACATTCTTAACTTTAACGTACATTTCTAAAGGCTGTGATTATAGATGGAGGGGATGCTGGGATACTGGGAGATGATGTAATGGAAATTAACATGACAATTTACTAGACTGGAAGAAACCTTCTCAGGATGCAGAGATTTCCAATGGTTTTGGTTCGCTGTATTCCCAGTGCTGAGAAAAGTCTGTGGGCACTGTGTAAATGTCGGCTATTTGATTATTTTATCAAACTCTTCTTGTTAGGAAAATAAATGAAAAACCCATTTGAAAGGGGTTAACCTTGAATGTATCTTTAATTTTCTTCCTTAGTTGAAATCCTTCATGGAGACATCAATCACTACATGTCCAACTAATCACTGCTCTTACTCAACTTCCCTGAAAAGAAATTAGTCCTAACGCATGCAGGTAGATCTTCTTTTAGAAGGTGCTATTCTCCAGGTGAAACAACAACAGGCCTCACTCAGGAGATCACTCTGGTTTCATTACATAAGACTGCTCGCACAGTGGTTTTTGTATTAGACCAAGGGGTCTGGTCAGATTTCTTTGGGATGGCAAAGGTTACTTTTTTCAGAGACTTTCAAAGAGGTTATATTTTGCTATATTGATCCATTTTCCACAGAGATTTATGACTGTACGTATCTCATCAAAGGGCCAAGAAATATTTCTTGCCTGTGTATATCAATACCATGTGGATTTTTGGGGGCGTATTTATACTTTTGGTCTGTAGCGATACGTCATCAAGGTCACAAGAATAGAGTGAAATTCATCTACTATGCTTTATGTGTTTAGGGGCCTGAAAAATTGGAAACAGTACCCATGCCTCTGGGAGCTCCAGGGGGCTCAGGAAAGGCAGGAGTCAGGGATGTCTGCCAGTTTGCTGGTGGGTCAGTGAGGTGATAAATATACAAGGTTGTTGGGAAAGATGTGATGAGTTTCGTTTTAGACGTGCATAATTTGTCAAACCCGAGGAACAAGCTACAGACTTTGGATCTAACACCAAATAGAGCTAGCTGAAGCTCTGGGCATGAGTGAGAGCACTCAAAAAGCAAGCACGTGGAATGAGAAAATGGAAGGGTTTAAGATGGAATGTCTGGAAACATCATAATTTAGGGGGCCGGCAGCAGAAGAGAAGCCAGCCAAGAAATAGAACAGGACAGAGGGAAGTCACACACACATCATGGAAAATGGGAAGCACAATGGGCATTACTACATGATACAGAGAGACTGCATCGATGAGGACCTGAAATGGCCCTTTAGGAAAATTAAAGGAAGAAATACATAAAAATATCAGCAGCCCGATTCCTGACTGGTGACATGCCAGGTGGCTTATTTTCCTCTTCCAACTTTGCTGCATTTTCTGCATTCTGTACAGTAAGTATCGGTTACAGTATATAAAAAAATAAAATACTCTGATAAAGTCTAAAATATTTCATGAGACAAAAGGGGCAGGTAACTATTAATTCACAAGTATTTGAGCGTCTGTTTGTGCTGGGTACCATGCGAAGGATAAAACAACCAACAAGAGGATAGCTCTGTTGTTTTACAGAAAGGAAGGGCATGACAAAAGGGAGGAGTGTGGGGCTCCTGTGGCCCAGTTGCAGGAGATGAGGCTGGAAAAGTAGCTTGGTGCCAGATCATAATGGATTTTTTATATATTTTGTTAAATAACATGGACTTTATGGGGCACCTGGGTGGCTCAGTCAGTGAAGCGACTCCTGATTTCGGCTCAGGTCATGATCTCAGGGCTGTGAGACGGAGCCCTGTGTCAGGCCCCGCGCTGGGTGTGGAGCCTGCTTATGATTCTCTCTCTGCCCGCCCCCTTCCTGCACCCCCGCCCATTTGCTCTAGCTCTCTCTCTCAAAATAAATAAATAAATAAATAAATACTAAAAATATATGGACTTTATTCTGAAGGCTACAGAGAGGTTTATGAGAGGCTGAGTTAGGGTTGGAATCGTGCTTTATTTGAAGTTAATCTTCTACTGAATTGGACGGTAGTGTGGCCGCTAGCCTGGGGGAGCACATCGGTGGGCATGGTTGGAGACAGCCGCATAACTGAACGCAGGCGGTGCAGTGGGGACGGAGAAGGGGCCAGGTCCACACGTATTTGGGAGTAGCATCAACAGGCCACTGGACGTATGTTGGGGGAAAGAAGACATCAAGAACGACTACTGGGTTTGTAACTCGCGTCCCTAGGTGGGCAAAGAACGACAGCTGCCCTACAGACTTTGTCTATAACGCTCTCGTTGCCCGGAGCGGTCAATGTTCTAGGAAATAAGAAAGCAAGTGTCTGTGTCAGATAGTATTATAGGAGAGGGGAGAAGAAGCAATGTGCATATGTGAGATCTATTTCTGAGATCACAGCAACAAAACCGAATCGTAAACACTCAGCTGTCTCCTCATCACATATGCATACTTGGAGACTTTTCTTTTTTTCCAATCTACAGAATTCAGTACTTCTGTGGCAAAGAGGGATGCTGGAGTTATGTTTTTAGAAGGGTTCACATGTAAATAGCTATGGCCTCCCAGGAAGGGTCTTTCCTGGTTGGGTAGAGAAGTTTGGGAGAAGGCTGATTGAACTGCAGTTGGGGGAAGAAAGAGGGATAATTAGATGAGAATTGACACTGTTAAGGCAAAGGATCCCAAAGCGGTAGGTCTCAAATGAATGCTATTAGTGTGAGCTAACACACCTTGAAGGTGACAGGTGCTGTAGTTGTAGTCTTGCATTCTATCATTTATCCCCGTTTCACAGCACTGAAAACTGAGGCCTTAGGTCGTGCAACTTGACGGAGCATGCCCAGCTACTAAGTTAAAGAGGCCAAATCTGAATCCGGCTGAACGTGTCACAGTACACGAAGCATCTCTCCTGGACCGGCCACGATTAAGACACACGATTAAGACAGCTCGAAGTAAAATTAACTCACACATGAACTCTTGCGCATCTCCTCCTGCAGGGAAGTAAGTTCTGTCGCAGGGGCGCTAAGTCAGTCTCCAGTGTGCTGCTGTAGACCGACTAGGGGAAGGCCTTCCTTATCGCCCTCACCCCCCAAACAGAGCGCCTGGTGGCGCCCGAGATGGCGGCAGCCCTCCAAATGGTTACACCCTCAGCTCCTGATGAGGGTTCAAGTAAGGTTAAGGTCGCAAGTCCTCGCCTGGCCCAGTTCTTGCATTAATATGGAAGTAATGCTGTCTTGCCCGTTCATTGTTCCTTTTATTCCTCGGAGGCGGGCATGTTACAAAGCGAGTTTTTAGCCACTCTGAAAACAGCGGGGCTAAACACCACTTACACCTGCCCCACCAACCGGATGACAAGCGCCCCCTTTGCTCCCCCTGCCGCCCTCCTGCTCCTTCCTTCCTTCCCAACCTTCAGGTAGCCCTGACGAGGGAGGCTCAGGTACCCGCTTTCCTCTCCTACAGCCGCTAGCTTCGGGCCTCAAACGAAGCTGGGGCCCGGTCGCCCCCACCCCCCATCCCCCCCCCCACCCCCGGGCCTCGAGTGTGCGCGCGGCGAGTGTGAGCGTCCCGGTGTGCCAACAACAGACTCACGAGCAGCCGCTTGTTGCTCCCGCTGCCGCGACGCGGGGAAGTGAAAATGAAATTGACTTTTCCGAGAAATGATGAAAGCGGCGCAGCCCGCCAATGAGCAGCCGCGGCGAACTTCCGCACCTCCCGGCCCGGCCGCTCGCGCCCTCCCCCCGCCTCCACCTCCCGGTTGCACAAGCTTGAAACAAACACTGGGGAGGAAGGGCGGAGGGAGGAGGGCGGAGGGGGGAGGCGAGGGAGGGAGGTAGCCAGGCGGGGAGGAGGGCGGGGGGTGGGGGGATTTCCAGCCTCAGCTCTTCGCAGTTTCCTCTCCTTGTTTTGCTTTCGATCTGGACTGTTCTCAGGCAAGCCGGGGAGTAACTTTTAGTTTTGCTCCTGCGATTATTCAACTGACGGGCTTTCATTTCCATTTCACACACCCTAGCAACACTTAAACCTTGCGGAATTGTATTGGTAGTGTGAAAAAGCACACTGAGAGGTAACATTTTTCAAATAATAGTTGTGACTGTGCGTGTGTGTTTTTCTCGAGGGCATGTTTGTGAGGACTGGCGGGGATGTGTGTGTGCGCGCGTCCTGATGGTTTGACACAGTGTTTTGCAGACGGAAAATGCTGGGGTTCATAAATATTAATACCGGTTTTCGGAGGAACAGTCGGCGCTCTTAGGGATCATCCGATTTTAGGGGAAGCAGGTTCTGCTCCTGTTGCCGCTGCTGCTGAGGCAGCGAGGAGGAGGAGGAGGAGGAGGAGGAGGAGGTAGAGGGAGGAGGAGGAGGAGGAGGAGGTTGGTGGAGGTTTAATTTCACTTTTGGATTTGCAGATGCGGAGAGGTGGCTCCATGGACACAGACCTGCTCTGTGTGATTCTGCGCCCCAGGTGTTGTGTGTGTGGGTGCAGGTCCGCTGGAGTCGGGCCTCCTTTTAAAACAGAATTGTCGTGTGCATGTGTGTGCGTGTTTACAGACGCCGTCGCCACCAGATCCGAAGCAGGGCAGCGGGTCCTTCTCGGTGTCCGGCGGCGGCGCCTCTCTCCGGGCAGCCCCAGCGTGAATAAGCAGGAGCCCGCCGTCCGCCCCGCTGCCTGCGCCCCGCGCCCCGGCCGGGAGAGGCGCCTCGCGCCGCGGCGAAAGGAAACTTGGTGGGGCGCCCCGCAGCGGTCCCAGGGCTCGCCGGCCCGCGGGACCGGGGGAGCGGCCGCGGGCGTCGGGTGCCAGCGGCCGGAGGCGGCGGGCGGGCTCCGAGCGGGGCTGGGCGCCGGGCCTGGCCGGCACGCCCGGCTTCCTGGGAGCTGGGCCGCTGCCGCCACCGCCGCTCCGGAGGGACGCGGCGTCCTCCTTCCCGCCGGCCAGCGTCCGGCCCGGCCCTGGGGCTTTGTCACTGCACTTGTCCAGGCGCGCGGGGGGGCTCCGGCGGCGCGTCTTGGGAGGGCGCCGCGCGGAGGGGGTCATCCGCCCCGGCCGCGGCCTAGCGCCGGGCGCCGCCGGGTCCCCGCAGGCGCCCCCGGGCCGGCCTGGCGCGCTGGGCCTGACCCGCCTCGGCTACGGAGCGGGCGAGGTGGGGGCGGGGAGCCTCCGGGGACCGAGCGGCGCCCTGCTGGCAGGCGTGGGGGCGGGCGTACCCTGGGGGTCCAGGGGCGCGGGCAGCGGCGGGGTGGGGACGCGAGTGCCCGCCCCGCGCCCTCCGACCCCGCTCTGGGCGCCGAGTGGCATTCGCCCGCCGGCCGAACGTGGTTGGTGCACAGCCGTGGCCGCCACTTCCTTTCCGCCTCGCCGGCCGGGCTCGCCCACCGAGCGCTGCCCGCCGCGGCCAATCGTGGCGCCCGCCCGCCTGCGGCCGCGCTCAGTACCCCGGCCTGGGGGCCGGTCCGCGAGAGGGGCTCGGGAAGCCTCCGCAAGTTCGGAGGGCCTCTGCATGTAACTGCATCCCCTCGCCAGGACGCGCCGGCATCTGTCTTTGGCCCCAGGTCTCGGTACGTTTGCCGCCCTACCCCCTTGCCCTGTTGGAGGGGGAGAAGGGAAGGAGGCTGGCAGCCCGAGCCGGGCGCAGAGACCGTGTTCCGGGCGCCAGGTGAGGCGCCCGGGTCCGTGGGTGTAGGCAGAAGCCTGGGGCATCAGCTGTAGGTGTGCCCCCTGGGGCCGGCACTCGGGGTGGCCACAGATTAGCGGCGCGGCGTTCGCTGGTTTGCAACCGCTGAGGGGAGTGTTTGGAACTTGGGGACATTTTACCCTCTCCTTCCCTCTTCTGCCTCCGCCCTCCAGTGCGGGCGGCGGGTAGTGCTCCCCGTTCCTGGTTACGGTATAAAAACGCAGAGTCTTCCTACAGGAGGAAAAGTGCTGGCATTTGCCTTCTGCTACTGGCCTCCCTGTTGCCGCGACTGGGTCTGCTTTTGATGAATGGCTAGGGAGGGTGGAGGATAGTTACATTTCCTGTTGTGGATTTTCAGGAATCACCAAGGCTGCTGTCAAGCCTGCAGTCATTTATTAGTTTTCAGACCGATTGCAAATTGCACTGGAGCTTAGGAGCCTGCACTTTTTGGTGCTCGCAGGGCAGGTGCAGACAGGGGTCTGGTGACAGACTGAGCTCGAAAGGTGGATCGTCTTGATGTCAGATGCGCGCCCCCCTACCAGGACCTGGAGAGGAGGGGGGAAATCCATGTTTCACTTCGGGGGGGGGGCACACAGATTCAGGATTCTTGAGTTTTCCCAACGCACCATCCTTCCTCTTTTGGAGGGGGAAGGGATCGAAATAGAAACCTAAAAAATTCTGGAAAAACGTGGCTTTTCTAAGGAAACTTCGGAGATGGAATACTTAGAAATTAAACGGGCATTTCTGCGGGGTAACCTCGGAACGTCTATTGACTGATAGATGGCAAAGTCCGGAATTTCGCTGTAATAAGTGAATGATTATAATTTATAACTCAGCCTGTTGTGTGAGAAGTTAGATTTTGGCCTCTTGGATTCAGGAGTTCTGTTCTGTGATGATTTGTAATTGCTTCCTAATATTAAACATTTATATACTTCATCCTCAGTGAGTTGTCTTTTTTCTTTTGATCTTCACAAGTTGAAGATAATTTTGCATACCTCAGACTTATTTACCTGTAAAAATGTCATCGTAATCAAAAGTGAGAGTTTGTAGTTAAACTGGAAGCAAATTATGGCAAAGAAATGGTTGTCCTAAGGTCCTGACAGCTCTAAGAACCATGGCCCCACTTTTTTCTCACTCTGCCTCCTGAAGTACTTATATTAGGCAGATGTTCAATATACGAAAGCTAGTTAAGGCTGTTAAACTCACAACTAGTAGTGGAACATTCGAGACTTCGGATATTTAACTTTTGATGGGCATCCATTGTTTCATGTTTGCAAGGACACTGTCCTTTTATTCGTAGGATTATCGACTATGAGCTCTGTTGTTTCTAGAACATTTTCACACAATTTCCTTTTGATAAAGAGCAGAACTCTAAATGGGGTATCTGGGACATGGTTCTGTTTTGTGCTTTATACCAAAAAAGGCGTAAAGCAGATGAAGGACCTTATTTATTCACTTAATAAATATTCCTGGGACATTCACTAGGCACCAGACACAGTGCTAGGCTCTGTGGGTTCAACTGGGAACAGGAAAACAACTTCCTTACCCTCTGGGGAAATTGTATTTTAGTGGGTCAGCTGGTAATACACAACCGAAAGATAAATAACAGTGATTACCGTTTGGGGGTTAGTTCTATGGAAGGTGATAACAGTACTTTAAGTGCCTGTCTGGTAGGGTTGCTTTGGGGAACAGACGAGATCTTGCGTATGAAAGAAGGTTGTATACGTTATAGCAATCTACAAATATGTAAGGCATTACCTTTCAGAATTCTGTCATTATTATTAATGTGAAAAAGTCAGGAAATTGGGACTGTGGATTGAACACTGACTTTCTCTTACAGAATTTGCAGCAAAAAGGGATTTACTTCTGAGAGTATATGGATAATGGCAAGGAATTAAACACAGAATAGCTGTTTTATGTAAAGCATCAAAGAATTTAACAGTGAAGTATAATATTGTCAGTGAATTTTTTCCTGTCAGAAGAGAAGTTAGATGGTATCCATGGAGACCAAATGATATGGAAATAACAGTGATACCAACGTATTCTCTCTCTTTCTCTGTCTCTCTCTATATAAACATCTTTTCAGGCTCAGTGTGCTTTAGTCTGAAATTTTTTTACCATTGCATCATTATGTTTATTACAGGTATGCCCCAAGCTGATTTTAGTATTTTGCTATAACATCTTTAAGGAAATTCGGTTAACTTTAATTTATTGAATGCTTACTGTATGCCCAACACTACGTATGTGAAAATAAATATAATAAACAGTATATTTTTCGTAAAATATAACATCCAAAAGTACATAAAGTAATATATAAACAGAATGTAAATTGCTGTGAAGTGTCAGTTTTATTAATAAAATCATTCCCCCATGGGTTAGGAGGTCAGGGCTTTCTGACATGTCCTGCTTTTGTCCTGAATGTGATCAATATTGGGTGCACGATGTCTGCCCAAGGCAGGGTTGAGGGATGGCCCTTAAGGAAGTGGCTGGTGGGAATGGAAGTGAGGAAGTTTGAATAAATCTTGATTTTTTCAGCAAAGATTGATAAATTATCTATAGGTTCCAGATTTCAACGTGAAGCCAATATTTTGCGTAATATACCAGATGAAATACACCAGCAGCAAATCCAGCCCTTTGGCACCTGATGCCAGGCCCTAGCCTGTCCTGAGGACTCTGCCAGGCCCTGCGCGCTACAGGCAGCAGGCCTCTATCCTCCAGTATTTTACCTTCAAGCCTCCTTTTTCAACGATTTTCCTCCTCACCAGCTCCATCTTTTGACAGACTGTCCCTGAAATAAATGGTGTTTAGTTAGGAAGACTCTGATGCCTGTTTTTACTATGAGAATTGCAGAAGACTTCTTGGCACAACTCCCGATTGACCTGGGAGAAATAGCATCCTCAAATCTGGTTGATCTAATTCTGGCCCAAAGTAGAGAAACCTGACGTTTTAGATCCCGGGCAGCCTTTTTGTTAGATAAACTCATAGTCCCCTGAGGCCTTCTGAGTTCTGAATCTAGCCCAGGACCCCTGCCGGCAGCAGGAACTTTTGAGTTCTGCTGGGGATCCAGGGATCCCAGGATGTGAACCATTGTAGTAACCCAGGCGCTTATTTTACTGAATGAACACAAACATGTACCCTTCTATCTCTAATTTTTTAAATGCTTGTTGACACCCAGCTGTGTTCAAGGCTCTGTGTAGTGCAAGGTGTGTGAACTCAAGTGTCCAGGGGCCTGGAGTTGACTTGCAGCCCTTTCGTTAACTCTCCCAGTCTCTTCTCCTTTTGGCACCTTAGTTTTCACATCTGTAAAATGGGGCTGTGTGGTTCTGTTATCTGTGGGGTATGGGGCTCCTGTGCATCTCAGCATCACCTGGGAGGGAAGGGGCTTTTAGAAGCCACAAAGAACTTTTAGGTTTAAGACTGTCTACAATGCCTTCCTCTCCTTGATTCTTTTAATCCAGAGAACCCCCACTCCCACCCTCGTAGCAAGCCTCTGTTATCCACCAGGGCCTCCTGGATCCCTGTCCCTCAGATGTGTGGGCCAGAGCGAAGGCAGAGAACCACTGAATCATGATTAGGATCTCTTCTCAGGGCCAGATCATTTATTTTTGTATTGTCTCAGGCCATGCTATGCAGACCTGTTTTCCACATTTTATTTGAGTAGGGAATCCGTGGTCACTCTCCGTCGGCTCTGTTCATGTTGACCTTGCTTGTCATATGAAAGTGATATTAGTGTGATGATTGTGATCCTTTGAATTTTCCATTCTGAAGAGGCAAGAAGGACTTTGCTTTATGGGTACGTCTCTTGGTCTAGGAAGGCCATCAAGAGTTACGGGTTTGTTTTTTGTGTGTTTCTGTTTCAGCTCATATTCCCCTTTATCAATGTAGTATTCAGCTCCGATAAACAAGAGAAAACTGGAGTCGAGCATCGTCCCCATTTTTATGGGAAATAAAGCTTGCGCAGTTCTCTCTGATGAGGGATTCTGAGCATGTTTATCTCAAGGGCAAGGCCAATGTCGTTCAACAAAATATCTTCATTTAGGTTTTTTTGTGTGATAAAGTTCTGTCTAATTTTCATTAAACCAATATTTTTGGGAGTCAAGTACTTGCTAAGTAATTTTCATAAATAATTTCTCTTCAGGCACACTTAGCAATCTGTTGCTACACTTGCACACCCAGTGTGATGGAAGGAAAGATGAGCTTCCAATTTAATTTGTTCTTATTGAGCTTATAAATGTCAGGTTTGTGTAGGATCTAAAGAAATGTTTTATAGATAGAATACACTGTCCTGGCCCCATAATCTTAGAATCCTGCTGACTTTCCCATTTCATGAGGTTGACATTTTGACTGAGAAGAGACTGCATACAAATTGCTTTTTTTCAAGTAATATCTACTGTGTTATTTTTGAAGAGAGCTTTTTTGTTCTCCTTACCCTAGAATTATTGAACAGGATGAGAAGAATTACAGTGGTGAGAAGAGTGTCTCAACACCTGGACAGGGTGTTAGTGGGTCCGCGGATGGGTGGGGTACGAGTGGGAAGGGCATTGGAAGGTGACACTTTTGGGGGGTGAAACGATGAAAAAAGAGAATAAAGCATAGGGTAGAATAGTGCCTACTGAATTCTGGAGTGGGAGGGAGAGAGAAGAGGGAATCAGGCAGGTGGATTTTCTGTCTCATTAACAAATACCACTGAAGGAATTTCGGGGTGGCAGGGAGCAAGTTGGTAGTTAATTGATGGGAACTCAAGGTCAAGTTGAAATACTAGAGGACCCCCCCCATTTCCGACTTCGGAATTAAGCCTTTTTATCCTGCCGGAGGTAAAGTCTGATGGGAAAACCACTAGGCATCAGCCAACTTGAGGCAAGTGAACAGGAGGTTGTGGGTAGTTATTCCTTAAGCATGGTTGAAGCCTTTCAAGGTAGGCATGCCGGGGCTGGAGCAGATGGAGGAATTGCTGCTCCGACTTAAGGCCTCAGACTTGGTCCAGAATTGCCTTTGGAGGCAACCATGGGCTCCGAAAGGAAGATACATGGCGATACAAATTTTTAGAAATATTGTAATCGCTCTCTTAGACCCATGCTGGTCTTCCTCTTAGACCCATGCTGGTCCTCTGGGCTGCTGTTTTATTTTTGTCAGGTTGTAGGGGGTGACTAGGAATCAGGAAAGCAGAATGGGCTGATTCCGTGTTCCTCTAAAGAACAGGTGGCAAAGTTAAGGCTGAGCCCGACATGCCATCACTGGGTCCCGCAGGTCACCGATGGTGAAACTAGTTGGGATTTTATGTTGAAAGAAACCCTCTGGGGTGCAATTTGGTGTTAGAGACTCAAAGTCTTAAAAATGTTAAACCCTCAGTCCCAGTAATCCCACTTCTAGGAACGTACTCATGTGAAATAACCGGAGATGGGACAAGGATTTATTTGTGAAGATGTTTATCGAATTAGCTTTTGTTATAGTGCAAATTTGGAAACAATCTAAATACCCACAATGGGAACACATGTAAATGAACTCTGGCACATCCAGATGATGAGGATGGATAGCTAATAAAATTCATGCTTTTGCATTTAATGATGGAAAAGTGCTTGTGATGTATGTTGAGTGGAGGAAAAGAGATACTTAATTGTGACCTTAATTTTATTTTAGAAATGTGCGTGTATTCATATATACATCATTAAAGAAAAAACTGGCAGAGAACATTTGAATGGTGTGATCGAGGGTGTTTGGCTTCCCCCCCCCTTGAAACACTTGGATTTTCCATATTAATATAGCAGTACAATTCCTTTTATAACCAGAAAAATATTCTCAAGATAACTCTGAAGTGTCCCCTCTGGCCTTACCTGGATAAATGTTAAGATCAGGACATTGCTGAGGAGGATGCTGTAGGTGGATGTGGCCTTTTTTTTTTTTTTTTTTTTAAAGTAGGCTCCACACCGCAGCATGGAGCCCAACGCAGGGCTTGAACTCACAACCCTGAGCCCAAGACCCGAGCTGAAATCAAGAGTCAGATGCTTAACCGACTGAGCCACCCAGAGACCCTTGGATGTGGTCATTCTTGAGCTCTTTCTGCCTTGATGTATGGAGCCAGGATCTAGAATCTGGGCTTTCCCAGCTAGTGCTGAGAGATGCCCTTGTCCCTATTCAGCTACTTGAAGCTACTGAGATTGAGGGCTCCTTGGTGAGGGTGGGACACACTGTTTTGCCAAAAACTGTGTGGGGGTGGTCACAAATGTTACCCCACTTCACAGATACCTCCTTTATGTATGTGAAACCACAGAAACAAGACACTGGAGTAGGAGAAAAGAGTTCTTTATCGACCATTATGGGCAGGTCAACAGCCAGAGTGATGTTGCAGCCGCGGACACCCATTCCCAGACCCTCAGGTGATGCTGTGAAAACAGGTGGAACATGGGTGTGAGCTATGCTCTGTAGATGACATCGAGCAACCCAAGGGAGAAACAGAGGAGGAAAAAAAAAAAAAACCCATCTTTGCTCCTGTGAGAGTGGATGGAAAGGATTCAGCGTTCTCATCCCAAACTTTTGGAACATAAGGCTTTTTCTAGAAGTATTCCTAAGATTTGGGCTTTGTGGCTTTTGAAATGTCCATGCCTAGAGACAGGTCTTCCTGGCACCCTGGGAGCTTAACCCAGGGACCTAGTCACGGCTATAACCGGTTGGCCCCCTGGAATGGATAAGAGTATAATTATCCTCTTGGATCAGAGCAATTAATTTAGACAAATGGCTACAGATCCAATTCTTATGGCACAGTGAAGAATAAAATGTTGCTAGGGGAACTGAATGCAGACGTGTCCTACCTTTATGTCATATACATTCTCTCTATTGTATACATTCCTGGGTCTCGGGTGGTTAGAGAGTCTCATAGGAACACTGAGGAATCCAGCGAAGTTTTATTTCTTCACACAACCTTTATTGGAGAATGACTTAGTGTGACTCCATCAGAGTGTGGCCTAAGATTTTTCACAACTGCAGAAACCTCCAGAATCCCTGATTTGTATCTGAAAAAAAAATTAGAATAGTTTTGATCCCTTTGTAGATCCTGGAGACATTTTTGGATTGTTATGAGCTAGTATTGGCTATAACCAGAGGCAGAGGCAAAGTACCAAAGCATAGCTTTAAAAAAAAAAAAAAAATACTGATTAGGACAACACTGTCCAGTACAAATAAAACATGAGCCGCATGCATAATCTTTAATTTTCTAGGAGCCACATTAGGAAAGTAAAAAGAAAGCAGAAAAATTAATTTTAATATTTTATATAGCTCAGTATGTCCAAAATATTATCATTTCAACATGTGATTCATATGAAAATACTGATGAGGTCATTTACATTCTTTTTTCGTACCGAATCTTCAAGATCCAATGTGTCTTTTATGCCCGGAGCACATCTGAATTCAGCCTGACCACATTTTCAAGAGTACAATGGCCACAGATGGCTGCCATGTTAGTTGTGGTCCAGGATTAGGACATGAAGAAAAGTATGGGGGAAAGTTGTCATCTGAGGACTGAACCTAACAGGACTGAGGGAAAGCAGACTTGAGCGGTCATTTCGGTGATGCGGTCATTCGGTGATAACTGCATGCCCCTCCCCACCTCCCCAGACAAACCTCACCTTGATCTCTTCAGCCTAAGATACCAAAATGCTCTGGATTTCTTTAGAAGCAACACACTGCATGTGCATTGCTTTGGTGATCAGCCTCAAACATCTTGAACCTTTTCTGGCCCCTTGAACTGTTAAGAAAAGTGTTGATTCCTTGGGTTTTTCCATTTATAACACCTACATGGCAAGGGATTTGTGAGCTAGGCTGGTGTTGTATCCCTTTGCATTCCCCACCAGTACTTGATAAGCAGTAAGAACTAAATAAATATTTGTTGATTTGATTTTCAGCCCTGAAGCAAAAGTTTAGCTCAGAAGGCTGAATTCCAGTTCAGGATGGATGGCACAGATCTGTGTTGGGTTAGAAACCTAATGGTATATGTACTGGGCACACATAAACATTGAGATTTGTCGCTTTGCGTTAGGATTTGTCATTTTGTATTAGGGGTTCAACATCCAGAAGGGGAAAAATTGTTTTTTTTTTCTTCTCCTTTGTACCTAGGACTTTAAAACAATCTTACCAGCCCCTTTCTCTGACATTTAAGTTCCAATGAGTATACTAATGCCTCCCTGTACATATAAATAAGCTATAGTCACCGATAAACCCGAGATACATATTTGGGAGCTGCTACTTTCTTGGTGGGTTAGTTATTGACAATAACTTTATTATTAACAAACACTTAGCCATGACGTATAAGCAGTGAAAGTCTTTTAAAATCAAGTACAATATTTTACAGTTTCCTTCATTTGTTCCCTCTGAATATAATTGTTGGGTTGAAGCAACAGACTTCTCCACAGAGCCAAGGCAATTTATTTTTACTGAAGCCTACCTAAGAACTGCTTAGGTAGCTTTTCTCCACGAGATTAAATACGACCTTCACTGAATCATGTTTTAGCAGGGCCAGCAGCTAGAAAAATAAAGACTAAACCAAACCTCTAGCATAGAAATTCCCAGCTGCTCAGGGGGTCAGAGCTTTCCTGATTGCTTTCTACCAATGAAAACACTGCAGATGAGTTTTAAGTGAATTCTCGTAGGTTTGGGGATTTGCAACTGACAGAAGAACAGGAAAGTATAATCTCGCTTTAAAATAGTAATCCTAAAGGTAAATCTTTATTGACTCTTTTTGGGGAATGTTGGGATTTTGTTCATATGGGAAAACTTCACTCCTGTGCACTGTTCAGCTGACCTTGGAAGGTAAGGTCCTCAGGGTGGAATGGAGACAAGAGGAGCTGGACATGAAGCTCTTGCCCCAAAAGGGCACTGTGGGCTTGTGGGGTGTTCTGGGCATTCCCAGGGACCAACACAGATGGCATTGCTCCCCTTTCTTCTCTCTGTTGTAAAATGAAAGTATAAATGGGGAGCCTGCCAAGGAGGCCCCAGTAGGGAATGTAGATAGATGAACTGCATTTCCACTTCTGGGTGTGGTCATACTGGTGAGTCGAGAAGTCAGGATGAATTTACAATATTGTTGGGGAGGATGTGCCACTCTTACAGGTGCTTTTCATACATTAAGACTTAAAAAACTTTTTTTTTAATTTCTTTAAAGTCAGGTTGCAATTTGGGTTGAGTCCCTCCACTGGAACAGTGGGCTGTTTTGATCATTCGTTCATTCAGTTAGGTATTTCCCCGGTGCTAACTACATGGAGAGGGAAGTACAAAAAGGTAAAAAGGTATTGGATTTGAGTTAGCGGGGTACAGGATCTGCGCTCCCAGCTACAAGGATATGACTGCAAGGTTATCACTAAATTGAACGGCTACGTAAAACAATCGAGCCGCTGGGCAGGTACGACCCCTGTTCCGGAAGTGCTGTTAGATAAGGGTGAAGACCCTCTAGAGGTCTTCATGGGCCACGTGGCCTTGTCTCAGAGCCCACGGGAAGCAAGAGTACTAACACGACACCCTTTTGGCTGGGTGTATACATTTTAATTCCTAAAAGACAGATCCTTAATAAATTATATAACCTACTGCTTTGCCGCCGCTGTTGTTTCTCGACAGGTCTTCCGCATTTAGTCTGGCATGTAGAATTCAACTGTTGCTTGGTCTCTTTTATCATTCAGGAAACCCATGTGGGTAAGTCCTGCTCATTATCTCTGCTCTCGACTTCCCTTTCCCTCAAGGTAGGCACTGTAACCAGCAGAGCTGCTGATAAATTTTACTGCTCCCATCCCTCCCCAGACGTTGGTGCTGGGAGAAGCTAACCCTTTGCATGTCCAGGAGAGGCTTTCTCCCAACTTGGTTCGAGGTGTCATCACCCTGAACAGGAAATTGGCCCTTTACTTCATTTTTGAAAATCCTCATTTTCCGTCCCTTCCCTCTTTTTCTCTCGTTCTTTGTGTGTGCGCGTGCACGTGCCCCTACGCGTGCGCACACGTGTATTTGGCTAGTGAATGCTTCAAGTTGCCTGGAAGCAAAGAATAACTATCATCCATAACAGGGCTGAAGGAAGGGGTGGAAGTAGCAGTGAATCCATCAGTGCCTGCCTGCTTATTTTTTTTTTTTATTGTGGTAAAAGTGACATGACACGAAATTTACCATTATAAACATCTTTAAGTGCGTAATCTGGTGGCGTTAAGTGCGTTGACAATGCTGTGCGTCCCTCACTGCTCTCCACCCCAGAACGGACTTATCATGTCAAACATGATAAGTCAAACAGAAACTCTGTACCTACTAAACCATAACCCCGCTGCCGTCAACCCCTGGCAACAACGGTTCTGCTGTCTATGAACTTGGATTACGCTAGCCGCCTCATGTAAGTGGAATCATACAATAATTGTACCTTTGTGTCTGTCTTCTTTTTTCACTTCGCAGAACGCTTTCCAGGTTCATCCCTGTTGTAGCAAGTGCCAGAACTTCATTCCTTTTTAAGCCTGAATAGTATTCCCCCATTTTGTTCATCCATGCACCTGTTGATGGTCACTTGGGTTATTATGACCATCTAGCTATTGTGAAGAGTGTGGATCATATAATTCCATGTTTTAAAATTTTGAGAAACTACCAGACTTTCTCATGGTGGCTACATCATTTTGCATCCTTCTAGGAATGCATGAAAGTTCCAGTTTCTCCACATCCTGGCCAACATTTGTTATTTTCTGTTTTTCAGGTTTTTTTTTTTTTTTGATACTAGTCCTCCTAATGGGTGTGAAGGTAGTATCTCATTGTAGCTTTTTTTTTTTAAGATTTTATTTATTTATTTGAGAGAGACAGAGAGCACGAATGATAGGGAGGGGCAGAGGGAGAGGGAGAAGCAGGGAGCCCGATGCGGGGCTCGATCCCACGTGACCTGAGCCAAAGGCAGATGCTTAACTGCTTAACCGACTGAGCCACCCAGGCGCCCCTCTCATTGTGCTTTTGATTTGCATTTCTCTTACAGCTGGTGATGTTCTTGTCCATTTGTATATTTCCTTTGGAAAATGTCTGTTCAAATCTTTTGCCCATTTTTGATTTGGTTATTTGGGGTTTTTTGTTGCTGAGTTGTAGGATTATGTCATTCTTTTCTGTGGGTTCCCTAGTGACGTGCTAGATGGTCTGAAAAGCTAACAATGATCCCCCCTCATATAGTATGTGTAGCATGGGGCACAAAATCATTTATAACATTTTGCAATGCAAAGTTGATAAAGCGCATGATAAGTTACATTGCATGAAGTAAATCAGGGTGGATTGGTAAACAGGGGATCAGATAAAAGTATTTAATCTCCTCAGAATACTAGAATTGGAAGTTTCCTTAGAGATTACAGTCTGCTGCTTCAGTTTTTTAGCTGGAGACATCAAATGACCTGCCCAGGATCTTGTGGCCAGATGACGTACTCAGTATGTTGTGTTGAACTCTGTAGTAAAGAATTAACTTTTTTTGGTGTTGTGTTTTGAATTTTAAAATTTCTGGTATGAGGAAACACATAGCTGTGCTTGAATACGGTAATGAATTAATTTGTAGTGGGCTGTTCATATGGTGCTAATGAAAAAGACCCTCAGGTTCATCACCATTGTGGAATTAGGATAAAAGTGAGTAAAAGCAGCCTTAGAATAACACTTGGGGCATGAGCATTTAAACAGAATACATCCAGTAATGGCTTAATACTACTACTTGCGTGGATGAAAAAAATTTATTGCTGTAATAACAGACCTGTAAAGTAAAATGAAAGCATTTGTGTATTTATTGTGAATTATCGACCAAATGAGGAACCATTTATTTGTTCTTATGCGAGCTATAGGAGATGAGGAAATTCAGTGAAATATCACAAATGTACGGCAGCAAATTTACTCTTGGTTTGCTTTTATGTCGTGCTCAGATTTTTCATTTCACTTGATCCTTTTGCAGAGTTGGTCTTTATTAAATCATACGGCCTAGCAAGATAACATATGGATTGTAACTAAGAGCAAGTTGTGACTAATTGGGAAGAAGATACATAATGTCTCTGACATATGGCGGAGGGAGGGAACTTTATATTCCCCTCAGGTTGGGGGCCCAGGCTTTCAAAAGAGTCCTCAAAATTTGCCTCAAGGACTAGGAAAACAAATATGATCCTGATGAAATGAAGTTGAAGACTCCTTTCTGCAAGCACACATTTTAAATGAAACTCTCAGGAGAATTAATTCCTTCAACACACCTTTTTGAACAGTGTGTGCGAAGCCTGGTGCTTGTGGAGACGTCAAGTTGACAATTTCATGTTCTCAAAGAGCTTATCATTTACTCAGAGAGACAGGCGATAGAAAACCATCTGTCGTAACGAAAAGAATGAAATGTGTGCTTAATAAAAGCACAGCAAGCCAAAGGATCTGTGTCTTTGCCCAGAGAAATGGGGGTGTGCTTCGCCCTGGACTTCACACCTGCCACAGGAGGATGGTCGTGGCCATTGGTGGCAAACGGGTGAGCAGGGCGTCTTTGGTTGAGGGAACAGTCAGAGCAAACAAAAGATGGGCTGAAGATTCCTTCCACTCTTGGCACGTGGAGAGTTGTCTGGTGGGGCAGGAGTGGATGGATCACGGGAGTGACTGGGTCGGTCCGGGGGACCACAGCCACCTCAAGGCATGTGCCCATAAGGAAACGCTTTGTTTTGAGCATAGAGCAAGTTTTCTGGGGAGGGTGGGGTGGTGGTGACTGGGGATTTGGAACGTTGTCCCCTTACATTTTAGAGAGTGCTAGATGATGGCTGTTGGCCAGGTGTGGCAGGGCTGTGAGCCTGCCACATTTGAGAGGAGGTGGAAGGGGGTGTGCGTTCGTCGTTTCTACGCACGATGGGCATTGCAGAAAGGACCAGATTGTGCTTTTGATGAGAACCAGGCCTGCCTTTGAGGTGCTTTCGTAGGTTCCCAAGAGGAAGTAATGCACAGGTATAAAAATATTTTTTTGTGCTTTCTTTTGTTTGCTTTGATCTGGTTTATAAAGAGAGTGAAGTGATTATGAATAGGTTTACAGTAGACAGTTGTCCTTAATACGGATGAGAAAGCCAAGTTAGAGAACCAAGAGAATGGATGGCAGGGTGCCCCAAAACAGTGCTTTAGCATAGCAGAAATTTTCAGGCTAGGGTGTCCTGTTTGCTTCAAGAGTGATGGGGATCTCGCTCTCCCCTCGGGAGTGAGACTGGCAGTTCGTGGTTGGGTTAGGCCGCTCCTCCCCGCCCGGGCATGAGGTATGCTTGCTCACATTCTCTGAGTTACGCCCCCTGAAGGCCATGCGAGGGCTGGTTCGTGGATCGTTAGGGTCAAGCCCAAACTACAGGGACTCCAGAAGCCCAGAGGAAACTTGACGACATTGGCTCTGCCATGCTGAGGCTCCTTCCCATCTGCGTTCCCTCAGCAGGGCTGAAGTCAAAATGGTACCACCGTCGGGTGTGGAGGCCATGTCAGCCTGGCTGACTGGCTGGGCTGCCTTGATAGCATATAAGGGATATTTGCTGGGCTCTCCAGTTCCCTGTAGGGCTGAGGTTTGAAGATCTCATTCAAAGGCCCTAGCTTTTTCTGGGTTATATTTCATTATATCACATTCTACATCTATTATTAATGACTGCCTGCTCGACTCCACTGATAAATTTTGGAGTGCTGTCATGTGTTCCTCAGGGCTCAGCAAAATGACTTGCATATACCCAATACTCAACAAACGTTGGCTGCCTTAAATTATAATGATTGGCCTAGTTCTCCGTTTATTTCCTGTCCAGACATGGGCCCATCTGTAGTACCTTAGAGCTAATAGGACTCATGTGCTGTGTGGCCTAGTAAGGAACAGGACCAGACGGCAGGTGGAGAGCACATCAGCCATGTTTGTATGCGCCCTGGGGTGTATCGGGGTGTTTCCCCTCATCAGTCAACAGGGACCTTTGTTAAGGTGCAAGGACAAATGGCTGTCTATTAATTAGCTCTGCCACTTCTGTCCCCAGGGCACAGCTTCTCCCTGTTACTGATGGTTCAAACCTGCCATGCACACTTCCTCCCTCCTGCCTTTATTTGTTATTCTCCCTTTTGTCTGGAATGTTCTTCCTTGCTTTACACCTGAGGATCCCTTACCTCTCCGGGCCCAGGTCAGATGCCCCCTCTTCTTGGAAGCCTTCCAGAGTTAGCTCTTCTGGGATTTTACACAATACAGTACAACTCCCCCAAAATGCCTCGCAAAAAATTTCACCTATATAAAACTCAGGGTCACACTATTGTGAATGAAGCTAATGGAATGGTGTTGGGGGCGGGGGGAGTCTGATGTGGAGAATGAACCCCGACCCAGTGGTGTTGAATGCCCTGTTCAGTTATCACAAGCTCTGTTAGATCCTGAAGTGCATCATCGAAAGTTTTACGGTCCTCATTTTTTTTTCTCTAGTGTTACCTGCAGGACAAGATACCTCATTTTGGAGTTGTTTGCTTATGTGCCTGGGTCCATCATTGCAGGGTCAATGCTGAGGACGGAGATCACGTCCTAATTTCCCTTGTGCTGCCGCCCCACCCCCCGCCGAAGTTTGTCACTGTGCTTGGCACATGGGGCCCTTTACACTACCTGGCTCAATAAGATTTTTTGAATGAAAAGTTGAGTAAATGTAATTCAGAAGTTTGTTAACATACTAAGGTCAATTCATCTGGAAAATATTATGAAAGTAGTAAAATTATTCTTTTTTAGGTTGCATGCTTCTTGTAATCATCAACCCTCCACACACTTGTTTATCACTTATTCATAATAAGTTCTTGCCATCACAACATGTAGTTCCTATCATCTGCTTTTTCCTCCCCGCCCCCTGCCCACCGTGGAGGGATCCATCCACTTCCTTCTCGTTGGTTTGCATCCCTCTCGGGGAGCTTCCCTGGTGTAATCTGAAATTGGCCTCTCTACTTAGAGGGCAGAGAGAGATGGAGAAAGGAGCAGGCCAATCCTGGTTGGTCGGTGGCAGTTTTAATAAGCAAAGGGAACTTGCATAGGAAGGTTGTCTTGGAGGCAGCAAGACAATTGGCTCTCTGCACCCGCCCGCCAAACCTTACACGTTTCTATGGAGGCCCTGGGTTCAGTCACATACACGGTGCAGGTGTCCTCAACATTACATCGCTGTCTCAAGGCTGTGACCTTGGAGGAGCCTCTGGGAGCAGGAAAGGCAAGGAGAATGCACATTCCAAGGACAGGGGATGGGGCGAGGAGCGTCCTATTGCTGGGGTCCAGCTCACAGTTCAGCCGGCAGTTCCGTCTCTCCTGTGACCTTCTCCAACACTTATCAGTAAACAGTTACTACATATGGTTATTTGCAAGGCACTGTGCTTGATATCTGGGGAGGTTTAGAGATGAATAAGATGAGATTCCTGCGCACAAGGACTTTATACAGAGATATGCCTGTTTTCAAATTCACGAAGCTGTGAGCTTTGGGAGGAATCAGCGGGTGGGATATGAATTCGGGAAGGTGGGACAGGCTGAGTTATGGCTCAGAGTTTATTCAGGGGGCCTTTTGGAGCTGCTGGAGGATGTTGCACCGGGTCATATAATAATAAACAGAAGAAGAAGGAGAAGACGAGAAAGAAGAAGTAACCTTTATTAAGAGCTTACCGACTGAGGGGACAACTCAAAGGAAATCTTCAAAGGAAAAATGGCCCCCAGGGAGACTTCAGGCACAGCCTGTGGATGGGGACTGAGGGAGGGAAGCATTTATTCTCGTCGAGGGGGAAAGATAGACAGTTGCCTTCAAAGTCACCCTTTTTCAGAGCAAATTCTTTTCAGGCAACTGTTTTTCGGGATGGCATGGGTTTTCAACTTAGTCTGCCATCAGTGGATTTAAAATCAGATGACAGTAAACGATTTTGTCATTTGATGCAGACAGATTTTCTTAGAAGGTTCCGGGATGCTGGCCCTGCTGAGAATCCCTGTGACTTGCCTTTTCAAACCTCAGCCTTGAAAGCATTGCCCTCTGTTCTTTCCTTGTGTGCCCTTCCTTGTCTTTTCTGTATCCCCAGTGGGACAAAACACGCCCACTGGCGGTCTGCAGAGTGTACCAAGGACTCGTGTGATAGCAACAGTTCGGGGACTTCAGGTCCTTTCTGTCTCCCCAAGCAAGTGTGTGCGTGGCTCACTCACCCACTTCGCTGTCCACACTTTTCTGACACGCACCATCTTCTTGAACATCTTCCCTACTTTCCTGGCATACTTGAGGACCAAGATGTCTTTTCTGGGCTTTCGTTCTGCTGACTTAGACGGGGGGCCCCAGGGACACGAGCCTATTCATGGAAAGAGGGACAGTCTTAAGTGAACTCTTCACTTAACTCCCCAAAGAAGCCTTGCCTTTCAGAGTGCTTTACTTCTGTACTGCAAAGGCAGTGCTCAGAGGACATGCTGATTAAGGGAAAATTAGGGTCGCTTGTTTTCCTGTTTTCCATATGGAAAGAAGGTTTGAACGTGCAGGATGAGCCTGAGTCCATATGCTTGGAAATCTGTCCATGATTCTTGCTTTGCTGAATTGCAGAATCAATGCCATCTAGGTACTGGGGTCTGGGCCCAAACACACCCAGAAGTCACAGCGTGATTTCTGCCCTTTGAGGTCCTCATTGCCTTCTATGAATTCTTCTGGAAAATACTTGAAAAAGGTGATGGATTTAAAAATGCTCTTAGATGTTCATAATTTAGATGTGTCTGGGGAGTAATTTATCTGTGCTACTGCATACAACTTTCTTACCTTCTTTTTTTAAGAAAGAATATTACCTTTGCATGATAATTGTAGATTTTTTTTTTTTTTTAAAGAAAGCATGTTTCACTCAGGCTTATTTAAATCTCTTGGGAAACATTCCTAGAAGTGACGTGGCTGGGTCAAAGGTTGTCATTTAAAATTTTTAATACCGGGATGCCTGGGTGGCTCAGTCGGTTAAGCATCTGCCTTCGGCTCAGGTCATGATCCCAGGGTCCTCGGATCGAGTCCCGAATCGGGCTCCTTGCTCAGCAGGGAGCCTGTTTCTCCCTCTGCCTGCCGATCCCCCCGATTGTGCTCTCTCTCCGATAAATAAATAAAATCTTTAAAAAAATAAATAAAATAAAATTTTTGATACCTATGGCCCAACTGCTATCTGGAAAATTTGTACCTTTTTATACTATAACCCATGCATGATAGAAAGAGCTGTTGTAGATGTTTTACATGTTTCCTCATCTCTCATCCTTGCAAAGGCCTGTGAGGACAGATAGGGTGAGTAACCTGCCCAAGGTCACACAGCTCAGAACAGATAGAGCTAGAGTTGGGAACGAGGCATCTCGGCCAGACTCCATATTGCACACTCTTGCCTTTTCTGCTCTGTTACCTCCATGGCAGCTGGGGGGGGAGGGGGAGGGGAGAAAATGAACGAACTCATGCTGTGATGAGACTCTTCCAGCCTCCTATGAGTCCCTAGGTATGGATTTAATCTCCTTCGCCCTCATTCTAATGCGGCAGATTGGATAGGTGCAGAATGTTTTCCCTGAACCCAAAACCTTTGGTCTGTGCATTCTTAATGAAACTGGGTAATTCAGAAATAGTCACTTTTAGGAAGGAAGCACCAGGCCTTTCCTCATTTCTCCCCTGCCTCGTTCATTTCTCCCCTGCCTCGTTCTGCAGCCTGCAGGCTAAAAACAGGGCCAGGGCAGCATTAAATCTTGTTCCCTGACGACCCCTCTTCGTGCCTCTGTCATCACGTGGTTGCCAGCAGCACCCGACGACGGGCAGTTGTCGGGTAGAGGGGGGAAGGTTCTACAGAGTTTTGTTTGGGGACGTCAGGTTTTAAACCCCTGCTTATCTCTGCTGCTGGATCTGGTGTGATAGATCACACACCCCAAAAAGTGTTTTCATCAGCGCAGCCCTGGGGTCATACAGGGTCAGACAGCTCCCATTTTAGAAAAAGCCCCAGACAGCTCACTTATCTCCTTGTTCAATCCTTGTTTGTGGGTAATTTGTATTCTTAATTGTACCTCCCTCAGAACAAAGACCAAATGAAACAAAGTGTTGGAGAGTGCTACAGCTCTGGCTCTGTGTTTTCTGTTTTTGTTTTTGTTTTTGTTTTTAAGATTTTTTTCTTTTTTAAATTCATTTATTTGACAGAGAGACAGAGAGAGAGCACACAAGCGGGGTGGGGGGGCGGCAGTCAGAGGGAGAAGCAGGCTTCCCTCGGAGCAGGGAGCCTGATGTGGGGCTCCATCGCAGGACCCCGGGATCATGACTTGAGCCGAAGGCAGACGCTTAACCGACTGAGCCACCCAGGCGCCCCTCTGTGTTTTCTTTCTGATCTTCCAAGCTCTGGGTGACTGACTGGAAGGCTCTCGTTCCTGAAATGTTCCTGACTTGAGGAGGCCACTGTCAGACAGAAGGCGGTGTCCCCAGTAAAGCTTGGGAAACATACTAGCTTGGTTTGAGGACCCAAAGGGCACACGGGGATGAGTACTGGCCGTTCAAGGTCAGAGCCTATTTTTGGACACTCGGTTCTCATGATAATGGAGCTCCGTGGTGGGGAATCAGTTCTGGCAAGGGCTAAACTGCGTCTTCCTGTTCCTAAAACGGTAATGATTATGGTGCCTGCCTCATAGGGTTCCTGTGAGGGGTAGTGAGATCATGTATAGAAAACACAAAATTTAATACCAGTTGCATTGTGGGTGCTCTATAAATAGTCATTGCCGTCTATCGACACCACCATCATTATCTGCTAAAGACCCAGGACAGCTTTTTTTTTTTCTCTTTTTTTGAGGCAAGTTTTGCCTTTTTAATGTGGATATTTATAAACAGTTCAAGTCAGTAAATGTAAACACTGGTACAAGTGCTTTGGCCCTTATGGTAGGAAGGTCTCTGGGGGCTCTTCACCTAGACCATCGTTAGCCTTAGTGTGTTTTCTTTCTTTACGCTTCACACAGGAGAAACTGTGTGCACCAGGATCTCGGACCTGACTTTCTGCCCACGTCCAGCTTGTATTGTACTTCTTACACGGCGATGATAGCTAGGCCCTTTCATTCAAAGTCATTTTAAGCGATTAAAAAAAAAAAAAAAAACGGAGCAGGGGACGCCTGAGTGGCTCAGTCCTTAAGCGTCTGCCTCCGGCTCCGGTCATGGTCCCAGGGTCCTGGGATCGAGCCCCGCATCGGGCTCCCTGCTCAGCGGGAAGCCTGCTTCTCCCTCTCCCACTCCCCCTGCTTGTGTTCCTGCTCTCACTCTCTCTCTGTCAAATAAATAAATAAAGTATTTAAAAGAAAATGGAGCAGGTAGACTTTCCAGACAGTTCTTTGAGTAAATGTGCATTTGTGCCACTATACGTATTTAGTGCTTTTGGTTCCGATGGTGGTTGCCACAGAGCAGTAGGGCTTCTTCTTCTTTTTTTTTTTTTTAATTAAAAAAGTGAAAATATATCCATATTGCCAGGGAGGTCTCACGTAAAGGCAAGAATAATTTTTAAATGGCTGCTTAAGATGGCAAATTTCATAAAAAATGTTCTGCAGAAGTATTTCCCTACTTTTTAATGTGCAAAAGAAGTTTGCATGAAACTTTTCCATTTCGGGACTAAAACTGTGCTATTATTATTCACTAATTTAAGCATAGTGCATGCCAGATTAATTTATAATGTAAGTACAGTTTAAGGAAGAAGATGCTGATTTCCTTGTATAATATGGGAACACTAATATATTCCAAGGGTAGAAATAACTTGAAATTAATTACAGATCCCACATCTCCTATTTGCAATCCAAAAAGCCCTGAAAACTGAAAGTTTTTATCATGACTCATTTGGCAGGATGGTCTGCCCCGAATTGGCATGCTGCTGCTCATAGCTTTCACTCATCCCAATCAGTGTGAATGTTCATGTTTTACTGCAGAAATATTGCTGTGTTGGATTAACGGGTTCTGCTCTAGACATTGCTGGGGGTGTTCTGGTTCCATGTGGCAGATGCACCATATTCTCTGTGGTATCCCCACGTGGCTGAACTCTGAAACCTACCTGGTCCGAGGATTTTGAATAAAAGAGCTACGTTCTCCCATAACCAGAACACCCCCACGTCCTGGTTTTTCCAGGGACAGTCCCTCTTTACATCTGTTCAGAGGCAAGGTATAATTATTAATAAGGCCCCATTCACACTTAGAAGTGTTCCATTTTGGACAGTAAATGATTTGGTCACCATGCTGACCATCGATGAGTTCTTGGTAAACGGCCGGCGCGGTGCGGATGGGCTTTGGTAAGTTTCTAGTGAGCGATCACACATACAGCTTTGAAATAAACAAGGTTCCACATTACATTTTGAAACCCTATGATAATTTGAAGCACTGTTGATAAGAAAGAATTTTTAAAAGGTGTACACCCTGCTGCTTTCTTAGACGGGATTCCCTGCAGCATGTATGTGTACCTTTTCATTTGGCAGATCCTCACTTTCCTTATTGTAATTGCTTGTGCACCGGCCTTCTTTTCCTAGTTCTCAAGCCCCTCTCTGTTCCCCCCCACCCCGTCATGATCGTTGATGCCTGGCATACGTCGTAAGCTCATGGTTTATTTAAGAAGCCTCAGCCTTTGCCGTGCTCTAGGACCTGGGAACAGAGCGCGGTGAGCAAGCAGAGATGCTCTGGGGCCTCATGGAGGTTCTCATCAATCGGGGCAGACAGATCTGGGGGGCCTGGCCTGGAGAGACTAAGGAGGCTTGCTGGGAAAGTGGTTCGGGGAGCTAAAACGGGAAGAGTGTGAGGTCGGGCAGTGAAAGGGGCAGAGGCCTTGGGGCAGCCCCACTGGCTGGAGGTTTGAGGAGGAAGGACAGTAGAGGGAGAGGAAACTGGAACCAGCAGTGGGCTTTAAGCAGATATCTGTGCTTTCGCAGGGGGAGGTTTCTGGCTGCGGGGTAGCTATGAGATTAGGGCTGGAGGGCAGAGCTCACGGAACGGCTGCCTGGCACTGGCTCTGCTGCAGGAAGGAATTGTTCCTGACCCACTGGGGCACTTTCTATTCTCACAGTGCAACAGTTATTCTCTTGGAAATCTGTGCTCCGCTCCTGCCTCCGAGGCCAAAGTCGTTACTGCAATGTTCCGCCAAGTTAGAGCAAGTAGAACTGAAGGGTATTCAGGCTTCCGAATCCTGCAAGTTGAGAAAGTTGTAAATGAGAAGCAAGCCGCAAAACCCTTACTCACGGTGGGCGTTTCGGGAGCCAAGCGCCTGACAGGCTGAGGGAGGGGTAGCCGTCCTTGCCAGAGGGATGAAACTATGCTGGGAAAGCCCGCTTTGGGGACACCGGATGACCACCAAGAGCTCCTGCAGAAGATAGGCTGGTGCGGGGCCTCGGAAGGCCGGCTATCTGGGAAAGGCGGTCAGGGGCAGCCCAGGCTTGGGGGCTTCTGACTGCTTTTCCTTTGCTGCTAACTTCACCGACGGGGTGAGGCAACGTCCCTGGGACACCACCCTTGTGTTTCCAAGTGTAGATAGCTGCTAACTGCTGTTAAATATTAGTACAGAAGTTAGGAGGTCAATGTTTCATGCCTAACTCCGAGAGCCTTCTCTAAACTATGTACGCGAGCTCCTGGTCACTTCTGGTTTTCCAAACAACCTGCCATTTAAGTGAATTATGGACCATCACTCCTCATCTTTCCCGGGAAATGAAGCGTCGAGGCCCCTCGTTGAGATAATTGTTGCTTGATGGCACTGCCCCTGATGGATGGACAGATCTCGTGATTGATGCGTGTACTTAATCCAGTCGTGGTGCCTGGACTGAGAAAAAACTGCCAACCGTTTAATTGAAGCACCAGAGAGGGACTTTTCTAGAATTTGTTGTATTTGCAGAAAAATGTATTTGCTGTCGTTTCCCCCTCTGGACGGTAAATCGCTCACGTACTCCTGCTCTCGTCTTTCTCACCAAGTCTTTTTCCTTGCAACTAATTGCAGACTTACACGGTCGTTGCAAGAACACTGCAAAGCATTTTTTTCCCCCCCAAAAGAGTCACTTGCCAACATGACGTCCCATCACTCCTGGATGCTTGAATGTGTCTTTCCGGCAAACAAGGGCATGCTCCAACATGGTAATGTGCAGAAGCAGGCCATTGACTCAGTGCCGCCTAATCCACAGACCCCATTCAGGCCCGCCGGTTATCTTCACGGTGACCTTCATGGCAGAGAGATCCGACCCAGGCTCAGGTGTCCTGTGCCCTCCATCTTTCCGTAACTTCTGTGATCTTGAGATTTTTTTTTTTTGACGGTGACAAGCCTGCTGTCTTATAGAATGCCCATCCGTTAGGGCTTGTTGGCAGTTCACTAGTGATTAGATTGAGGTGGCGTATTTTCCGCAAGAGTATCACGGACACGGTGCTCCGTTCTTACGGCATCCTCTAGGTAGTGAATGACCTTGACTTGTGTCTTTACAGGTGATGTTCATTTGATCATTTGGCCTAAAGAGGTATCCGTCAGGCTTCTCCTTTGTAAGGTTATTCTTTTTCCTTTTGTGATAAATACTTTATGGGTGGGGCGCCTGGGTGGCTCAGTTGGTTAAGCGTCCGACTCTTGATTTCGGCTCAGGTCGTGATCTCAGCGTCATGAGATCGAGCCCCGCTTGGGCTCCACGTTGGAGCCATGGAGGCTGCTTGAGATTCTCTCCCTCGGCCCCTCCCCGCTTTCATAAAAAAATATTGTGTGGGAGGTACCTCAAGACCTTGTACGTGTCCCAGTTCTCGGGAACCTTTAAGTCCCTAGTTTTAGCATCCACTGATGTTCCTGGTGGTGTGGTTACTTCTTCGATAGCTGCCGAGTGGTGATTTCTGGTTCCATACTCTGTCCACCCTTACTACTTGGCATTCTGCTTTATAGAAGAGCTTTCTCTTCTCCCTGTTTACTTTTTCATTGATTCCTATTTCATTCAATGGACCTTAACACACTTTCATCAGTATTTTGATGTTCAGATTATCCCTGATTTGGCTGGTGGGAGCCCCTTGGCTGCTCTGTCCTCTTGCTGTATCCCCAGAGTTCTTTGGACGCTTCCTTACTTTCTGGTCCTCCAAAATGGTTCGTGTTTATCTTTTGCATTCTCTGCCCTAGACCTGCAATCAGCCATTTTCCCAAGAAGCCATGATTCCTTTTAGAACGGTATTTAGAAACTAAGATTTGGGTATTATGTGTGCTTACCACTAGCGGTATGTGGCCGCCCCCAGACCTTCACAGTGGGCAGGGAGTATATGTGTTGTATACAGACACAGATTTGTACATCTATATTTATTTCTGTATTTATCGAGATACATGATGAACTATGAATTCAGTCCTTATTCTCTTCCAACATCTGGGATTATTCTAGATTTCTTCCTCTGTTTGAACTTCCTTCTCCAAAAGTGAGAAACCTGGCTCCCATTATCCTTAATGTATTAAGTAATTTACTCAGTTGCCTGTATGTATCTAATCTCACGTCCCCACGGCCTCCCCGTGGCAATGAGGTTGTCCCCCCACCTCATTGCTTGGGCTCCTGTGCTCTGGATGGGACTGCTGCCCCTGGACAGGAGCCCTGTCACCTCACTTGGGCCCTGACACCCCCCTCTAGGCTTCCGTCTCCCCCAGTGTCTATTCTTGCTGCCCCACACGGGCTTCAGTACTCCCCACGCTACAGGTCACTGCTTCCTTCCCCTGCAAGGGGACAGCCTCTTCATGCCAGGACCCTACACTAGCAACGCTTCTGCTCTGCTTCCCGAATGTCTACTATTTTCTGATTGTTAGGGCTGCCATAACAGAGTACCGCAAGCTGGGTGATTTAAACAACAGAAATTTATTGCCTCATGGTTCTGGAGGCTGGAAGTCTAAAATCCGGGTGTTGGCAGGGTTGGTTTCTTCTGGGGGCTCTAAAGGAGAATCTGCGCCCTGCTTCTCTGCTCGATTTGGTGGCGGCTGGTAATCTTTGGCATTCCTTGGCCTGTGGATGCATCCCCCCAACCCCCATCTCTGTCTTCATACAGCTGTCTCCTCTCTGTGTATGTGTGTGTGTCCAGATTTCCCTCTTCTTGTAAGGACACCAGTCATGTTGGATTTAGGGCCCATCCTAACCCAGTATGACCTGATTTTAATTTGATAATATCTGCAGAGACCCTATTTCCACATAAAGTTATGTCCACAGGTTCTGGGTGGACATGAATTTGGGGGCCACACTCTTCAACACAGTACATCTGCTTTGCACAGTTCCAGCTAATGAGTTTTTGGATTACATCGTCCATGAAGGGAGGGAGGGGGGAGGAAGGATAGACAGAAACTCCGTCGTTCTGAGAAGAGTGTTCTTTTTTTTTTTTTAAGATTTTATTTATTTATTTGACAGAGAGAGACACAGCGAGAGGGGGAGCACAAGCAGGGGGAGTGGGAGAGGGAGAAGCGGGCTTCCCTCCGAGCAGGGAGCCCGATGCGGGGCTCGATCCCAGGACCCTGGGATCACGACCTGAGCCGAAGGCAGACGCTTAACGACTGAGCCACCCAGGTGCCCTGAGAAGCATGTTCTTTATTGCCATATTATACTTATTCTCTGATCTAAAATTAGAGCACTGTGCTGCCATCAGGGCTGTTGGAAAGCTCAGGACTTGGAGTGAACATGGGATGGCACTCATTAGGATGTGGCTTTACGATTCCTCCTGGGGATTATACCCCTCCACCCCCGAGACACCCTATGCTGTAATGGATGGCGGCTTTTTACTCACTGTTGAGCAAACCTCCTCACCTGGTCTGGTGCCGCTGGGGTCGGGGTGCTCCCCTGGCCCCTGGCCGCCCAGTTCTGGGCCACACAGCTGTGTCCTGGTGCGCGTCGTCAGTCCCGTACCAGGCGGCGCTGGCCTCTGTGGGAGTCGGCTGGAGCATTTGTGCGGGGTGAGCTCTGACCGTGGTCATGAAGGGCACCCTGTGTCAGCACCCCGACTCAGCAGCCGTGCCCAGCATATCCTAGGAGTGTGTTGCCCTGCTTTTTTTTTTTTTTATCACTTATTAACTTGTATTATATTCTGAACTATATTAACTTAAATATTACTTATATGGAATATATAAAAAGACATAGAATATATACTGACATATATTAGCTCTATGTTAACATATATATGCTGATGACTTTCTCATACAATTGAAATACTCTTCTAGAGGCACGGTTTTTCATTATTTGAGTCTACCGCATGTTATGCAACCATCTCCATACTGTCTGGTGTTTGGATCAATTTAAATTTTTTGCTGTTGTCAATGATGCTCCGTCAAACATCCTTGACCAAAAATTTGTGTCGGTGGAAACTATTAATTATTAAATATCCACTGTTGACCAGATAGTAGGCAAGGCACTTTACACATCTTATTAATCCTACCACAAACTCTGAGGAAGTTATCCCCATTTTACAGATGAGAATACTGAGGCTTAAGGATCTGGGGTTCTGCTGCCCTCTGCGTTTGGTTCCTGAGGCAGTGCCCTGGGGAGTGGCCAGCGTTGCTGAGGGAAATACTCCCAGACCTGCATGCCTCCTCCAGTTTTGAAGAAAGTGGTGGACACTAAGAGATTTCTGAGTTTTTAGAGGAATGGCAGGTTGAATTCTCAGTTAGGGTCACAACTCCCCAGTTCGAGTCTCATATAGGGCATGGCGATAAGGATGTGGCACTAGCTCCTTGGGACACAGGCCTCCAAGGCCTTCCCTGGTCTCCACCCTGCTCATGGGTGGCTATGCTGTCCCCAAGTTATGGTGCCTGTCAGCCCTGCATCGTGGCCACCATGCTACTCAGTGACAAATAAGGGTAGTGCAAGGTCCTGTGGCGATCAGAATCACTTAGTCCAGGTCAACTTAATTAGCGAAGAGTCAGATAAGATCAATTATCATTAACATCCAGCTATTTCTTGGTTCCATTCTCTCCGTATGAGCAGGAAGGCTGTTGTGCTGAGAGTTGAACCTGCATTGGTCAGGAAAAGCTTTGTGGGAAGGGTAGATTTAAAAGTGGCCCTTCATTCCGAGAGGGAAGTTAAGTTGGTGTGGGCGGATGTAGGACAAACAGGGTGTGGAGGGAGTACAGATGGAGGCAGGTTGGCGTGGCGTTTGCAGGCATGAGGTTTGGCACTCGTTAGAGGTCCTGATACTAAAAATGAGGGAGAAGCAAAAGGCCCTCATGGCCCGTGTTTGCTCTGCATATACACTGACAGGGTGGAAATTGACAAATACCCCAAAAGCTTACCACCTGAGTGGTTTTCAGTACCTTACACGGATGTTTATGCAAAATGTGCATTGAGGTGGTAGAGCATCTATGGGTCTTACGTGTGCTTAGTTCTTGGGGCTCATCAAGAATCACTCATATGTGGAATTTAAGAAACAAAACAGATGAACTCAGGGGAAGGGAAGGAAAAATAAAATAAGACAACATCAGAGAGGGAGACAAACCATAAGAGACTCAACTCTAGGAAACAAACTGAGGGCTGCTGGGGGTGGGTTGGGGGAATGGGGTACCTGAGTGATGGGCATTAAGGAGGGCACGTGATGTCATGAGCACTGGGTGCTACATGCAACTGACGAATCTCTAAATTCTACCTCTGAAACTAGTAATGCACTGTATGTTAATTAATTGGTACAAAAAGAAAAAGGAAGAAGAAGAAGAAGAAAAAAGAATAAGCTGGGCAGGGCGCCCGTTCTTCCTCCCCTCCTTTCTAAAGACTGCCCAGGACCCAGGTGGCCCATGCTCTGGGCCAGGTGACCCTGCCTGAAGCAGAGACCTAAACAACTGGAGAACGCACCCAGTGACAAACACACAGATAACAAACCCTCTGGTTCTCTCCCATTGCTTTCTTGAACAGGAGATGGAGATGAAAGGGTAGAACGTAAAAAGATCGTTTTATTTTGGAGTGGGGAAATATTGTTTTCCTAGTACAAATTACAAAAATAAAGCTCTGGCTGGACAGAATACACAGTACGTCTTGCTGATTTCCACCAGCCAGGAAGGTACCAAGAGGGGCAGGAAGTACGAATTAATGGGGGGTGGTGCTGGGTAATGGAGGTCCGGAAGCTGCTTTCTATGCATGGGGCCCAACCAGTGTGGCTGGAGCAGTGCTTACTGGCCACGGGGCTCTCTCGGCCCCGGGAGCCCCGTCAGCACAGGCTCCCAGTGCGGACACTGCGTCAGACTGGGAGGTACTGGGCCCTCCATGCCTCTTTATGTGGACCCCAACTTGGCCTCGTGGTCCAAAGGCCAAGTAAGGGCCTAAGACCCCTTGTGTTTAAATGTGAACTCAGCCACTCCATAGCTCTGTGACCTTGGGCCAGTTACTTATTAACCTTATGTGTCTCAGTTTCTTCTTCTGTAAAATGGAGATTTTAGGAGCACCTACCTTACATGATGGTGGCAAATCAAATGAACTAATAATACTCATAACAAGCTGAGAACTTGCCTGACACTGTTGAGCACTTAAGACTCATCAACTATGGCTCATATCATTGTCACGTAGCATGGGATCCTGGGCGCTCTGGACCTGCCAGCTGGTGGTGTTTTCAAGGGCCTGCAGGTCTAAACAGGGATACGAGTTACTCACACAGAAGCTCCCCGACTTACCAACAGGTTGCCTTCCAAAAGGTGATTAAGCTTGCAGAGCGTGAGTCAGACCTTTTAAAACCAGGCTTTTCTCAAAAAAAAACAAACCCAAAACAAAACCAAAAACACCCCCAAAAAACAAAAAGAAAAAACAAGCAAACAAAATAAAATAGGCTTTTCTCAAAATAGAACAGTTTCAATGTCAGGTGGCTCACCAGCCTCTTCAAAAACCCCACAAGGGTGTCCTAGGCAGATATTTTGTTTTGAGCAGACACCTGAGCACTCACTATGATTTGGCAAAACTAGAACTGGCCTTGAAACTCTGTGTCCATCTGGTGTGAATGGTTCCTCATTCATACCAGCCACAGTTCAGGTGTTCAGTGGCCACACGTGGCTGGTGGCTCCCTTGTTGGACTGTGCGGGTACAGAACGTGTCCAGAATTGCTGGAGAAGGCTGGTCTGTATTTATCAGGTGCCTGTTTGATGCAAAGTAGAAGTCAACACAGATGTACATATTAACATATGTAGCAATGTTAACCCAGGCGTCGGCTTGAAAGGAGCATAGGATATATATTGTGAGGCAGTGTTTTAGGAATTCAAGGGAAATTTTGCAGAGGGGTGGCTGGCTATTTCCAGGCTGGGCATTTCTCCCAGGCTCTAGCCTCGGTGGATCTAATGGCCCACCCAACACTTTTTTTTTTTTTTTTTTTGATATCCCAAAAATTGAGTCTCAAAGCCAATAGACCCAAAACCAATCTCAGTATTTCTTCTCTTAAACCTTCCACATTCCCCTTGTGGAGAGTGGCATCGCTACCCTCCTGGCCTGAAGAAGGAAAAAAGGAAGGCATGGAAGTCCAGATATGTTTGAAGAGGGAGAGGAGTCAGAATCTCAGAAAGAAGAGCCTGGTGGTGTCTGTTTTTCTCTCTGAAGTGAGAGGCAAGAGCCTTTCCAGGATTGATGAGTGTGGCTGTGAATTAGGCAGTGTGGAAAGATCTGAGATCACTCCTGTGGGGTACAGCGACAGGGGCTGATAAGGGAGAAGCAAAAAAGATGTGCAGATAAACCATCAACGTGTCATGGTAGAGTCGGGACTGGGCATTATTCAGCCCAGGCATGAGTTTGTGACACATGAGCAAGCAAGAGGGAGGAAGTGAGACTCATTTGTTAGTGGAGAAGTGCTAGAGCAGCTGTGTTGGGCAGAGAATGGGGCCAGAGAATGGGCACTCTGGGGAGATGGGACAGGGGAGTGGGGCTCGTTGGGCGGGGATGGGCGGCAGGGCTCTGGGCCCCCTCTCTGAAAAGCGCGTGTCTGCATAGACAAGAGTATGTCCCGGGTTTCTTCAAGGCTTGCTCTCTGGATGGAGAGAACTCCTGTTCTCTTTAGGCTGCACTGAGAACTGTTTCCTAGAATGACTGTTGGCTCACCAACAGTACGGAAAACCAGTGATATATTTTGGTGTCTTTTGAACACACACGTGGAGGCCATAAGTCAGTTTCGGTTGCAGTGATGCAGTGCAAGTTACTATCAGACACTCAATCACACTGTTTCAGGTACCAGAGTAGTTTGTGGTCAGAGACAGGGAAATTTTTGTGAAGTAACTATGGTAATATCTTCTGAAAGGAGTTAGAAAACACATCCAATAAGAAAATTGTGGGTAGAATGGCGAATATGCAAAACTATAATTTGGATGATTCTCAGTATGGGAAACTTGTTCTGTGGTATTTAAAGGCATTTTAGAATTCTAATTTCATATGTATTTATATTCTCTTCATGATGAAATCTATTCACCATTGGGTCCTTGTTTTCCTATGACTCATTTGGAGATGTTTATTATACAAATGGGATCTGGAAGGCCATTGAGCTGATGGTACTGAATGGCAGGGATAGCCACATGTAGCTGCATATCCAAATTGCCCTGGGATAATAAAAAAAAAATTCCTGGTTCTTAATCCCTGGAAATTCTTATTCAGTGAGTCTAAGAGGGGGTCAGGGAGTCCTTTTTTTTTTTTTTTTTTTTAATTCCCCAGGTAATAACCGAGCAGGGAGCCCGATGCAGGGCTGGATCCCAGGACCCTAGGATCATGACCCGAGTCGAAGGCAGACGCTTCACTGACTGAGCCACCCCGGCGCCCCAAGGTTGAGCTCTTGAAAAGCCCACATAGTAGGAGCATTCATGGTTGAATTGCTTAAAACATTGAGAAGAACTGGGCTAGAGACCAAAATTATTAAATGAATCTGTGACGAGCATCTTTCAAAAGTTCGATAAAATAAAACAGTAAGTGCAGGGAATGAGGATTACATCACTGGTAACAATCGATTTCCCTTGCGTATTAACGCTCCTGAAGTTTAATAAAACTTTTTGAAATTGGTTTTGCATTGGTGCAGGTAACATGTACACTAAGAGGCCTGTCTTCTCTGGGTTGGGTGCTCATCCCAATGTTAAAATGCCTTCCTGATTTCATGACTGGTAATTGTTGACTTCATCCTCCAGGGACCCACCAGAGTGTGCAGAGTGATGTGAATACTGTAGGCAGAGATGTAGTATTAAGGTTAGCCAACCGGGCGGGTCTCAAACCCCACCCTCAGATTCAGAGTCCTATTATCTTAGCTCTGAACGCAATATTTTCGTGCCAGGCACTTGCTGTTAAACTTCTCTCGTGCTTTTCACGTCTGTTTTCCGGGACTGCGTACGGTTCTGAGGTTCGCCACATCCTTCTCTTCCGCTTCCTACTTTCCACCCTGACCTCCTTCTCCCCCTGCACCCACAGGTGCACACACATCGTGCACACACCTGGGGAGCCGTTCAGCCAAATAAAATGCCTTTTATGCCCCTTTTGACCACAGTACCAGGATAATGTAAAATTGGAAAAAAAATAAAACAACCTTACCCTTACTGGGGGGGGGGGGACTCTCATAGTTTGTATTGTGTGTTCCCATACGTTAAGACTGAAGTGCCATAAATTGATTTCATGACCCAGTGTTTGAAAAACACTGGCCTGGGGGTTTTGGGCATCTTCTTTGGAATCAGGTGGATCCGGATTTGAATCGTAGCTTGACCACTTAATAGCTCTGCAGCTTGGTAAGCAGCTTCATTTCCTCATCTGTCAAATGGAGGTAAGATACTATACCTCATAGAGCTTGTTTGAAGATTAAATGAAGTAACGCATGAAAAGCGCCCGGCCTAGGGTCTGATTCCTACGAAGCACTTGGACAAGTGATGCGGACAAGGAGGGCGATGATGATGGCGAGGATTTTCGGTTTTCAACTCCAGCCGCCTTCCACTCCACTCACGTAATTTTGAACTGGAATTTTTAACTTTTGCCAAAAGGGTACAAAGGTCGGTGTGAGGAGTGTAGAATCTCATGCAAGAGGCACTCGCATTTGGGGAACGATTACCGAATGTTCAGGAAAAGTTACTACTAGATGTCGCTAGTACGTTCCTACACGGGGCTTGCCCCTTGCGTCACTTTCTGCGCGTTCCCGCAGCCTCCACGCGGGACCCAAACAGTAGCCGCTGGCTCATCTCCGTGCCTCCCGTTTGCCCCTCTGTGACTGCTCTACGTGACTAATCTCAGGCTGGTACCCGGCATTTTAGGAGCCTCTGTCCACCAGTTGGGCTGGGCGATGGGGGGTACAAGCCTTGGTCCCTCCTCTAGGGGCTTGGGTGACTGCGACATGGTTTTTTCTTCTTTTTTTTTCAAGTCACCTTTTCAAGCTACGCTTTTCCTCCTCCCTAAAATGGCGATAACAATATTTAACTGATAAGGGCCGGTGTGTGGATTAGCGATGATTTCTGTAAACCACCCAGCCCGCGCGGCTCACCTGCTCACCTGCTCACGTGCTCGCGGACTCTCACGAAGCTCCACCCACATTGGTGCCCAAGTCGGTTGCTCCGCCCACGTCAGCAAACCCACCTTCCCCGGTCCTGCCTCTGCCCTTTATACCAGCCTTCACCTTTGCCTGGCTTGCTTGCCACCCTCTCTGTGCCTGGACTATTCCTCTCCATCCTAATAAGCTCTTCCTGTGCCGCAAAGCTTTCCCTTACCAACCCATCCGATAACGATTTATGGATTCCTCACGAACTAGTTCCCGTAGTTGGCAATTAATCGTATACTGCCTTCTGATCTCTAGTGCAGTCTTTTATTATCATAATTATAGTATTATTAGGTCGCTTTATAGGATTTATGTCTCATACCCCCAGTTAACTTATTAATTCCTTGAGGGTAGTGATCAGGTCTCACACATCTCTGAATCCTCCCTAGCACCTAGCAGAGTTCCTTGCAATAACCTGTGTTTAATACATATTTGTGCATACACTGGATGACTGGGTACTGCAGTAGGAGTACCTGCCGTAGGAGCAGAGGGTCCCGGGTTAGAGCTGAGAGAGAAGGTTTCGTCGATGAAAAGAGATTGGAGCTAGCTTTTGTTAGGAGGGCCGCATTTCGGTGGGTTGGGAAGAAGGGTGGGCACATGGCTGTGTGGGGAGGGCTATCAGGTTGACAAGAGCCCTGGCAGGTTACTTATAAAACAGATCAATGTCCCAGGTGCTGAAGAAATGGGATGGAGCGCTGCGGTGGTCAGACTCACGCTGAAGTCCTCCTCAGGGCTGCGTGGCGCCCATACTCTCGCCTTCCCTCTTCCCCAATTTTGACCCACCTCCTGTGCCCCTGCAACTGGGATCTGATGAGCTGTGGGGCTGCTGGTGGAAATTCTTCTTCTCTGAGTGAAGATGCTTTTATTTCCATTTCATTCTCAAAGGAAATTTTTGCTGTAGCTCAGCTTTTTACAAATAGCAGCTTTTTCTTTGAGTACCTTACGGACACCCTTCCGTTGTCTTTTGTCTCCTAGGGTTTCAGTTGAGTAGCCACGGTAAGGCTTCTGGGTCTTGGGGTTTTTGTTACTCGTTTTTCGAAGGTGATGCCTGTTTTTTCCCCTCTGGCCGTCTTTAAGATTTTTCGCTATGGTTTTGGTTTTCAGCACGCGTACTGTAGTGTGGTGGTATTTGTATTTGTCCGTTTGGGGTTTGTGGTAAATTATTAAATCTGCGGTTGGAAGATAATTGGCCATTGTCCCCAAATACCGCTTTTGCCTCATTCTTTCTCTTGTCTTCATGGACCTGCAAACTGCCCATATTTTAGATCTTTTTACCTCTAAGGTAAAATCTGCTCTGGGTGCTATCTTCTTTTTAACATTTTCCACCCTTTTGTCTCTTAAGTGCTGCATTCTGTTTATTTCCTTCTGACCTGTCTTCTTCTTCTTATTTTTTATTGTGGTGTCTAATCTGTTAGTAAACCCATCCATTGAGTTCTTAATTTTAATTATTTGCCCTTTAGTCCTAGAATTTCTTTTTTAGTTTTTAGTTCTTTACCAACGTTGTCTATCTTGTCTTTTATGTAAGGTGGGCATACTTGTTTTAAAGGCTGTTGAACATGTTAGGCATACTTGTCTTAAAGACTGTGTCTGAAAACTTTTGTTATCTGTGTATCCCTTACATCTGTATAAGACCTGTGTCTGAATCCCTGTGGGTCTGTTTTTGTTGTCCATATTTCATTGATTTTTTATTTTGTTGTCTTTTATCCTTGTATTCTCAGCTATATTGATTGTGTGTATGAAAAACTCCAGAGATAATATAAATCCTAGGATAATGTTGTCATCCTCAAGATATGATTACATTTACTTCTGGGAGTTCCAGATCCTTTTAATTTGATCAGGGATTGAGGTGATTCAAAGCCAGGCTTCAGTCTTTGAGGTTAGTCTATTTCCATTTAGTTTTATCCCAAATGAAGCGTGTGTGTGTGTGTGTGTGTGTGTGTGTGTGTGTTTGTGTGTGTGGTTTCTAGACTCTCTTTTCCTAGTTAAGTCCTGATCTTCAATTCTTGTCCGCCTTAGTCACCCAAATGTGTCAGAAGCTTTGCTCAGCTTCGATGCCCTGGAGCCTCCTGTTCGGGTAATTGGCAGATGCCCCCAGGCTAGGGGAAGAATGCCCCAAATGTCAGGCTTACCTTCCTGGGTTTCTTTCTTCTTCCCGATCCTGCTCTCCTCTAATTCTTTGCTACCTTCTTAGTTCTCTGATTCTTCTAAACAGATTTAAAAAAAACATGTTTTGTGTAGGTTTTCTTGCTATTCGCCTTGGGAGTTAGGTCTGAATTACCTAATTGTGTCATTAGCAGAAGCGTACCACCCACCTCTCAGCCAAGGATTTTATTATCTTAAATCCAGCGGGGATGTTTACAAGTCTCTGGAATACAATATTAACATGATTTAAGTGGTATTTTAGGAAATTTAGTATGTCAGTGGTATGCAGAACAGACAGGAGTTGGGAAAGGCTCAGGAAGTAGAACAGTTAAGAGACCATCATAACTGAGTGCTTTCTAGGGTAAGAAAAAAGCAGGTGTTAGGGCTTCTGAAGCTGGACATGTCAGAGAGATCCGAATGAGAGTCTTGGCTCTCCTACTTACTAGCAGATTGCCTTCAAGCAGTTCCTTTACCTATCCCGTCATCTATAATACAGAATACTAAATAAAGTCCCTACCTTCTAGGGTTATAAGAATTACACGAGAAACTCAGGAAAACTGGTTTTAGTGGGTTGGCGTATAGTATGTGCTCAGTGAATAGTAGCCATTGCCGTTACTATTCCAAGATCCAAAATTCAGTTGTTTAGGGTTAAAATTCAAGATCACTGTTTCTGGCCCTGAGCATGACCATACCATTGTCAACTTCATGGGGGACTGTTCACTTCCTATGAGTCGCAGGGAATAGCTTACATGCAGCATCACTGGTATCAGTGATATTCTAAATACCCGCCATGTACTGAACTGATTTAGAGGCTGATGCCATGGCTTTAAAGACGATCCCAACCCCACATCTCAAAGGTATAATGATGTGTGATTTTAGAAAGTGCCTTTTGTTGGGCTCGAGGGTAGATGCTTCGTATTTTAGTCTTAAAGAGCCATAGTACTAGCATTTCACTTTTTAAAAAAAAAAGATTTGTTTATTTACTTGAGAGAGAGAGAGCACATGTGAGCAAGAGGGGGGTGGAGGGAGAAGGAGAGAGAATCCTTAAGCAGACCCCCTGCTGAGTGAGGAGCTGGACGTGGAGCTCGATCCCAGGACCCTGAGACCATGACCTGAGCCGAAATCAAGAGTCGGACCCTTAACTGACTGAGCCACCCAGGCGCCCCAAGCATTTCACTCTTAAAAACAACCCAGGGCGCAAGCATAGAAGCTTACACAAAAGATAAACCCGATAATGAGCTTTCATGTCACAAAAGGATTCCTAGAGTCGTGGATCACTTGAGAAATTATCTTTTTGAAACCTCTCATTTTCCTAGATGATCGAAGTGCAGACCGGAGGGTTTGGGTGACTAGCCCAAGGACACACACTAGTAACGTCAAGGTCAGGACTGGAACACGCGTGTCTCGATTTCTGGGGGACTGTGGTTCTCTTGCCAACAGTAGCACCTCTTTGTCTTTTCTAACCTGTTCCATGCCTTCCCCGACTCCGTTTGAGTTTCCTGTGGCCCGTGGGACCAGGTGCCTCTGGGAAACTCGCCTTCCAAAAGGAAGACCCATCTGTCACCGTGAATTTCATTGACAGAAGCTAGAAGATTCATGCCAAGGAAGACTGTTTTCTCAGTATCTAGTCTCTGACCCTCTATGACTGTCCTCCCAGCCTTTTAATCTCTGGAAATCTCATTTATTTTTTGTGTCAACTGAAGGATGAGTTTCTGGCGCTAGGCTCAATATAGAATTCCACCTTCGCTTTCTTCCGCACAAGTCAGGACGTGCGCTCAGCTGGTGACCACCATGGGAGACCTATGTCAAACGGCGCCTGTGTTCTTCCGTGTCAGGCGGCAAGACCACTGGTCGTTCATTACCTGTTTAGTGTGTGAGACGTGGGGCCGGGCTCTAAGATCAAGTATACATAGAAGAAGTATCTTCGTGTGAAAAGATTCGTTTTTTTCCCCGTGTGTAACATCGGGGAAGTCCTAGGTGTTTAAAACAAAACAAAACGGAGAACCTGAAGTAAGAGAAGTCCTTTGTAACAGAGCTTGTCCTACTCTGAGAAGGCGATACTTGCGATCTTTGCTTTTCCTAAAAATCTGCTTATGAGTAATGACAGTCCTAACTCAGTCCTTGAGTTAGGACTGTCATCACACTTGTGTGATTTCCACAGTGTTTTGGTTAAGTAACTGAGAGACCAAGGTTTGGCTGAGCTGTGTGTCCTTGTTAGAAAGGCCCAGCATGTGAATAAGGGATGGACCAACAGATAGGTGATACAGAACGCGATACGCTGAGCCTAATGGAGGGGCTCTGCTTGCCAGAATGACCAGGCTTTGCAGGAAGAGCACGGAAGAGCAGGTGGCTCATAATTAAAAATAGAAGGCAGTCTAGAGCCTTGCTCCTCAGAGTCTGGTCCAAAGACCTTGGAGCTTATTAGAAAGAGGGAATCACAGGGCTCACCTAGACCTGCCAAATCAAGACTTGTGTGCCCATTGAAAGTGGTGATGTACTGGTCTGGATTTTGTAGTCAGCTCTTCCCTTTACTGTGAACAAAATCGATCATATTAATTCGTTTGCATTAATCCTCAGTTCTCCCTCCTGTCTTGGGATGATGATCACAGTCCCTCGGCATGGTTCTCCAGGCCCTTCCGCCTGTCTCTGGCCCCTTCTCTGTTGCCAGCTGCGTTCTAGTATCATTCTGTGCACAGGACTCTTCGTGTGGTATGGTAATCTCTTCCTTCTTGTTCCCTATTAGACTAGGAGTTTCCAGATGTCTCGCCTTTTCCTGTTCCTGGAATATCATTCTCAATAAACGATCTTGAAAAGGTGGATAAACGCATGAGGGACTGGAATGACTTGCGAACCACCAAGAGCAGCAGTGTTGGGGGCCCCTTTGGACTGTCCCCAAGCCTCCTGTTACTTACCTCAAAGAACGGTGGCCTGAAGCCTCCACATGTGTGGACAGGGCCGACCAGCAAGGGCAGCCTAGCCTGGCTGACCTTCAGAGCTGGCCTGGATCTTGTTTGAATATCTCTTGGGTGGAAGGCAGCATTTGGGCTTTGTAGGAATAGTAAAAGACCCTACGAGGGGTAGAGTTCCTGCTCTCCAAGCACTTACAGTTTGGTTAGGAAGAGAGATGTACACAGTGGATAGGAATAAAGACAGCATGGAAATGGCTGCTCTCAAGCAATGTTTGATTCTCAAATGAGCAAAGTAAGATCAGTGCGTCTTGGGGGAAGTCTGGGTGGAGGACTGGGCTAGAGTGGTCTGGGAAGGCCTGTGGAGAAGGAGGGCAGAAACTGGGTCTTGGAGAGTGGGGGAAGGACGGGCAAGGCCTGAGAAGGAAGAGCAGAGAGCGCAGTGTGAGCAGGGATTCCGAGGAGGCATCGGCAACAGAGAGTGGATCTGAACTGGGAGAGATGTGCAGGTTCTAGAATCGAGTTCTAGAATGTCTTCAGGCTCTCGAGGCCAAGGCTCCGACGTAGTGATGCTGGCAAGCTGGGGGAGCGGGGGAGGCACAGAGGAGAGGGAAGTCCTCTGCGGGCTGGAAGAGAGAGGGACCGAGACTTGGATCATTGCAACCCAAATTCATCTCAGTAGAACTTTCGGAGCTTGTTTTCGGAGGAGAAAATGAGTAAAAAAGGGAGGTACAGCTGAGGGTTGAAAAGAGAATGATGTCACGCTGCCCGTGAAGTTTTAGAGCGTGGAAGCTTGAATGGACCTCACCTTCGCTTTTGAATCCCACATTCCATTTAAATTTACATGCAAATAGGCTGAAGATGAGTGCTAGACGGTACTTTGTTAGTGATTGCACTCTGGCTGTATTTGAGTGGACAAGGGAAAGACTATCTAGAAATGCATCTGGAAGGAGGGAAGAGGGGCAGGATGTGGGCTGGGGGAGGAACTGTGTTTAGACCAGGCAGCTATTTTCAGAGGGAAGGTTAGCTAAAGGGAAGGGGGGAGGCTCTCAGGTCAGAGGGAGGTGGCCGCCGACGGGGGGACCCTTGCGGGAGGGAGCAAGAGAGCGCATGAACGTGCGCGCCGAGCCGAAGCCAGAGCAGAGATGCTGCCGGGCTCTGAGAGTAGATAGGACGCCAGGCGAATTGATGCTTTTAGACTTTAAAGCATGAAAATTGGTGGTTCAGAACATTTCTGTCACCCAGATACCCAAAAGCCAGAATTGGTTCTAAGCACTGTTTTCCCACAACTGTGTTGCTCTGTCCACTCTGGCCTCTGGGAAGGGTTAACACCCAAAGGTATTTGTAAACTGCTGGTCCTCCCGATGCCCACCTGATGCACCAAAGGGCTCTGCTACACAGCCGGGTTGGGGTGGGGCTAAGACCTCTCTTTAGGCCAAGTCCCTAGGGTGTCCAGGCCCTCAAACTAGCAGGGTTTCCGCCAGCCCAGGCCTCCTACACCCATGGGACCTTCTCAGCTGCGAGCTGGCCTGGCCCGAACCATTGCCCCACCGAGACAGCTCCTTAGGACTGAGTGTAGTCTAGCGGGGCAGGACCCCTCCCGCCCACCCTGGCCCTCCGATCCACCGCCCACGTGAGCTGTGTGGTTTTGGGGAAGGGGACAGCAGAAGAGGGTCAGGCAGGGGTGTAGAATTTCACAGTGCAGACCTGACAGCCACTAGCAGAATTATCTGATGCTGTGTTTCTCTTCTGCAAAGGGTACCATGCCGGTGGAAAGGATGCGGATGCGCCCGTGGCTGGAGGAACAGATCAACTCGAATACGATACCAGGGCTAAAGTGGCTTAATAAGGTAAGTGTGTTGTGTACCTCTGTGTGTGTGTGTGTGTGTGTGTGTGTGTGAGAGAGAGAGAGAGAGAGAGAGAG